>NC_059335.1:15562875-15871250 GCF_018350155.1 Leopardus geoffroyi
ATTAGGTTGGGCCCTAATCCGAAGATCAGCATCCTTATAAGAAGAGGGAAATTTAGGGGCGCCTGGGTGGCTCAGTCAGGTAAGCCTCCAACTCTTGATCTCAGCTCAAGTCATGATCTCTCAGTTCGTGAGTTCGAGCTCCACGTTGGACTCTGCCCTGACAGTGGGGAACCTGCTTGGGGTTCTCTCTCTCCCTCGACTTTTGCCCCTCCCACACATGTGCACAGGCACACACACACACACACACACACACTCTCTCTCTCTCTCTCTCTCTCTCTCTCTCTCTCAAAAGAAATGAATAAACTTTTTCAAAAAGTTAAAAAAAAGAAGAAGAAGGAAATTTGGATGCAGGCACACAAGGAAAATGCCTTGTGAAGACAGAGGCAGAGAGGGAAGTGATGTATCTAGAAGCCAAGGATTGCCAACAGCCACCAGAAGCCAGGAGAGAGGCCATGCAAACAGAGACTCCCTTGGAACCTCCAGAAGAAACCAACCCTCATTTCACACTTCTGGCCTCCAGAACTGGGACAGAATAAGCACTCCAACTTGTGGTAATTTGTTACGGCAGCCCCAGGAAACAAATACGCTTTCCCTCGCCAGAACACGAGCTTCACAACGCCGGGAATTCTGTTTTGTTCACGGCTCTAATTCCAGCACCTAAAACAATGCTGGCATGTGGTGGGCACTCAGCCAGCACCAGTGGAAGGAATGCATAAGCTCTGTGTGCACCAAGTGAAATCTATTCCCAGTCTACCCCCTTGACGCCAGCCTGTTCCCCCATGGAGGGGGACCCATCTCTGGGGCCTGCTGAGAGATGCTCCCAGCCTTTATTCATCCAGCCAAATTTGATTGAGCACCTATTTTTTTTTTTTGTTTATTTATTTTTGAGAGAGAGACAGAGCACCAGTGGGGTAGGGGCAGAGAGAGAGGGAGACACAGAACCCAAAGCAGGCTCCGGGCTCTGAGCCGTCAGCACAGAGCCCCACGTGGGGCTCGAACTCATGAGCCGTGAGATCATGACCTGAGCCGAAGTCGGATGCTTAACTGACTGAGCCACCCAGGCGCCCCGATTGAGCACCTATTATGTGCAAATTAATTTGTTCTTTCCTTCATCCAACATATTTACAGATCAGGGACCCATGGTTCATCAATTAGCTTCAGTCTCCATTTGTTTCCCCAGCATTGGGAGCCAGAGAGAGGCTCCAAGACTTCCAAATACACACCCTCTGGAGGGCCTGGCTGGCTCAGTAGGTTGAAAGCAGCTGACTTTTGGTTTTGGCTCAGCTCATGACCTCACGGTTAATGAGTTCGAGCCCCTCATTGGGCTCCATGCTGATAGTGCAGAGCCTGCTTGGGATTCTCTCTCTCTCCCTCTCTCTCTCTCAAAATAAATAATAAATATTCTGTTAAAAAAAAGTACTGATAGGTTTTCTTTAAACTTTAATTTTTAGGTGGGTAACATGGTCACATGGACACACACACACACAGTGAAAAGTTTCACTTCCATTCCTGTTCCCCAACTGTCCTGCCTCTCCTCCATCCCCAGGGGAGCAAACCACTATAAGGACTTTCTCATTTATTTTCCCACTTTCTTCATGCAAATAAAAGCCAGTGTGAATATATGCTCTCAATTAACCTCCTCCAGTTTATACAAACTGTTCTGTACCCTGCTTTTTTCTCTTAAGACTAAAAACACTTTGGGGTGGCTGGGTGGCTCAGTTGGTTGAGCATCGGACTTCAGTTCAGGTCATGATCTCATGGTGTGTGAGTTCGAGCCCCGCATCCAGCTCACTGCTGTTAGCAAAGAACGCTTTGGATCCTCTGTCCCCCCACTCTCTGCCCCTGCCCTGCTTGTGCTCGCTGTCTCTCTCTCTCTCTCAAAAATAAATAAAACATAAAAAAAGAATAAAATATGTTTTGGAGACTATGCCATATCAGTATATGGAGATCTTTGTTCCCCCGCCCCTCAACTTTTTTTTTTTTTTACAGCTGCATAGTTTTCCATTGCATGGATGCACCCTGATTTATTTAACCACTTCCCTGTTAGTGGACATTTAGGTTGTTTCCAACCTTTTGCTGTAACAGTATGTTACAGATTAGATTCCCAGAAGGAATCTGTTGGGTCAAAAATAAGGACCTTAACTTTGACCTTCTGGGGTTATGATAAAGAGGAAAATAATGCATATCACTAAGGATATCAGGAAACACTTATTGGATGCTGAGGTCAGCCACTCCTCCCTGCTCTCCTCCCTCCCTGCAAAGGAGTTGGGGGCTATTACAACCTTTTTTTCATTATTAAATTTTTTAAAGTTTATTTCTTTATTTTGAGAGAGAGAGAGCATGAGCAGGGCAGGGGCAGAGAGAGAAGGAAAGAGAGAATCCCAAGTAAGCTCCGAGCTGTCAGCACGGAGCCTGAGGTGGGGCTCAAACTCACAAACTGTGAGTCCTGACCTGAGCGGCAATCAAGAGTTGGATGCTCAGGTCATGATCTCGCAGTCTGTGGGTTCGAGCCCCACGTCGGGCTCTGTGCTGACAGCTCAGAGCCTGGAGCCTGCTTCGGATTCTGCGTCTCCCGCTATCTCTGACCCTCCCCTACTCATGCTCTGTCTCTCTCTCTCTCTCTCTCAAATAATAAACATTAAAAAAATTAAAATAAAAAAGAGTTGGATGCGTAACTGGCTGGGCCACCCAGGCACCCCTACAACCCCCATTTTCCTGTCCTGGGCCATACCAAGCCAGGAGGGAGGAGCAGCAAATCTATCTGCTGGTGAGTGGGCAAGGAAGTGGGTGAGAACAAGCATCTGGGTGAGGTCCCTCCTTTACCACTTACTAGCTCCTTGGGTTACTCTGAGCAGATGTTTGCCCATCTCTGAGCCTCAGTGTCTGTCTCTGTGCAAAAGGGACACTGCATGTGTGAGCAAGCGAGGAACTAAGGACCCCATGGAGTGAGGAACGCACATGTGAGTGGGGAAATGAAGAGTCACATGTGAAAGAAGGGCCAAGCTGGCTCACATGACTCCTTTGTGCCATTTGGGAACAAAAGTCCTGTGTCGCAGATGCTTTATTGCCCCCTGCAGAAAAATATTAGAAGGAACATACAAGCCTGGGTGCAATCTATACAACCACGAAGGCAGCCCTTTCTGCAAACATGAGTGGATGAAAAGAGTGAGTGGATGTGTGGGTGGGTGAATGAACGAAAAGGAAGAAATTATGAATGCATTAGTGGGATTTCCCAGGGGAGACTCGGAATCAGTCCTGTTGGGTCTCGACCCAATCCCTTCCCTCCTAGCACAGGGCCCAGTACTCCCAAAGTCCAATACTTGCATGCGGGGTCCCTGGTGTGTGTTCTGGAAGCAATGTCCGACCGCGCCCGCCACCTGTGGGTAAGAGCCGGTGATGATGGTGGGCCCCGCGGGCTCGGTCTTTTCCCTCCTCCCGTATCCCTCCCCTCCAGACTTGGACCGAACCTTGAGCAACATGGAGGTCTCCAAGAGGTGATGTCCACTAAGGCCCTGGTCAAAGCAAGACCTTTTATCACTGAGCGTAACCTGGGGTTGGGGGCAGAAATGAAGGCGTCAACAACCCTGCCTGAAGACCCGGGGACGGTTCGAAAGGTGCCCGGCGCCGGTCGCTCCGCCCCCACCTCGGCACGCCCTCCCCGCGTAGTCTCACCCGGAAAAGCACCGAGTTGCGGTTAATGAAGAACTTCTGTCTCACCACCGCCTCAATGCAGCCCGGGTCGGCCAGCACCACGCCCAGATCCACTGTGCTCTTCAGCTCTTCGGAGGTGAGCACTGCAAGCACCAGGAGGGGTTAGGGCCTCGCCCCGCCCCCAGACCCCGCCCCCAGACCCCGCCCCCTGGGCTCGCAGACCCCGCCCCTCGAGCCCCACTCCGGCCTCCGCCACGGACCGCGCTCGGGTGTGAACTCCAGCGACTGCCCCCCGACCCTCAGGAAGACGGAGAAGACGTAGCTGGTGCCCTTGTCCAGGAAGATGCGCTCGGGCAGCTCGTAGTCGGCCTTGAGGTTGTAGATCTTCTCGTAGCTGGCCATGTCAATGTACACGTTCCCCGGGCTCTGCGAGTTGCTCGCCAGATAGAAGTAGTAATCCTGGAGGACCGGATGTGGGGCAAAATCAGACCCGGACGGCGGACACCGCCCCCACCCCCGACTCCCAGCCCTCTCCACGCACCTGGTCCTGTTTCTTGTTCGACCAGCGCCAGGTGGAGTCGTGCACCTGGTCGGCGTACGGCTGCGGGGACGACCGGCACCGTGAGCGGGGGCAGCGGTCCCCAGGCAGGCGGCGTGCCGGCCGCTAACCCAAAGCCGAAGCTCACAGCCCCTGGCCTGCCCCCCGAGCCCTACGTCCAACGCCGCAGCACACTCCTAAAGCCACCTCTCCAAGGCCCTGCTCGCCCGCTCCCCCTGCCCCCTTAGCCTCAGACTCCCCCAGGCGGTTCCGGCCTCCACAGCCGTTCTCGAGCCACGCAGCCCTTGCTTTCTAAGCCTCCTCACCCCGCCTCGGACCAGACCCGGCCCCCGCCAGGCGTCCACCTTGTGGTACTTGGAGTGCAGACAAAGCAGGTAATAGACGAGCCCCTGGTAGACTGCGAGCGAGTTCTCGCTGTGGAAGCCCGAGGGCTCCACTACGCGCGGCGGACGCGCCTGGTAGCGCTCCTGGCGCGAGTAGACTTGAGGGTTGGGCAGGTCCCGCAGGCGCATCACCGAGAACGGACAGAAGTTGGTGAAGGAGAGCGTCAGGTGGCTCCTGGGTGGCGGGGGGGGGGGGCGGGGGGGCAGCTGACTTTTCCGCGAGCCCCCCAGGTCCGCCTCCCATCTCTGCGCTGCCATCCGGGTCTAATCCAGCCCTGACCCTCCTGCTCAGCCTCAACCCCCGGTGTCCCTGGACAAATTCTCCGGGACGTCCCTGGGTCCCTCAGGCGGGCGTTCTGGACCTTCTCCGAGACTTCCTCCCCATTCCCAACTCAAGCCTTCTTCCACCTCCTTTCTCCCTGACCCCTTTCCCAGCTGCCTCCCGGGCTCCTCTCAGGTGACCAGATAGATCGTTACTGAATGCAGTTGCATCTGGCCATGCAGTCCCTCCTTTTAGTCCCATCATGGCTCCCCAGGACCCTCCTTGTGACCACCAGGCTCACCTTGTCCACCCTGCCACCAGCACCGCACTCTGTCTACACTGTACTTTCTCTGTCTTGAATGCCCAACCTCCTTTCCTCCTCAGGGCCTTTGCACATGTGGCTCCTCCTGCCTGGAACCCCTTCTCCATCTTGTCCCCTGGCTAACTCTTCCTCACCCTCTAGCTCACAGCTTCTGTGCCTCTTCCTCCTTGAAGCTCTCCCTGATGCTCCCACTGCCCTCAGTCTCAGTCAGGCCCCTCCTTGGAGCCTCCAGCGACCCTCAGCTCCCCATCACAGCCCTGGGGGTGTCTCCCTCTCTCTCCTGGAATAGGGGCTTTGTGTGGGCCGCACCCAGCTCTGTGGTCCAGTATCTTCTCACCCTTGCCGCTCAAAGAAGTAGTGATTACTGAGCTGCTGGTACATCAAGAGCTGCTCCACGGGCACGTGCCTCTTGACAAGCTGGCCCTGCTGGTTTTCCATCAGATACACTAGCTGCGGCAGGAAGGCAGGGCCGGGTAAGCTGGTGTCAGCCAGCCACCCTGAGGCTCCCCCATGTTCCCACGTGACCCCCCCCCCCCCACCTGGCACCTGGTACAGCTTGGTGTCTTCGTAGAAGAGGGTGACCATGGTCTCATTGGGGGTGTAGACGGAGGACTGGTGCATCACCTGTAGGTTGATGTGCACCTCCCAGCCCCTGGATGGGAACAGCTTGTACATCCGGTAGCTGCCTTCCAGGAGGTACCAGATCTGGGGTGCGACAGCCAGGTGGGTATGTGTGAGGGCCGCGGGGACCTCTGGCCCCACCTCTCCGCCCAGCGTGGTGGCCCCATTCTCTGGAGGTGAGGCCAGGTAAGCTCGCATACTTTCTCTCTATAATGCCATCTCGACTTCCCACAACCCAGCCACCCCTGCTTCCAGCCCCCGCTCGCCATAACTGTCTCCAACGTTTCGTTGGCTGGAGTGGCTGTGACTTGAAACTGAACCATTCCTAATGTATACACCCCTGCAGGCCAGGGTTCCTAGGGGCAAGCCCTATTTTCTCCTCATTCTGCACCCTCCAGGGACCCACCATCCCCTTGGCCTCAGTTTCCCATCTCCGCACTGATACCCACCCCCCCAACACATTTGACTCTAGACCTCATCCCCTTCTGAGACTCAGCCTGGAGGAGTCCGTCCAACCTTAAGGATGTCCCTCCTCCACGCAGCCTCCTCTTTGAAGCCCTCCTAGGTACACACACACACACACACACACACACAGATTGAATTGGAAGCTGGGCCCCACCCCCTTTCTGAACATCTGTCCTGAGATACTATCTTCCCCACCGCAGTCCTGCCTCCCCTGAATCCTTACTTTCTGGGAAACACTCTGTCTTCCCAGTTGGCCTGCGACCCTTGAGGGCAAGTCCACGGCTGACCCAGTCACCACTGTATCCTTGGCGCTGGGTCAGGCCTACAGTGAGCACTCAATATTTATGAAATGAACCACATGATGGAATGAAAGAGGGCCCTCTGTGGAAATCAGATCAGGACTCTGAGTCTTTAACTCTGCTGAAAGACTTTGGAAGAAAACACCACTTCTCTTTGAGTTCCAGGGTTCTCAGCTGCCCTTCCGCGGGATCCCTGAGGACACTTCCTCCCCTGAACCCTTTTCCCCTGACAGAGGGAGAAGGGAGGCCGCTGGGGTTTGGGGAGAGGAGCAGGGTACCCCACCTCCTCAGTCTCTGTGACAATAGCCATGTCCCCACGGAACGAGTTGACCAGGTACTTAATGGACTGCTCCTTGGGGAAGTCCGCCAGGTAGATGAAGTTTTCATAGTTATAGCTGCGGGGGCAGAGACGGGAGTGAGGGACACCCAGGCGAGGCCCCTGGAGGATATCTGCTTCCCCCAACTCCAGGCCTAACATGACCCGAGAACTGTTTACTCAGCTCTCTGCCAGCCTCAGGAGAACACCCAAGGAATCCTGGGATTCCAGGTCCTGCTCCCAAGCCTCTGGGTGACCCGCCCATCTGGAGACAGGAGCATTTGGCCCATCCAGCGGTTTGCCAACAGCCCCTAAGTTCCTGAGGGGTGCAACGTGTCCGAACCTTTCCCCCAGACAGTGCCTTTCACACAGCTTGGGTCCTTTTTTTTTTTTTTTTTTTTAAATTTTTTTTTCAACGTTTATTTATTTTTGGGACAGAGAGAGACAGAGCATGAACGGGGGAGGAGCAGAGAGAGAGGGAGACACAGAATCGGAAACAGGCTCCAGGCTCCGAGCCATCAGCCCAGAGCCTGACGCGGGGCTCGAACTCACAGACCGCAAGATCGTGACCTGGCTGAAGTCGGACGCTTAACCGACTGCGCCACCCAGGCGCCCCACAGCTTGGGTCCTTAACATCAGGTTTCATTTAAGAAAGGCCTCTCAGGTCTTTAAAATATCAGCTTCCCCATCCTAGCCCTAACCACCCCCGCAGCCCGTGTTTCCCCCATCCCAATCCCAGTAACTTCTGAATTTAGGCATGCTCTGACAACTTGATGGCTTCAGAAAGGACCCCCGCCCTAATGGGGCTGAGAAGGCAGAATATGTCTGGCCTCGTACCTCTGCAGGAGGAAGTTGCCCCAGATATACAGCAGGTTGCTATACTGGTTGTAGAACATGCCCTTGGGTACCATCAGGAAGGTGGTATGAGACTCTGTCCCTAGGAGCATCAGAAACTCCAGGCCCCTAGCTGTCCGGGGAGAGGCAGAGTGGACACAGCAGTGAGGGGAGGGCCATCCAGGTCCCTCCCGGCCCTCATCCACTTTTCAGGCCCCCCTGCCTTCCCCTCCTACCGTCAGGGATGAATTCCGGGATGGTGTAGAGGATGGCCAGGTAATTACCGACTACAACCGGGGGAGAACACGGCAAAACCTCCTGAGGCTCTGAGCTTTCAAAACCTGAAACTGGGCAAGTCACCAGCCTCCCACCCCCTCCCAAAAGCCCTCCAGTGGCTTCTCATCTGGGCCTGTTAGCCCTTAGGGCTTCTTTAAATGCATATGTCAGGGCACAGGACTTGCCTCCTCTGACTTCTTGGCTGGAGAGTACAGTGTGCAGCCTGCACAACTGTACCTGGCAGCCCTATTCTCTGTTCAGGTAAAATAAAATTACATCTCCTTATTGTGAGCCACTGGGCCCTTTCAGATTTGACTTCTGCTCCCGTCTCCAATCTCCCGCCCTCCCTAGTCTCCCTCTGTTCCGGTCACATTGGTTTCCTCTGTTTCTCCATCCCACCAGGTCTGTTCTCCACCACTACCCCTTGCCCAGGCCCCGCTGTCTGCCTTAGCACGGATCCCACAGACCGGCAGGAGGTTCACAATCTGGGCTTCTGCCCCTTCCCACTCAGCCCCCCAACAGCATCCCAATTACCCAGGTCGTAGCTGACCACCTGGAAATACTTCCTGGTGGTGGGGTCTTCCATCTGCACCAGCAGCAGTAGATTGTAGTCTCCAGCAATGAACACGGCCCAAATTATGGAGCAGTTCTTCACTGGGTAGGAGGGGGCAGGTTCAGAGCAGCCCTGGACCCGCCCCTCTCCCTGGTCTCCGTAACCCTCACCCCGTCCCTGTGACTCCCCACCCCTCCCAAGACACCGTTCTTCACACAGACCTCTCCCCCGCCTTCCCTGCTCTGCCACACCCTTGATCCCCACACCCGCCCGCCGCAGAGGTCTCTGGGAGCTAGGTACCTTGTAACCCTTCGCACACAGACCGCTGCCGGGGCAGCAACTCGAAGGACACGCGGCCATCTGCGGAGCAGGGCAGGGCGGTGCTCAGGCCCTTCCCAGCCCATCCGGCATCCCACCACGCCAGGTCTCCAACCGTCCAGGGTGGCCTGGTGCCGGTGCCTCCGCCCCCTTTAGTCCTTGGGATTTCAGGGGGGGCGCGTCTCACCCTGACCTGTCCCTCACTCACACCTGACCTACCAGAGTAGTCTCTGGCCACAGTAACTGGCTCAGGTCCGGGCACACACCCAGAACGGGCCAATCAGAGTGCACCCTGGATTCCTGCTAGAGCTAATGGAAGAGGCTGCTTTCATTCTTCTGGGGTGACTCCACCTGCGGGGACGTGTGAGCCCCGAGCTCCTGGGACCATCTTTAGCCCCCAGGAGAGGGGTAGCTACCTGAGAATGAGGCCAAATCTCAGGGTTCATAATAATAAACCCTTTTAGAGCAGGCACCATGTCCCTAACACTGTTCTAAGACCTTTACACACGCCAACTTATTTAACCTTTACATCAACCCAATGAGGCAGGTGCCAATATAATCCTTGGCCCCATTTTGCAGATGAGGAAAATGAGACCAAAAAGAGAGGTTAAGTCACCTGTCCAAAGCCACAGGCGACTGGGGTCGGGTGTGTTCAAGCGATCTCTCCCCAGACTTGTGCTGTAATCGCTGTGCTACGCTACCTTGCCAAGAGATAGAATCCTGATGACATACCCCGGGGGCCCCTGGATCTAGCCATGCCGGAAGTTGGACTCTAGTCTTTTCACTTATTTAAGTCTACAAATTCTTTATGCCTAGACGGTTTTTGGCTTGGGCTTCTGTCCTTTGAAGCCACACATGTCATGAAAGATATGTCACACACCCAAGTCCCACCCCTATAGATGCATGAACCCATTCCCACTCACAGGGACGACCTCCAGCCTGGGACCCCTCCTGAAGGCGCCTGGTGAGGGACGAGCGCTAGAGGTTGGAATTCTCACAGATGCCAGGGTATGGACTGGTCTCTTGGGCCGCCAGAGGCCCCAACCCTTACCTGTGATGGTCCCAAAGTGGACGTAGCCTTCCCGCTTGCCAGTGGTGAGGGCCATGACGTACTCTGAGCCATTGCTATGGGCATATACAGGGCACAGCTTCTTGATGCACTCGTTGGCCAACACACGAACCCAGCTCCCTGTGTGGGGCCAGCACGGAACCTCAGACCCATGTCTATAGACCTGGGACCTGACCCTCATCCATATTTCCATGGCCTTAATGGCTATTCCGTGCGGTGTCTGAGGGGCCCCTGGCATAGGGCCCAGTACCTTTGAGTAAATCGTCTTGCTCATACTCTGTCCACGATGTATAGACTAGTCTAACCCCGCCCTCGTATTCCCCTGGCCAGAGCAGTGGGTTCAACTGAGCATGTGACCATGACGGACAAATCAGAGACAGTCCTGGCTTGCAACCACTAACAAAGAGATGCTCTTTCCTGGAGCCCCTGAAAGGATAGAAGGCCACAGTTGCTAGGTGGAGGGGGGCAATCACCAAGGCTATCACAAGGAGGGGCCTGTTTAAGCTACAGTGAGCACCTAGATCCAATTGTACCTGAAATCAAGTGCACCTATCAAAGCCAAAAACACCCTCTTCTTCCTTCCTTCCTTTCTTCCTTCCTTCCTTCTTCCCTCCCTCCCTCTCTCTCTCTCTCTTTCTTTTGTCCGTTCTTTCTTTCTTGCTTTCTTGCTTTCTTGCTTTCTTCTTTCTTTCAGTAGGCTTCATGCCCACCAGGGAGCACAACACAGGGCTTGAACTCACAACTGTGAGATCAAGACCTGAGCTGAGATCAAGTCAGACATATAACGGACTGAGCCACCCAGGAGCCCCAGCACCCCTTTCTTGGACTTAAGTCCATTTTAATTTGGTTCGTCCTACTATCAATGTCCTAAGTGAGAGAGGGAGAAAAATGAAGCTGTTGGCAACGGGCCTTAACTAATGAAATGCAGGTTATAATACGAGTTTCTGTAACCCTATAAAGTGACATCCCTCACTTAGGGGGGAAAGCTGAGAAGAACTAGAAGGGTTTGGGTATCATTTAAAAGATAAGGCTGTGCTCGGGTTCTGTGTCCCCCTCTCTCTCTGCCCCTCCCCCGCTCGCACTCTGTCTCTCTTCTCTCTCTCAAAAACAAATCAACGTTAAAAATAAATAAATAAGGGGCGCCTGGGTGGCGCAGTCGGTTGGGCGTCCGACCTCAGCCAGGTCACGATCTCGCGGTCCGTGAGTTCGAGCCCCGCGTCGGGCTCTGGGCTGATGGCTCAGAGCCTGGAGACTGTTTCCGATTCTGTGTCTCCCTCTCTCTCTGCCCCTCCCCCGTTCATGCTCTGTCTCTCTCTGTCCCAAAAATAAATAAACGTTGAAAAAAAAATTAAAATAAATAAATAAATAAATAAAAGATAAGGCTGAATCAAAAGTCTCTCTTTTTCCTCGTGATCAGTCTCCTTCAGGCTTTTCCTCTGCAATTGCCCGTCCTACTTTCTCTCTGCCTTTCTGACCCTCCCGGCCTCTCTCCCATCCCCCAAATTTCTTTTAACTTTTTAAGTTTATTTATTTATTTTGAGAGAGAGACAAAGAGAGAGCACAAGCGGGGTAAGGGCAGAGAGAGAGGGAGACAGAGGACCTCAAGTGGACTCTGTGCTGACAGCAGAGAGCCCAACGAGGGGCTCGAACTCATGAACCGTGAGATAATGACCTGAGCTGAAGTGAGACATTTAATTGACTGAGCCACCCAGGCACCTCCCCAACTTCAACTTCTCTTTTGCTATGCATCTCTCTTGGCATGTCTTTCTCTGCCTTTCTGACACTCTGTGTGTGTGTGCGTGTGTGTGTGTGTGTGTGCGCGCGCACACATGTCTCTCTCTCTCTCTCTGTGCTCCCTTCATTCCCTCTCACACCTCCCTCTACCCTCTGCTCACTCACAGGTCCAGAGGAAAGCCTCACACCAGCATATAGAGGGTAGGAAAAAGCCATATAGGGTGGGTGGTGACCATTAAGGACCTTGGAAAGTCCTTCCAACGCCCCCCTCCCCACCCACGGCAATTCCAGTCCCGGGGGCATCCAGTGGATGGGTTCCCTGAGGCGCCCTCCCTGGGACTCCCACAGGCAGGACCCCTTTCCTGAGATGCCAGGGACCCCCTCACCACTGCCTTGGTTGCTCTCGTGGAGGGTGACATAGGTGCCCGTAAAGTAGTAGACGAGCTGGTTCTGCCGAATGAAGAGAGTGCTTTCGGTGGCAATGGCGTCATAGATGGTGGCAGTGAAACTGGCCTGAGGGCAGTAGAAGGAGCCTACCCAGCAACTGTCAATGTTCAACTGTGGGGGAGCGGAGTCAGAGTCAGCGGTGAGCAGGCCTGCCTCGGCTCCCCCCACCCCCCCATGGCCTGCCTTCAGGGGACACAGCTGCTCTGAAAACTGCCTGGGATGGACACGGACACCTGCCCCCAGGGCTCCCTCCCTGCTCACCATCAAGTAGTACCTTGTGGCCACGCTTCCCTGACAAGGGTGACCTGACAAGCAGGTGACCCAGGTCAGAGCCAATTGGGACTCTGTGTTCTCCCCAGAGTTTGGCAGTGCACAACATACTCAACGGTGCAAAACAACCTCAGTCCCCCAGATCACAGGGTTGCACCTATGTGGATCCCAAAGATCGCATGCTTGGCTCGGGGCACATGTGAAACAACCCTATTTTACCTTGAACACGGCTGGCTGTCGGGCTGACGCTATCTGAGCTCACTGTCCAATTGCTAGCACTGGCGATGCTCACTAATGGTGGGAAAGCACCACCAGTGGAACATTGTTGCCTAAAAGGCTGAACTAAAATCCATCACGCTTCTAGAGCCCCACACCAGTTTCCGGGCACACACACACACACACACGCATATGTGCGTGAAATATCACGCAGCCATAAAAAGATGAGACCTCACCACTTGTGACAACATGGATGGACCTAGAGGGCATGATGCTTGGGTACGTGAGATCACTTGGCCCAGGGTCACACAGCCAGCGGGGAGCTGAGCCAGGATCTGGAGCCAGAGGGTCTGGCGGCAGAGGCTTGTGTCTTCCCTTCATGCTCTCTGCCTCTCGCGGGAGCTGCTATGGCTTCAGGGACTCTTTCCACAGCTCTGGGGCCCACTCTTGAAGGGCTGAGGCCCAGCACCTTCAAGAAGCCCCAGCCCAGCGCCTTCCCTGCACCACTCACCTCCACGAGAAAGAAGTCCGTGAAGCTGGTGTCAGTCAGCAGGATGGACTTCTCATCGGGAATGCCACCCAGGATGAGCACGGGTGTCTGGTCCACGGTGTGCCACAGGGGCCTCGACGGGACGTTGATGAAGTATCGGGGTATCAGATTGAAGATCTGCCGGGGGGAGGGGGCGGGGGGCGGGAGGGCTGCTCAACACTCCCCCTACCCTCCATGGCTCCATCTCATTTAGGGTAAAAGCCAAAGTCCTCACCTGACCCATAAGGCCCCACAAGATTTGTCCCTGTCACCTCCCTGACGCCATCCACCACCGCTCTCCCCCTGGCTCGCTCTCTCCCAGCCACGTGGGCCTCCTCACTGCTTCTCAGGCTCACCGGGCACATGCTCACCTCCGAGCCTTTGCACTGTCTGTTCCCCGTATATGAAATGCTCTCCCCCAACTATCTACGTGCTTCCTTCCTCTCTTCCCCCGAGACTTTACTCAAATGTCCACCTTCTCAGTTGTGCCTTTCTTGACCATTCCATTAACCGTGCGATCCTTTCCTGCACAGACCTAATCCCCTTGCCTCTGAACGCTCTCCAGAGCACTTACCACCTTCTCATCTACTCTGGAATTTACTTGATTGCGCGTTTGCTATATGGTGTCTGTCTCTCCCCCTAGAATTTCAGCTCTATCTGGGTCTGTGTGTTCACCGAACGAACTGCTGAATGAATGAATGGATGGATGCACCATGATCAAGACTCTGGATGCAGGAGGGGCGCCTGGGTAGTTCAGTTGGTTAAGAGTCAGACTTCTGCCCAGGTCATGATCTCCCAGCGTGTGAGTTCAAGTCGCGCATCCAACTCGCTGCTGACAGCTCAGAGCCTGGAGCCTGCTTCAGATTCTGTGTCTCCCTCTCTCTCTGCTCCTCCCCCATTCACACTCTGTCACTCTCAAAAATAAACGTTAAAAAAAAAAAATAAAAAGACTATGGGTGCAGGAGACAGGCAGACACAGTTTCAAGTCTCCTTCCATGTGCTGACAGACTGTGGGCAAATGGCTCCATCCCTTTGGGGCCTCAGTTTTCTCCTCTTCAAAATGGGTTTGTGAGGGGCGCCTGGGTGGCGCAGTCGGTTAAGCGTCCGACTTCAGCCAGGTCACGATCTCGCGGTCCGTGAGTTCGAGCCCCGCGTCAGGCTCTGGGCTGATGGCTCAGAGCCTGGAGCCTGTTTCCGATTCTGTGTCTCCCTCTCTCTCTGCCCCTCCCCCGTTCATGCTCTGTCTCTCTCTGTCTCAAAAATAAATAAACGTTGAAAAATGGGTTTGTGAGAGTACCTTCCCTCCCGGAGTCATTGCGAAGACCAAAGGTGATTGCGTATTTAGTGGAGCACTCCCCCGGGGGCCGGGCATAGAGTGAGCACTCTGTAAGTGGGGTCTCCCGCTTGTGTGGGAAGTAACTGGGGCCCCAGCCTACTGTCTTTAACCCACGTTTTCTACCACGTTTCTCTACCACCTGGGCCCCTCACCTCATTTCCCACAGTGAATTGGAGTGTGTTATCTTGCTGTTTCTGCAAGAAGCCGTTGATGTTCACGTGAAACCTGGCAGCAGGGGTGGGGCAGGGCACAGGTGAGGGTTCCAGTTTCAGGGGCTCCTGCCATAGCTCACAACCACCTCCCTACCCTACTCCCTCCCTTTGGTCTCCTCCTGGCTTCTTTGGGGATCTGGAGATTAGGAGGACCCTCCCAGAGTCTACCCGCTGCCCTGGACTCGGGAAAGGGCACCTTGTATTTTGAATGAAGGGCCCCAGGCCATTGCTGCTGACATCCACGTACATGACCACACTGCCGTTCTTGATGGGCATGGGCGTGTACCAGCTCATGGCACACACTTCCTCTGCGTTGCACCGCTCTGCTGGTAGGAAGTGGGCACTGAGGCTGCCGGGCCTCCCAGTGGCCCCCCACCAAGGCCGCAGACCACTGGGATCTCCCTGTAACTCCTCGTGTCCCTGCTCCAGGTCACAGACCCCACCGCGGCCCCCTAAAACCTCCATGCTCCCGCCAGGCCACGGGCCCCTCTGATGACATCAGCCTCCCTCTGAGGCCCCCAGCAAGCTTCCACACCCTTGCCAGGCCACGGCCCCTCCGGGTGCCCTCCAGGCTCACCTTTGCTGCGGAAGGGGGCTCCCTCCATCTGGATCTGTAGCTGCTCTATCTTCCAGCGATGGAAGTTGACTGGGGACTGGAAGGTCACCAGCACCAAGGGCTTCAGCCCTGTCAGGTGGCCTTTGCGGACCTGGGCCTTGGAGGACTGAGGGCAAGGTGGCCCCGCAAATGTGTCTTTAAGAGAGGTTCTGGGTACCCCTGCCTTGAGCCCACCTTTAGCAGCCCATCTTCTCGGACTGGGTGGGAGAACAGTCTCCACCATGGGAAGGTCGGAGAACAAGGTGTAGGCCGTGTGCTGGGGAGGTGACAGACCAGGCTAGGAGACAGGCAGAGGGGCCAGGGGCTGTGAAGGGAGTCAGTAGGTGTTCCTGGAGGAGGTGAGACAGGACATGGATGTAGGAAACACTCAGAGAATGGCGGCATGGGATGTGCGCAAATGAGAAAGTGGGAATGAGCCTCCCTCACTCCAGGGGTCCCAGTCCCACCCTTGAGGCTTTAGCCCCCCTGTAGAAATCTGACTCTGCCATCGCCACCAGTCAGAGGATAGCCAGGTTTGGCGGCTGGGGCCTGTGGGTGAGGGGGGATGGGGCAGTTACACAGAAAGGAACGGGGGAGGAGAGGAAGGAGACGATCAGGGCCAGCTCTTGGAAATGCCAGGACCCTCGCTGGGTGGAGAAAGGCAGTCAGGGCTTAGGGTGCAGAAGAAAGGACAGAAGGAGAAGGGTGTGCCAGGTGTGTGGAACAGCATGAACAAAGGCTTGGAGGCAGCCCCAAGAAAAAGGTGCATTCAAGACGCTGTGGGCGGGGGGTGGCCTATGAGACCAGGGAGAGAGACTTAATGGGTCCAGCCACCTTTGCATATCCCGAGGAATGCCTTGGCCAGGCCCCTGTCAACCCTGCCAACGGTACCTGTCCCGGCCCTATCTCCAAGTTTTTCAACCACAGGGTAGCAGGTGCTGGTGAGGCAGGGATCTCCTGTCAGCAGTGACCCTGGTCCTGTCCACCCTCAACTCCTGCCTAGACCCTGAGTCAGCCTCCTCACTGTCTCCCTGCCCCTGCCCTGCCCACCCACCCCCACATAGCAGGAGGGAGCCTGGGAACGCTGGAGTCCCATCGGGCCCTCCTTTGCTCAGAACCTCCTCACGGGCTCCATCTCACTCAGAGTGGAAGCCGAGCCCTCCCTGTGATTCACAAGGCCCTCATCACCTCCCTGCCCCACCTCCTCCCACTGTCCCCTCACTCATGACTCCTCACACACAGCAGCCTCTGTCCTTCTTCGGGGCCATCACACTCGCCATTCCCCTGACCTGGGATATTTCCCCCAAGTCTCCGCATGATCATCCTTTTCATCACTCAGGTCTCTGTTCAAGCCTCTTCAGAGACCTTCTCCAACCACCCCGTAACACCCTCCTTTCTAACATAGGACATTTTATTTTCTTCTTCACCCTGACGACTCTCCAGAAATTATCTTATGTATTTATTTGCCGATCGCTTCCCTGGTAGCCTGAATCCGTAAGAAAAATCTAGCCATGTTGTTAATCATTATATCCCCCATGTTGTTTAAAAAAAAAAAAAAAGAATCTGACTCATTGAAGGTGTTGAACGGCCAGAGAAAAGTATTATTATCACACTTTTACAGATAAGGAGAGAAGATTCGTGGAGTAAAACTGTCTGCCCAGGGTCACACTCTACAAACTTGTTGCTAGCATTCACGGAGCCCTTTCTATGAACCAGGCACTGTGCTCAGTGGCTGTCACATATTTAATCATTTTGTCGAGTGGGTATGATCATTATTGCATCCTTGTTAAGGACGAGGGAACTTTGGTACAGAGAAGTAAGTAATTTGCCAGAGATCACACAGTTATTAGGTCGCAGAGCTGGGATTTGAACACGGGCAGCCCAGCTCTGGAGCCCACAGTATTAACTATCATGCTACACTTCCTCCAAGGAAATGTTAAGTCAATGGCAGATTCAAACCCCGGCCTGCTGCCACCAAAACTTCACTTCTAGGCCACAACCCTCCACTGTCCACAAAAAGCTTACTTGGGCCAAAACAATCTTGGAAAAGAACAACAAAGTTGGAGGACTCAAACCTCCTGATCTGAAAACTTACTACAAACCTACAGTAATCAAGACTATGTGATACTGGTATATGGACAGACATACAGAGCAATGGAACAGAATTATACCCAGAAGTAAACCTTTACAGTTATGGTGAAGTGACTTCTGACAAGGGTGCCAAGACAATTCATTTATACATATGGTAGTGGGATAACTGGATATTCATGCAAAAGTTGGAACCCCTACCTCACACCATACACAAAAAGTAACACAAAATGGGTCAGAGACTTAAATGTAAGAGCTAAAATGAAAAGACTCTTAGAACACGCGAGTAAATCTTCATGACCTAGGCATAGCCTTAGACAGCACCAAAAGCACAAACAACAAAAGAAAATACTGATAAATGGGACTTCATCAAGGTTAAAAACTTTGGTGCCATCTTATGGTATGTGAATTTTATCTCAATAAACATAAAACCTTTGTTCTTTAAAGGACACCATCAAGAAAGTAAAAAGGCAACCCACACAATGTGACAAAATGTTTACAAATCATACATCTGATAAGGAACTAGTATCCATAATACATAGAGAAAGTTTACGGTGCGACAATAAAAAGACAAATAACCCAGGTTGGCACCGAATTTGAATAGATATTTCTCCAAAGAAGATAGAGAAGTGGCCAGTGAGCATAGGAAAAGATGTTCAACATCAGTAGTTATGAGGGAAATGCAAATCAAAACCGCAATGAGATAGCCCCTCACACCCACATCTTTTGGCTATAACCAAAAGATGAACAAGTGTTGGTGAAGATTTAGAGAGACTGGAACCTTCATACATTGCTGATGGGAATGTAAAATGGTGCAGGGGCTTTGGAAAACAATCAGGCAGTTCCTCAGAAGTGAAACAGTTAACATTTGACCCAGCAAGAGAACTGAAAACATATGTCCACACAAAAACTTGTACCACACATCTTTATAACAGCATTATTCATAATTGCCAAAAAGATAGATAACTCAGATATCTATTGATTAATGGATAAACAAAATGTAGCACATCCTTACAATGAAATATTACTCAGCCATAGAAAGGAAATACTGATATATGCTACAGCATGGATGAGACTTGAAAACATGCGAGTGAAAGAAGCCAGATACAAAAGGCTACCTATTGTACAACTCCGTTGACATTTAATGTCCAGAATAAGTAAATTCATAGGAACAGAAAGGAGATTAGTGGTCTCCAGAAGCTGGAGGAAAGGGGTACAGGGTTTCTTTTTAGGGTGATGAATGTGTTCTGGAATTAGATAATGGTAATGGTTGCACAACTTTGTTAATATGCTAAAAACTACTAAATTGCACACTTTAACTGTTGAATTTATGTGAGTTACATCTCGATTTTTTTAATGGCAAAAAAAAAAAAAAAAGAAACAAGCTTACTTGAGCACCTACTATGTGTCTTGTGGGATACTGGGAATCTTCTTGAATCCTTAGGGTCCCCAGGGTCTGGTGGTGCCACTACTATTAAAATGTTACAGATTGGGGAAACTGAGCCCACACAGAATGAGTTCGCCTCTGCTGCACTCACCTCTCCACTGCAGGAGTAGTTGATCTTTAGGTAGTATGGGAAGCCCAGGTATTTCTGCAAGAAGAGGTTGGGCAAATGTCCAGAGCCCAGTGGGGTGCGGATCCATGACCTCACCCATTCACCTGACCCCAGTCCCCTCACCTCGTTCTGGTCGGTGGGTGCATCCACCAGCAGGCTGAACACACTGTCCAGCGTCTCCAGGGGCTCTAGATCAAAAAAGCGGTCGCTCCTGCCTTCCTCGCCTACCGCCTCAAACTTGACCAGAACAACGTGCCAGATACACTCCTGGATATCCTCCTTCGCCCACAGCCTCCACGGTGCCAATAGCACCGCCAGTAGTGCCCACAGCGCCCGCAGGACTCGGAGTTTCGGCCACGCAGGGCCAGCAGGGTACATCGCGGGGCAGCGCGCAACGTGGCTCGAACCTGGAGAATGGGGGGGTCAACACCCGCCAGCAAGACTGCGCCCGAAAGCCGTCTTCTGAGATGCTACTACGCTCCTGAGCTTCCCCTGGCACTTGCTCCTGGCCCCACCTCTGCTCAGACTTCTGGCCCCACCCCTGCTCTTTCTCCTGGTCCCAACCCTGCTCTTTCTCCTGGTCCCAACCCTGCTCTTGCTCCTGGCCCCTCCCCTGCTCTTGCTTCTGGCCCCGCCCCTGCTCTTACTTCTGGCTCCGCCCCTGATCTTGCTTCTGGCCCCGCCCCTGCACTTGCTTCCTGCTCCGCTTCTACTCCAGACTTCGCCCCTGACCAAGGTGCTGTATCTGCTCCTATTCTTGATCCCACCTCTACTATTAGTCCAGGTCCCTCCTCTACTGTTGCTCCTGGACACGCCCCTGCTCCTGGTTTCGCCTCGCCTCCTCGCTTCACCCCTTAACCTCGCCCTGTAGTTGTTCTTTGCTCCGCCTCGGCTCTGCATCTGGCCCCTACTCTTCACCGGGTCTCGGTTACTGTTTCTGACTTTGTCTGTGCCCCACCTACTTTCTCCAGTCCTGCTGCTCCCTCTGGTCGTGCACCTGCACTTGCACTTGCATCTGGTTTCGCCCCCACTTTTTGCCCCGCCCCCCCACATCTCTTCGCATCTCCCCTTTCTCCTGGCCCGGGCCCTACCCTGGTTCCGAGTCCTGTATCTAGCCTCTCCCTTCTCCGGATCCTCGGCCCAGACCTTCCCCACGCCCCGCCCCTTTCCCTGTCCCCGCCCCTTTTTCTCTCCTGGAGTTTGCTCCTCCCTCTGCTTCCCCGCCTTGTCGCGCCCCTGTTCCTCGACCCATCCTAGCTCTTCGACCCGTTCCTTATCGACCCGCCCTTTCCCCTGGTCCTTGGAGAGCTGTTCTTCTCGAGCCTGCCCCTCGCCCCGTCCCCTCCTAAAGCCACGCCCATCCCCCTTAGAGACCCTCTCTTTGCCTTGGGATCTCTTCTCGCCACTGGCCTTCCCTTCGCCCCGCGCCTTCTCCTCGCCCTGCACCTTTTTCTCCTTCCACCCCGGCGCTACCTTGTCGGTCAGCACTTTCTCTATCCTCACCTTCCCCCCGAGACGCAACACCTTTTCACCCCACTCTCTCTTTTCACGACACTTTTCCATGCCCTGGGCAGCGACCGGCTCTACGCCTCGCCTCTTGCAGCTTCGCCCCTACTCATCTCTCCGCTTCTGGGCTTAGCCTTTCCCTGCTCGTCGCCCCGCCCTTTCTCCGCCCCTCCCCTCCCCTCCGATGCTCGGTCCCTGGACTCCCCTCCCCTTGCTTTGCCTCTCCCCTTCTCGCCTCCCCCCTCCCTCCCCTTCTCTCCGCCCCCCGCCCCCCGCATCCCTCCCTGGGGTGGCCCCAGGCACCTCCCTCTTCTCCCCGCCCCGCGGTACCAGTCACTTAGTTAAAACCGGTCAACCGTCACTTGGCCGCTCCAGTCCCGCCCCTCTTGCCCGGTTTCAAAATGGCCGCCCACACTTCCACAACCTACTTCCGCCTTTCCCGAGACCTGCCGGCCCCACGCGCCTGTCTCCACGGTAACGCTTGTCCCAACCGGCGCCTGCGACTTGGTGGCGCGGTGAGAGCTGGGCTCAATACCCTGGTGCACGAGGCCTGGGGGCTGAGGGTGCTAGAGACCAGAGTTTGTGAGAGGTAGGTCCTCAGGGAGCTCCCGCTGGTTGTTCTGGTGGCCCTTACTCGTCCTCTGCGCAATCGGGCTTTTGTATAAAAAATTCTCCTAAAAACACGTTTGATTTCCTTGTGGGAATGAATCCGACTGCGGCTTAACACCCTCCTCCTCTACAAAACACGGACGCAAGCAACCACCTCATGGAGTTGTGGGCAGTCTGGAAGATAACATAACATTGGAGAGTGCCTGGCAGATAAATTCAGTAGATTAACAATTTTCATTTGTATTCTGATGCCTAACAGTTAAGGACTCAGACCATGACTTTTTGATGAACTGCAAAGCTGACTTTACCCTAAATCTATGATTTTCAAACTTTAGTGTGCATTAGACTCGCTGGAAGAGCTTGTTAAAACATATTGTTGGGAAAAACAAACACACACACACACAACAGGTTGTTGGGCTTCACCCCCCAGAGTTTGATTCAGTAGGTCTCAGATGAGGCTCGAGAATTGGTATTTCTGGCAAGTTTTCAGGTGACGCTGATACTGATGGTCTGAGGACCACACCTTGAGAAATAGTTCTCTAAGCCTTCCGCGTCTCCCCAAGACCTCAGGGAAATAATCCAGTTGGTTTCCAGAGCGCTGCATAATCTCGTCCCTTTTCTTCTTCCCATCCAGCTCATCTCTGTTCTCCCTATAGACCTGTGCCCTCTACCGCCAGCCTTACGGAGGGACTTGAATATCCTTGATCAGCCTGTTCTCTCTCCTCCAGACTGTTTTCCCCACAGTAGCAGCCTCTGGAACACTACTCCATACTTTGTCACTGGCTGACCACTTCCCTTCTCTGGTGTCTTGTCTGTAATATATGACCAGTCCCCATCCCTCCCCTGACCACACTAGGCCATGACTGCTTCCCAATGAATCACAGGTTCCATGAGGGCAAGACCTATTGTTCTCTCCATCACTGTTGTTCCCAACTCTGTCCAACACAGCACAGAACAGATGTTCTATGTAAAGGACAGCTGATGGAAGTCTATCCCCACTGCCCCAGCCCCACAGGCCACAGAGGAGTGAATTCATCTGAGGGAAGAAACTCACAAGCTATGTACCTGAGCCCTTCTACACTCATGAACAGAGTCACAGAGGCTTCGGTGCAGAGGGCACCCCTCCCCACACCCCACTCAGGAATGCAGCCCTACCAGGGGGAGGTTCCTCTGTTAGATCAGCATCATTTATGTCAGCAAAAGATTGGCAAACACCCACATGTCCATTAGTGAGACGTTAAGGTAATTTATGGGATGTGTGTCCTAGAGGAGGCACTGCAGACATAGAAAAAGGATGTGAGACCTAGTCGTATGTCTCAGGAATGATCTCCTAATTTTACTGGGTTGGTGATAAAAGCAAGGTGCAGAAATGAGACTAGTGCTAGAAAAAGTATATAAGGGTGCCTGGGTGACTCAGTTGGATAAGTGTCCAACTTCGGCTCAGGTCATGATCTCCCAGTTCATGAGTTCAAGCCCCACATCAGGCTCACTGCTGTCAGCACAGAACCTGCTTTGGATCCTCTGTCCCCCTTTCTCTCTGCCCCTCCTCTGCTCACTCTCTCTCTCTCTCAAAATAAATAAACTTTAAAAAGTATATAAAAGATATAGATAGATATAGATATAGATATAGATACATATGACTTATATAATGTAAAAAATTAAGGTGCAGACATGAAGACAGTAATCATTAGTCAACAATTTATTGAGCACCAGACACTAGTCTGAGAGATTTACAGATATTAAGTTGCTTAACTCTCTAAGAAGTCCATGAGGTAGGTGCTGTTATCATCCCATTTTACAGATTAGCAAACTCAGGCACAAGGAGGTGAAATCACTTGCCCAAAGTCACAGAGCTTGAGAGTGACAGAGTTAAGACTTATACCCAGGGACTCTGCCTGTAAAGTCTGCAGTTATAACCACCTTATCATACTAGGTACCACCTGAATAGAGTGAAGGAAAAAATAAATGACACACATGCACACACATGGATACTGCTGCTATTTGCCCAGAAGGCCTGAGAAATCGGTCAACACAGCCTGGGTGTAGGAGAAAGACTGACTTTCCACTGCACACTCTTTTGTACCTTTTGAATTTTTAGCCTACGCTTCCCCCCCCCCCCCCCCCCCCCCCCGCCGTGTGTGACCTTGGGCAGGCTATTTAACCTCTCTGAGCCTCCTTTCCTCCACTGTCACATGTAGAAAATGTACCTAATAGAGTTGCTGAGAAGGTTAAATAAATTATGTATCAAGAGCTTGGAACAGCACCCTGCACATAGTAAATCCTAGGGGTTTTCTATCACTGTTATTAAAACAATCTTGTGTAACTTTTTAGACTTTTTAGCATAATTGGACAATGGTGAATTCTCTTTAAATGTCTCTCATCTCTTATGGATTCTCCCTACCCTCCTGGTTTTCCTACTCCTCTATGGGTCTCCTTTTTCTGTCTCCTTTGTAAGCTCCTCCCTCTTGTGTGAGGACACCAGTTGAAAGGTCACTGCTGGGGCGCCTGGGTGGCTCAGTCGGTTGAGCATCTGACTTCAGCTCAGGTCATGATCTCTCGAGCCCCTTATTGGGCTCTCTGCTGTCAGCGCAGAGCCTGCGCTGTCCCCGCCGCCCCCCCCCCCACCCCGCGCCCCAGATCCTCCGTCCCCCTCTCTCTCTGCCCCTCCCCCACTCATGCCCTCTCTTTCAAAAATAAACCAACATTAAGGAAAAAAAGGGTCACTGCTTGCCATATGGGGCCTTTATGTTAACTAGAAAAAGAAGCCCCTTTCGGTCATCTTCAGCCTTGAACTTCAGCCCCTGTTTGTTTCCACTCTGCCATCCGACATCCCTTATGTCGTTCCCAACCTGCCTAATTGTACATGATGACCCTGACTGCCAGTTAATCAACATCTGCCCATTCTCCCCCTTCTGCCTTTCTAATAGAAGCCCAGTGCGGGGCGCCTGGGTGGCTCAGTGGGTTAAGCGTCCGACTTTGGCTCGAGTCAAGATCTCACAATTCGTGAATTTGAGCCCTGGGTTGGGCTCTGTGCTGACAGCTCAGAGCCTAGAGCCTGGAGCCTGCTTCAGATTCTGTGTCCCCCTCTCTCTGCCCCCCATCCCCGCTCATGTTCTGCTCTCTCTCTCTCTCTCAAAAATAAATAAACAACAAAAGAGAAGAAGAAGAAGCCTAGTGTTGTTCCCACATTCACCAGCCTCCAGACCAAAATCTCAGCCCCAGCCCCAGTTTCAGGTGGCAGGGGAATCCTGAGGCATCCAAGTTAATCATGGTGGTTCCGTCACTCTGGCCAATGATTGGTTCAGAATGGGCAGGTGAGCTAATTTTAACCAATGAGAGAGAGGAGGAAGTCTTTGGGGAGACGCACTTGGAAAAAGATTTCCTTGCTTCCAAAGGGACAATATGGGAGAGATGCCCCCCTCTTCTTGCACTAAAAGTTATTGTGTCTGGTTGTGATGCCCAGACCTGTGGCGGTCACTTTGGGGCCATGAGAAGAGCCCAAGTGGAGCCAAGTCTTCAGCTGAGGGCTGCTGAACAAGGAGATTGGGAACCTAGGGCCCCAAGACCCTCCTGGAGCTGTGGATTGTCTCTTGCCCAGAGCTCTCCCCAACTCTGGTGATGGGCAATAGAAATCATCTCATGGTTTCAGCCAGTGCTGGTCAGGATCTTGTTACCTGCGGCCCAAAGCTCTCACTTTTTTTTTTTTTTTTTTAATGTTTCAAGTTTTTATTTAAATTCTAGTTAGTTAACATAAAGTGTAATTTAGTTTCAGGAGTAGAATTTCGTGATGCATCACTTCCATATAATGCCCAGTGCTCATCCGAAGCGTTTCCTTACTGACATGAATATATAAATACCCAAAGGCTGACTTCTCAAGGTGGGTCTTCTCTCTTCCTCCCACCCATGGCTGCCACACCCACACTCGGGGCCTCGGTTCCCCCATCTGTCTCCAGCCTCAACCACACCCTAAGGCTCTGCCCAGAGGTTCCTGTGACCTTCTGATGCCTTCCTCTGGATGTCCCTTTAGCCCCTCACACCCACCATGTTCTAAACAAGCCTCAGTGTCTCCCCTCAAACCTGTTGTCTTCTCCCAGGTTCCCATCTCAGGGGCAGGTAACCATCCTGGGGTCTTTGCCTGGCCTTGTCCCTCCCAAGCCTGTAAGGTCTACACAAGGCCTGTCCACTTGGCCTCCGGAGCATGACCTCCACTGCCCGTCTCCCCCTTTCCTCAGCCCTGCCCAGCCCCATCATCTCCCGCTCCGTTCCTGTCCCAGCCTCCCCTGTGCCCCCGGCCCCAGTCTTCCCCTTCTGGTCCACCTCCACATAGCAGCTAAAGCCCAAACCTAACCATAGCCCTCTCCTGCTCAAGATCCTTCCATGGCTCTCTAGTACCCTCGAGAAAGACGCCAAGTTCCCAAGCTGGTCATTTAAGGATACTTAAGATGCACGCAGGTCCACCGCTCCTCCTCTCCTTCCCCCGTTCACCCCATAGTCCAGTTGGAGTAAACCACTTGCCAGGAGCTGATATTTGACATGCTTTCCTCCCTCTAGACACACATGGTTCCTTCTGCCTGGAATGCCTCCAAGTGTCCTCTCTTCCTGAATGCTATCGAGGTCCAGCTCAAACGCCCTATCCCTTCTGTAACCTCCATGGGGCTTGGTAGAGGTAACAGTTGAGTAGAAGGGCCTGTGGCGCCAAGAACTATGACTGATGTACCATCTTGGAAGGAGGCAAATCTGGGGGCAGTATACAGAAAATCAGTCCCCTCCCAGCTCTATGTCTAAGACAAGGGACCTCCACGCCCAGTGCCTCAGTGTCCTTATCTGTGGAAAAGGATGATGACATCATCTTCCTCGTGTGTAAAGAACCCTGAACGGAACCTGGCCAAAGAAAGCGTCACAGCATAATAACACGGCAGCCTCTGTGAAGTCATCTTCAGAGTAATTACTGCTATCATTGCCATTTTACAGATGAGGAAAAGTGAGAATCACAGAGGTGAAGTGACTGCCCGAGGACAGAGGCACGACACAGCTGAGTTGGGGTCTGAGCCCAAGCAGGCTGGCTCCAGAGCCCAGGGTACTCACGCAGTCAGTGCCCGGGAAACGGGAACAGCTGTTCCAGTGGCGTCCGTGCCATTCGGATCCTGTCTCAGCTTCCTGCCTGCCAGGCTGCTGAGGAGGGTTCTATGGCGCAGGCCCAACCCCCACGCTCGCCACATGGGTCTTGCTCCTGAAGGACACTTGAGATAAAACAAGGTCCACCTTCTTCCCCTGACTACTCCTCAGATTTCAGGGCCGAGTTGTTAACCCTTCTTCTAGAAAGATCTCCCTGACCCTGCGGGCTGGATCGGGCAGAGTCCCCGTGCTTCCTCCATCCACCTCAGCCCTGCCCGCTCTGCCCGGGCCTTCTCGAATGCGCTGCCGGCCACCCTGCCTCCCCCACCGCAGTCCTGCCTATTCTGGGTCGTCACTGTGTGGGGACAGGTCTGTCTACCTCGCTGGACTAGGAACCCGTGAGAGGAGGGCCCGGGGCCATCTCAACCACTGCAGTGTCCCTAGCACCGCTCAGCCTGGGGCCTGCTCACGGGAGGGGGTTGGGGATGAGTGGACGTATCGTTTCCATTTGACTAGACGAGGACATCCGAGCTCAGACAAGGGCAGCCACTTGCCCACAGTGTAGTGACCAGTGGAGTGCCCGAAATGAGGTCTGAGCCCAGAGCCTGCTGGGACTGGCAGGTGATGAGCAGCTGAGGGAGAGGCAGGTGGAGTCAGTAAAAGAATGAGACACAAGGAGAGTGAGAGGGAAGCCAGAAAGCCCAGGGTGTGGGGAGTGAGAGATGGGGCGTGGGGGGGAGAACGAGGCGGTGGCGGTGGAACCTGGGACAGGGACACGTCAAACAAAGGACGGCCGGCCGGTGGCAGTGCCTCGAGAGCTCGGGCACGCGCTCGCGGACGGTCCAGGACGGCAGCGCCAGTCACGTGGCCCCCCTCGGCCACGGGCCAGGTCCTCCCGGCCTCGGCTACCTGGGGATGGAGGCGTAGTCGGCGTGGGAGCCGGCGGCCAGCTGCTGCTGCGACTCCGGCTGCGGGTCCACGATGTCCACCCGATCGTCCTCATCCTCGCCGGGGCTGGCGGGACAAGGACTGGGCAACAGGATGAGCTCCGTGAAGCCGTGAAGGTCAGACACGTAGCGGAAAGTCTGCAGCACTAGCATCATGGCGACCAGGCCCAGGAAGAGGTAGGCTGCGGAGACGGCGGAGGGGCGGCGGGTGAACTCAGACCCCCGGGACAGGGCCGGGCCCCCCGAGACCCTCCGGGACAAGGCCATGCCCCACCCTTGGTCCCCGGCCGGCCGCTCTACTCACCTGTGACCAGCACCTTGTAAAGGGCCCGGTGGGGCTGGCCAGGGGCCTCTCCGGGCACGTAGTCACCCAGGCCGATGGTGGACAGAGAGATGAAGCAGAAGTAGAAGGCGTCCAGGAAGCTCCAGCCCTCCTCGAGGCGCGCGAAGATGGCAGCCGGCACCAGGAAGCAGGTGGTCAGTACGACTCCCAGCAGGACCACCAGGTGCCAGCAGGCCACCTGCCGGAGGTCCCAGCCCCAACGCGTGGTCAGCCGGAGGAGGGGTGCGTGGGTCAGAAGCAGTGACAGGCGCTGGGCCGAGGACGTCAGCAGCAGCATGGTGGCCGGCACGCCCAGGAGCGCAAAGGCAATGGAAAAGGCCTTGCCCGCATCGGTCACCGGCGTTGTGTACCCGTAGCCTGCGGGAGCAAGGGGAAAGCCTTCTGTCCGCCTGGCACCTCCGTTTGGGAGTCCGCGGCCACTCTAAAGCGACACTTAATTTCACCCTGGAAACTGCCCCTCCCACAGTCTCTCATCTCAAGTGATGGTGATAAGGGAACATAGGGCAGGCCGAGGGCAGGGCCGGGCGGAGTACAAGCTAGCCTACTTGCCCTCCCCCCCCTGCCACTAGGGGGGTATGTGTGATATTCCTTGGACGCTCCAGGCTACCCCAAAACAGGAAAGGACAAAAATCAAATGGTTAAACTGGGAAGAGTCTCCAACAGTTTATGAGAAAGAGGCAATCCCATCAATGGCCTAAAGTTCAGGAACTCCCTACTGTCTTAATGTTAATGTTTTGCTGGAGGGAAAAACAACCTTAGCTTGACAATAGCTAGGCCTCCAGTAAGTGGTGAGTCTTCCTTAGCATATGAAAGTCTCTTTGGAAACTTCCCTTTTGACTTTACCTCCCCCAAGTCCATGGTATATAACCAGTTAGCCTAACTGCCCATGAGTCCTGTCCCTGTACTTTAATGAAATCACCTTTTTGTACCAAAGATGTCTTCAAGAATTCTTTTTTGGCCATCAGCTCCAACCCCCTCTCCCATCACCCTAAAACTTCATCAACAGCACATCCAACCCTCCACTGCTCAGGCCATGAGCCTCGTGTCCTTGACTCTCTCACTCACATCCATATTCCACCTGTCAGTGAGTCCTGTTGTCTTAAACTTCATATAGATACTGAACCCACTCGCTTTACCGCACCTCAGTCCCATGGCCCCACCTTGGGCCTGTCTAATCAGCAGCCTTCTCCCTGGTCTCCCTTCTCCCCTGACCTTTGCCAGGAGTCTGTTCCCCACACACAGCCAGAGGGACCTGATGAACACCTGAGTGAGGTCATGATCCTCCCACACTTAGAGCCCCCCTTTGGCTCCATCCCACTCAAGTAAAAGGACATCATGACCCACAAGACCCCGCACAATCTAACGAGGCAGCACGGCTCCCACCTCAGGGCCTTTGCACCGACTGTTCCTTCCCCCGTGGAAAGCTCTTCCCCCAGGGCTGGTTCCCTCTCCTTCCTTCAGGTCTTTGCTCCAATGTCAGCTTTTTCAGTGAGGCCTCCCCTCCCTCACCACCTTACCTGAACTGTTATACCTTCTTCCCTAACTGTTGTTATTTTTGGTTTGTGTTCATAGCACTTCAACCTTCTGACATACTATGTGGTTTCCTTATTTGCTTAGTGTCTCCCCACTAGGGTGCAGCTCCAGGAGGGCAGGGGCTTCTGTCTGTTTTGTTCCCCGCCATAGCCCTGGTACCTGGCACATAGTGGGCACTTGATCAATAGTCAAAATAATGAATGAAGGGTGCAGGCTCTAGTTTGGCTCAGAGCCTTAGTATCTCTTTCTCTAAAATGGGTGTGCCAAGTCCCACTGGGTTACCGGAGGACTGTGGGAACACAGGAAGGTTAGCGTGGGTGTGAGTGCTGCAAACAGAAAGATGGGGGGACCTGGGTGGCTCAGTCAGTTGAGCCTCTGACTTCCACACAGGTCATGATCTGACAGTTCGACAGTTCAAATCCCACATCAGGCCCAGTGCTGACAGCGTGGAGCCTGTTTCAGATCCTGTGTCCCCATCTCTCTCTGCCCCTCCCCAACTTGTTCTCTCTCTCTCTCAAAAATAAAAAAAACATTTAAAAAAATTATAAAAAAAAAAAAAAAAAAAAAAAACCCAGAAAGATGATAAAGGGGAATTCAGGTGTTGGAGATACCGGCTTACTTTGGCAATGTATAATTTAAAATCTCTTTTTATTTGGGGCGTCTGGGTAGCTCAGTTGGTTAAGCGTCTGACTTCAGCTCAGGTCATGATCTCATGGTCCGTGAGTTTGAGCCCCACACCCAGCTCCGCGCTGACAGCTCAGAGCCTGGAGCCTGCTTCCGATTCTGTGTCTCCCTCTCTCTGCCCCTCCCCTGTTCACGCTCTCCCTGTCTCTCAAAAATAAATAAATGTTAAAAAAATTTTTTTTCAAATAAAATCTCTTTTCATTTTACAAAAAAAATCAAACCAAAGGGTCAGAAGTGTGACTGGGGTGGTAAGGGCCCTGGTTTATGTTGACAGTAAAACGTCTCGCCCCAAAGACCACAGATTCAACCCTGTGATCAATGAAAATGTGGAAACACCCCACACAGGAGCAGACATTCATCTGCGCCTGTCTTCCATACAAAAAGGTCCCTGGTTTTGATATACTCAAAAGAACTGAGGGGTGCCTGGGTGGCTCAGTGGGTTAAGCATCTGAGTCTTGGTTTCGGCTCAGTTCTTGATCTCACATTTCATGGGTTCCAGCCCTGCATCGGGCTCTGCACTGACAGTGTAGAGTTCTGTGTCCCCCTTTCCCTCTGCCCCTTGCCCCGCTCATGCGCACGCAATCTCTCTCTCAAAAATAAACATTTAAGAAAACTTTTTTAAGTAAGCACATTCTGACACATACTACAACACGAATGAACCTTGAGGACATTATAAGTTAAACAAGCTAATCACAAAGAGACAAATACTATAGGGTTCCACTTGTCAGAGGTGCTTAAAGTAGGCAAATTCATAGAAGCAGAAAGATTAGAATGGTGGTTGCCAGAGGCTGGGGAGAGCAGGGAATGGGGAGATAATTGTTTGACTGGTATCGTTTCAGTATGTGTGTGTGGGGGGGGTGTTTTTTTGAGTAAGCCCAACGTGGGGCTTGAACTCATGACCCCAAGAACCAGAGTCCCATGCTCTACGGACTGAGCCAGCCAGGTGCCCTATAAGTTTCAAATCTGCAAGATGAAAAGGGTTCTGGAGATGAATAGTGGTGATGGTTGTATGACAATATGAATGTACTGAATACCACCGAACTGTCCACGTAAAAATGGCTAAGACGGTACATTTTGTTATGTATGTTTTACCACCATTTTAAAAAATTGGGGTAAAAAAGAATCCTCTGGGTCTTGCTGGACACATGGGCACCTAGGATAAAGACATCCTCCCTGTGCAGCTCGGCATGACTCTGTAATAATTTCTGGTCAATGAGTTATACGTGAGAGAAGCAAGCAACTTCTAGAAAGTGTCCTCAAGCGCCTGGATGGCTCAATCGGTTAAGCGTCTGACTCTTAATTCCGGCTCAGGTCGTGATCTCGTGGTCGGTGAGTTCGAGCCCTACGTCGGGCACTTCACTGACAGTGCAGAGCCTGCTTGGGATTCTCTCTCTCCTTCTCTCTTTACCCCTCCTTTCTCTCTCTCTCACTCAAAATAAATAAACTTAAAAACAAGTGTCCTTTAAAAGCGGAGAATGCCTATCCCCTTTCTTTCCTCCCTCCTCCTGTTGGCTGGAACATAGACCTGAAGGCTGGGGTTGAATAGCCATCTTGGACCATGAGGTGACCTTGTGAATGGAAACTACACAGAGGGGCACAAGGGTCTCTAATGATGCAGCACCGTTCCAGTCTTAGACCGACAACCTTGAATATGAGCCAGAAACAAACATTCATCTTTTTAAGCAACTGTTATGTGAGGTTTATCACCTCACATATGGCTCCAACCTTCATTAATTACAAGGATTTGAATGGAGAAACTCCAGTGGCCCGGCTGAAATGACAGGTTTGCTAATGACACAAAAACCTTATAAACAGAGACATCACGGAGTTAGCATAGAATGGAGGCTGTGAGCCTCAACTGACTACCTCACAGAGCAGAGTCCAACTCAGTGCTTTGCCATTTATTCCCTGTGTGACCTTGGCCAAGGAGTTTCTTCCCTCAGAGCTTCAGTTTGCTCCGAGTACCGCAAAATGGGCTCAAAACAATCCCTTTCCTCAAGCACAGTTGCAATAATCCTTCCAGGCTGGAACTGGGCATAGCACTTAGCAAGAGCACGGAAAGAGTTAGCATGACTGTAATGCTCACTTCCTCTCTCCCGTTCCCAGTTCCCAGTTCCGGGTGGGCTGACTCTTCCACCCCGGCCTGGCCTCAACCGCAGCAAGGCTGCCTGGATGGATTCCAGGCCCCAGGTCTTCCTCCAAAGACGCTGGCCTAAGGCAAAACCAGAGATGCTGTGGTTTCTACCTCTCTAGATAAATCCAGGCCTCCTGGCTTCCCCAGCAATGACAATGATAGCCAAGGCTCAGTAAACCTCAGGTATTACCAGCACCGCAAGGACTCCCTCCTTGACCAAACAGCAGCCAGGTTCCTCTGAGCTCTCTTCTTGACTAGGCCCGGTTTTAGCGGGGATCCCAAGCCAGTTTACTAAGAGTCCCCCTCCCTTGTGTCGCCTCTTGGTAACTTTTCTATCCACTGACCCCTCACTCCACTCTTGGCTCTAAATCTCCAGCTGTCTTTGCTATATTCAGAATTGAGGTCAGTCTCACTCCCCTATTGCAATAACTTACCATTTTTTAAAATGTTTGTTTATTTTTGAGAGACAGCAAGTGGGGGAGGGGCAGAGAGAGAGGGGGAGACAGAGGATCCCAAGCAAGTTCTGCTCAGTGTGGAGCCCGACATGGGGCTTGATCTCACAAACCGTGAGATCGTGACCTGAGCTGTGATCATGACCTGAGACGAAATCAAGAGTTGGACACTTAACCGACCGAGCCATCAAGGGGCCCCAGTAACTTACCATTTTTAATAAGTATCAGAATAAACTTTTGGGGGCACCTGGGAGGCTCAGTCAATTAAGGTTAAGCATCTGCCTTCGGCTCAGGTCATGATCTCATGGTTCCTGAGTTCAAGCCCCACACGGGGCTCTGTGCTGTCAGCACGGAGCCTGCTTCTGATCCTCTGACCCCTCTCTCTCTGCCCCTCCACCACTCGTGCTCTCTCTCAAAATAAATAAATAAATAAACTTAAAAAAAAAAAGAATAAACTTTTCTTTCACAATACACAGGAATATCACCCTTCTTCACGTAAGCCTATGAAACCTAGCATGGTGTACCAGTTAAAAGCATGGGGCTCTGAGGCCTCATGGCCTCAGTTCACATCTCTCTACGCCTTCCTAGCTGTATGGTCTTGGGCAAATCATCCAACCTCTCTGGGCTTCAGTTTCTACTGCTGAAAAAGTTTCTACTGTGGTTTCTACTGCCGCAAATGGCACCTGCCCCACAAGGCTGCTGCACTGACCTAGTTAAAGCCCGTGTGTGCTAAGTACTCTATGGGTTTCACTACTACTGTGAGGTGGGGAGTGTGATCGATGATCTCCATTCAAGAGACGAGGGGGGACACTGAGGCCCAGAGGAGCAGCAGCCGAGTGGGAACTGAAGCCAGCATGTGCCTGCCTTGAGTTTGGCTTCTGCACCTGTCCTGCCTGGGGCGACTTGTCAGAAGCCAGGATCTGGGAGGAGGCAAAGGGAGACACTGATGTGACCAGTGAAGCCCAGAAGCAGGTCGGGCCGGCCCGGCCAGCTTGGTAGAAGAGAGTCTGGGAGAAGCATCCTGGCTCTGCTGTCTGTGGTCCTGGCTTGCTGGTCCACACAATGGGCACCACACAATGGGTGGCACCAAAGGTTAGGCCACCTGCTACTTCCGGCAGGAAGGGGAGTTAAGAGTCTGGGCCTGTCGCAGTCTCCTCCCCCAGTCCAAATCCCCTGCAGAGACAAAGAGGAAGTTTGGGGGCTAGGTAAGGGCAGTGGGAGGACCCGCAGAACCTGACAACAAAGGAATTTCCCAGGTCTGGCCACGAAGCAAGAAGGGACTTTCAGGGTAGGGCTGGGGGGAGGAGGTCGGTTCCATCTGGTGGAGGCAGGGGGGGCGGTGGTGTTCAGAGAAGGGGATCTGGGGAGTCCCAGTGCCCTGGTTTGAAATGGATCCTGTTTTGGGGCTGGCATCCTGAGTTCAGAGGAAGGAGGGGACAGGCACCGGTGGGGACATCTTGTGAATCACAGATGGGACCAGGACAGGAGTCGTCAGGCAAGGGGGCTTCTGAGCCCAAGGATGCTTGAGGGGACCTGATGCAGGTAGACAGTGCTAAAGGGATGATGGGAGGGGACGGGTGTCCCAGGTCCTGGCGGAGAGTGTGAAGGGTGGAAAGCAGTGATGGTCATGAGTGGATACTGGGGAGGGTTCCAGGGTGCTGAGGTCCTGGAGCATCCTTGATAGAAGGGAGAATTTCAGGCCCAAAGCAGGCTGGGGCAGTGTTGGGGTGGAGACGGAGGTCCCATTTGCGGGTCTGGAGAAGACTGGAGGGGTGTCAGATCTCCAGAAGATTCCCATTCTTAGGCAATCCAGGGTGGGCAGGGGAGTCTCAGGACAGGGGTAGCAGGTATGGAGAGCACAGTCCCTCAGCTGGCCTCCTGTGGAGGGGGGTGTGTGAAGCAGGATGCGGCTCTCAAAGACAGTGTGTGCAGAGGGCGCTGGGGTCCTTGGGAGAAGGTCCAGGTGGCTCTGGGGCTCTTCCTGAGGGGTACACGGGTCCAGAGAGTGGTGAGAGTCTCATCTAGGGGTTCTGGTGTTCAAAGAGGCTCCTATGGAGAGTCTCTAGTTTGGAAAGTGCTAGAAGTTTTGCTGGAGCTGGTTTTGGGACTGGAGAGGTGGAAGTCCTGGCTGACCAGCTTCTGGTTGGAAGGTCACTGGTCCTTCCTGGAGGTGCTCTAGCTCCCACCATGATGGGTCTCTCTCATACATCCACAGTTGGGAGCTGCTGAATTGGAAGTCCCAGGTACAGAGGGAATGGGGGTGGCCCTTCTGGGAGGAAAACCCTGCCTTGGAGGCTCCCAGTACAGGGGAGATGACAAGAGGGAGGGGTCCTGTGTCTGCAGTCAGGGCTGCCTGCTAGGGAGTATGGGGAATATGAGGATGAGGGTGGTCCTTGGTCTGGAGAAGGATGGGGCCCCTTGCTGGGGCCCTTGCTGGTCTAGGTCCAGAGGGGTTGGAAATCACCGACCCGGGGCTCTGGTCCTTGTTGAGGGGTCTGTACTGGAAGTAAAGTCTGTAGTGATGGTGCCCTGAGAGGGTGTGGAGATTCAGGGTCTTCGCTGGGGCACCAGGGTCAGGAGGGGGCTGGGGCAGGATTTCCCAAGGGGCATCCCCAAGGACATATCTGGAGACTCAGGAGATAGTGTTGGAGGGAATGGCAGTCTGAGCCCTGAGAGAAGGGCAGAGGTCCTTGTGTGGTTGAGGTCCGGGTCCAGAGGGGGAGAGGGTCTCAGGTGGACGGTCTTGGGTCTTTGCTAGAGGTCTCTGAAAGTAGTCCTAGGCCCAGAGGGGACTGGACGGATGGAGCTCCAAGGGGTTTCGGGCAGAGGAATGGGGTCCCAGATGCTCCCTGGAAGGTCCTCTGAGGGTAGCCCTAGTCCAGGAGGGAACTGGGACGGGGGAGGTTTCCTGCTGGGAGGAAGGGCTTGGATGGGGGCTTCCCAAGGGAGGCAGATCCCATCGGTGTGGGTCCTGGATCCTCGTTGGGGGAAGGGGGGGGGGGGGGGTTTCCAGGGGATTCTAGTTCCAGAGCGGACTGCGAGTGATCCGCTGGGGTAAGAGTATTTCGTGATGACTCCCGGGTCCCCAGGTGGGGCGGCGCTCACGTACCCACGGTGGTGATCAGCGTGCTGGCGAAGAAGAGAGCGGAGGCAAAGTCCCAAGCGGGGTCGGAGTTGTTGGCGGGCCCCGAAGCGTTGGCGAGAGCGGCGCGTCCCAGCCGTCCGGCCGCCAGCACCCTCTCCACGAAGGCGTCCAGGGCGGGGGCGGCCACACACGGGCTGCGCCGCAGCAGCTCCGCGCGCAGCGTCTCCAGCTCGGCCCGGAGGCGAGCTTCGTGCGGCCGCTCCAGCCACGACACCAGCAGCGCGCCCAGCACCAGGTACACGGCGTAGGCCGCCAGGGCGCCGGCCAGGAGTGCGCCCCGCAGCATGGCGCCCGCCGCGACCGGCGCTCGCACGGCCCCCGCCGCCCCGCTGACGTGGCCCCCGCCTCCGGGCCGCCAGGAGCCCAGCTTCAGTTCCGGCAGTGCCCGAGGCTCGGCTGCTAGCGCCCCGAAGAGGAAGAGGGAAAAGGAGGGGGGCGGGGGTGGAGGAACGCCCCGCCTCCGGTAAACTGAGGCACGCCCCAGCGCCAGGTGTGAGGGCGGAGCCGCGCGTTCCCGGACCCAGGAGTCCAACGGGACGGGAAGGGCGGAGGGGGCGGGGCGGGGGGGGGGGTTCCTCCATTCCCTCCATTCCTTCCCTCTCTTCCGCCCAGGAGTCGCGGCTCCCTATGTTAGAGAAAAGCCTAACTTTCTTCCTCTCGCAGACCGAGAAGTTGCTCCCCAGCTCCTCAGGGCCATCGCGCCGGGCGGCAAAGATCGCGCACTGCATCCAGGCTCGTGGTTGAGGGGACAAGAGGACAAACTGAAATCCAGTCCTTGCTCCATTCGCCACGTCGTGCTCTGGTTGCGTCCACCCGGAGGGGACGCTTGTATAATGAGGGACACCACAGAGGCAGGCGTCGTCTGTGCTCCCATGGACAGAGTGGGGTGCCTTAGCTCAAATCTTTGCTCAGCGCCTACTTTGTGCCTGACCCTTTGGTGAGTGATGCTGGGAATACAGCAGCGACCAAGACAGTTCTAGACCTTGTCCTCAAGTTCTAGACGTTGCCCTCAGGGGGCTCTCAGCTCTCAGCCCCTGTTGCTGCTTCAACAGAGCCACAGCCCAGAGGGTCAGGTGTGTGATCAGGGAAGCACAGGAGAGTAACTGGAGCTGGGATGGGGGAAGCCTAAAGGACTGTGGAGCCCACAGGAACCCAAAGAGGTAACCTGATCCAGTTTGGGGAGGTCAAGAAAACTACCTGAGGAAGGGGAATATCTGGGCTGAGACATTAAAGGTAATTTGGTTAAAAAAAAAAAAAAAAAAAAAAGTTAGGGGCACCTGGGTGGCTCATTCAATCGGGTATCCAACTCTTGATGGCAGTTCAGGTCTTGATCTCAGGGTTGTGTGTCTCAGAGCCCATGTTGGGCTCTGTGCTGGGTGTGGAAACTATTAAAAAAAAAAAAAAAGGGGGCGCCTGGGTGGCGCAGTCGGTTAAGCGTCCGACTTCAGCCAGGTCACGATCTCGCGGTCCGTGAGTTCGAGCCCCGCGTCGGGCTCTGGGCTGATGGCTCAGACCTGGAGCCTGTTTCCGATTCTGTGTCTCCCTCTCTCTCTGCCCCTCCCCCGTTCATGCTCTGTCTCTCTCTGTCCCAAAAATAAATAAACGTTGAAAAAAAAATATTTAAAAAAAAAAAAAAGGTGAATATGAGTGAGCCGGGGTCTCTCTGGCAGAACCAGAATCACACCTCTGTTTAAGGGGAAAATTTTCCTTCCCCGTTCCCTGTTTGTTCCTCACATCCCCCTCCAGCTGTAACTCAGCACTCTCCCTTCAGGCCTTTGGAGGGCAGCCATCAGAATGGCAGAGGAGTGGGGCTTAGCGCCCAGCTCAGACACACCCTAGCTGGTTCTATTTATGAAACTGTGGCAGTTCTAGGGGCAGAGCCCAACTTGAGGCTGACAACCCACAGGAAGAGACACTTGATAATAAAACCAGTAACTGTAGCTGCCAGTGATCAAAGACTTACAATATGCCGGGTCCTGTGTACACAGTGGGCTTGTACTGAATCCTCATCCTCTCCTATATTATGCCCATTAAACAGATGAGAATATTTAGGCTTAAAAATGGACTAATCACAAAACTGGTAAGGGGTAAATATGAGGCCAACGGGAAGCCAAAACACTTGCTTTATTAATAAAATGCTGTGAACATTACAAAATAGTCACGGAAGAACTTAGAAGGGAGAACTGAAGGTGAAGAAATGGTAGTGGAGCCAGAGGGATAGATGCTACGCCAGAGGTGCAGAAGGGGAATGGGGGAGCCTCACTCATGTAAAAGGACCGCGAATGAGCCAGGACTCATAACTGAGAAACCAGAAACAGTCCTCAAGTTTCCTAGAAAAGACAAGATCTCAGAGGAGGAAAGGGAAAGCCACAGTGACAGGGACGCTTGCTGACATCCTTCTGGAGTGCTATCACTGCCCAGAAGTCACTTCTACCATTATTTTTGCCTGAGATAAGTGGAGGAGACCGAGGGACAGAAAAGGGGGAGACTGAGGGACAGAGAGAAGACTGAGGAAACCTAACTTTTAAGGCTCCTCACTTGCGGGTGTGTGTGATGTGTTGCTGGAGGTTGCAGAGTGGTTTTGGCAGACAGGGGAAGCCAGGTCACAACGCAAGAGCATTTTTATGAATCTCTGGGTAAATGTCTAAAGATACCTCCAAAGAAAGACCCCTGGTACTTCCTACCTGACTTATTGGGTGTCCTCTTCTCACTCTATGTATTCACTTTAATACAAAATTAAAATTGTAATTTTAATTGTACAAGCGTAAGAGTCTGCATAACTCCTCTTAGGCCCTCGAGAACACAAATGGATCTCTCCTCTCCTGCTCCACACCCTTCTCTGGCTCTCCAGTGCTCTCTGTGATCCAAACTGAGCGTCCGTCTATATAGAGAACTCCATTTCCCAGAAGTCTCCTCTCCCGATACCTACATTTCTCGTCATGCGCGAGACCGCCTACTCCTGGATTGTCCTCGGCTCCGCCCACCTACCCGTCTTAGTGCTGACTCTCGCCTTACACCACGGGTCTCCGCTCCCCGCCTCTTGCCCGCTGCCAACTGGTCCAGGCCTCCGCGAGGGGCGTGGCCTCTATGCGATCGTTATGCCTATTGGCTGTCGCGCCGTCGCTGGGGCGTGGCTACGGGAGCCGGGCGGGCACATTTCGAACAGCGGCTGGGGCGGTGGCGGCGGCGGCAGCGGCTGCGGCGGTGAAGGATGCACCCGGCGGGCTTGGCGGCGGCGGGGACGCCCCGGCAGCGTAAGTGGCGTACGTGGCCGGTCGAGGAGATCGGGCGGGCTGGCGGGGGGCGTGGCGGGGCTGCCGCGGCAGTTGGCGAGGTCGCTGCGGGTCGGAGGTCACGGGGTCAGGGATCTAGAGCTTCAGGGTGTGCACAGCGCTAAGATGCCAGGTCCGGGTAGGGGGCGCGTTGGGGTCGATTCTTCTTTTCTTTAGGAAATTCCTTTGGAAGAAAACTTTGGGCGGGATAATGTGTGGTGTGCAGGAAAAGACGACTTTCATTCATTTGCAGTTAGCGAGCCGCCTTCTCCCCACCCTTCCGTGGCCTCCGGCTGTCGCCCACGCTCCGTAGGACAGCGTTCAAGCCCTTCGTGAGCTCAGAGGGCCATGTTTACTTCTCACATAAGATTTGAACCTATATATCTTGGACTGTTCACCCCCTCTTCCCGTTTTTCTTAATTTGTATCTCTAAGTTCTTCTTCATCTCCGTGACTGTGCGTACATCTCATTTATTCTTTCAGCATGTCCTGCCTCAGGTCCCCTTGTGCCAGGCCCTTTGCTGGAATTTGGGTACCTGGTAGTAACTAGCATAGCACTAGTCCTTGTTAACTTACAACTCAGAGTTTAGTGGTGAGGCAGACACAACTCGGAACAAGCAAGTCAGCAAGAAAATCTGGGGAGTACTTAGGGCTGTAAAGGGAATAATCCAGGATGTGATGGGGGTTCAGAGGCACCATGTGCTCATTCCTTTCTTCAACCATAATAATAAGGTGCCTGGCTGGCCCTGTGGTGGGTGTTGCCGGGGCCACAGCAGTGCCCAGCCTTGGTTCCTGTCCTCATGCACTACCAGTAGAAAGCAGAAGACAGCGGCAGTTTAGAGTGATGGTAACCTGATGGGAAAAGCACAGGCAGAGGGGTCAGGGCCAGGATGGAGGGATTGTGGTAGTCCACATAAGGCGTGTGACCCAGGCTGGGCGTGTCAGTGATGCCTCCTGAAAGAGGTATGTCTTGTGAGGAATTCGACCGGAGAAGGGGATTTGTGGTGGGAAGGAAAAGCGTTGGAAGCTCGTACCCAGTAAACCAGTGGACAAATGTATATATAGTTAGCAAATGTGGTAAATGCTCAGAAGGGAAAAAAGAACGCTGGATATTATGAGAACAAGGTGAGGCTGGTGCTTTATACTGAGGAGTGAGGAAGGTCTCTGCAAAGGAAACACTTGAGCTGAGGCCTGAGTGCTCTTTTGGCAGGTGTTAATCGTGGGCAGATGTTCCAAAGGGATAGCCGTGCATGTTCAAAAGTCTGTGTGGGCCAGGAGCTTGGCAGAGTCAGGGCCCGAGAGGCCAGTGCGACTGGGCACTGTGAGCCCCAGGAGAGGTAGCAAACCAGGGTGGTTGGCGTAGCTGGGTCATGCGTGTGGCTTTTATTCTCAGCACAGTGGGGACTGATCTTCGGCAGCGGACATGAAATGTTCTTTTGCGTTTAAAATCTGGCTGCTGACGGAGAGAAGGTTGGTGGGGCAAGAATAGGCAGGGGGACCTGGTAGGAGGACATCTAAGTCAGGCTCAAGATGACAAGGTCTGAAAAGGGAGGATAAGCACCGAGCCACAGTGGGCGAGAACCAGCAACGAGTCAGTTGGATGTCAGAAAGAAGGGGAGTCAGGGGCTTGGACACTGATGTGAGGCCCCAGGGGCAGCCAGAGGGCATGGTCAGGAACTGGCCACACATGGATGTGGAGCCAGGAGAGAAGTGGCAACTGGAGACAGAGCCCAGGGCCCAAGGCACACGTGGGTGGGTGGGGTTGCTTTAGGTGAGAGGCAAAGCCAGAAGGGTGGAAAATGTGGCCACATGTTTCAGAGAGCTGAAAATAAGCCAAGGCTGGAGAGGGACCCATCCCGAGACCGTCAGCTCTGCAAATGCAAGAGTTTTTGTCATTTTAATTAATTTTTTAAGTTTATTTATTTTGAGAGACAGAGTGGGGGAGGGGCAGAGAGAGAAAGAATCCCTAGCAGGCTCTGCGCTGTCAGCACAGAGTCCAGAGTGGGGCCCAAACCCGTGAACTGTGAGATCATGACCTGAGCCAAAACCAAGAGTCAGATGCTTATCCGACTGCACTACCCAGGTGCCCCAGGAGTTTTTGTCTTTTTGATCATTGCTATATCCACCATGCCTGCAGCAGAGCCTAAGACATAGGGGTGCTCAGGAGGTGTTTGTGGGGCTCAGGAAAGAGAAGGAGTTAGGTACAGTGTCTCAGAAACCAAGGAAGCAGAGAGTTGGAGATTGGCATTTGGGATAGTGGCATTGAATGCTTCTGAGGGCTGGGTCGGATGACAGTGGCTAACAGTCTTGGCCCGGCAGTGCAGAGGGGTGTTTAGGAGGCTAGTGGGGCCAGAACCCCAAATATCAAGGGCTTGGGGAGTGATGGGGAGGGAAGAAGGGCTTGCACCAAAACTTTCAGAAGTGGGAGAGGGGAAAGGAGAGTGGGCCTTGGGGATAAGGGGCCAGGCCAGTGCCGCTTGCTGTGGGATTGAGCACACCTGGGTCTGTTTTCAGGCTGCAGATAACTGAGAGGAAGAGTTGAGGGACTAGTAATCCATAACAGGTGACAGGAATTGACACTTTTTATGTGCCAAGCCAGGAGCTGAGGAGTCTATAAGTGTCCCTTGGCCTTGGGCCATTAACTCTGTTCTACAGAAGAGAGAACTGAGGTGCAAAGCCAGGACACAGATTATTGGATTCCTCTCCCCCATCCCATTGTAACCCTCTTACCCTTTCCCTGTGCCCACAAGGGCGCCTGGCACATAGGGGGAGCTCCGTAAGTATCTGCTGTGGTGGCATTGCTTGCGGTTGAGGAGCTGGGGTCCCAGAGCCAGAGTGCTGGGTTCAAATCCGCCCTCTCCATATTCCCCTTCTCTTCCCTCTTCTTTACCCTACCCTAACTAAGCCCACCTCCAGCAGGCCCCATCCCTACCCCCTCCAGAATCTGGCCAGAAGCAGCCCATCCCCCTCCCCATCACTGTCCCACCCCTCCATCCCGATTCCCACCCTGCTCCCATACCTCTCCCTCCTCCCCTCTTCCTGCCTCCCACCCCAGTCTGTTCCCCACAGGAAGCCAGAGGGACTTTTTCCAGACCTGACACCCGGCTCTGCTTCATACTGTCTGAGTGACTTTGGGCAAGGGCCTGAACTTCTCTGGGGCTCGCTTTTCCTGTCTGTCGAATGGGGACAGTGATACCACTGGCACAAAGTGGGGCTGCCGTGAGGACTGAATGAGTTCATCCGCAGTGCTGAGCACACAGCCTGGTATGTGCTGAGTGCTGGTGTGTGGTTCAGTTACTGTCCTAGCTATCAGGCCCGCCTGGGCTAGACTCTTGCTCTGTCACTCACTCAGTGTGGCCCTTTGCACAAGTCACTTCCCCTGTCTGAGCCTCGGTTACCACATCTGTGACGTGGAGATAGCCTCTTACTTCTCAGGGTTTTGTCAGGCACCTGCCCTAGCCCCGTGTTAGGGGCGAGGGGTTCATGCATGAACAAGACGAAGCTCCGCCCCTTGGAGGCACACATTTTAGTGGGGAGACAGTGAACAAAATAAAACAGCTAATATGTCAGCCGGCGCTGAGTTCTTGATGTAAGTGAAGCAGGGAAGGGGGTGGGCGGCAGGGGACGTCCCTGCTGCCAAGGGACATGCGGTTGTAGACAGGATGGTCGGGTGGGAAGGCACCACAGAGCCAAGACCTGGCTCAGGGGAGGAGGGAAGCATCCAGGCAGAGGAACGGCCGGAGCAGAGGCCGTGAGGTGGGAGCGGGCCTGGTGTTTCCGGTGAACATTGAAGCCCGTGTGGCTGGAGCGAACAAGTGAAGGAGGGCATGAAGGGAGACACAGAGACCCTGTTGGTAAAAGGCTTGGTACAGGATTCTGTACACAGTAGGCCAAGTACATAGTAGCCATCAACGTATCGTCACTGTTATTTGGATGGACACATGACGGGCAGACAGAGCCTGCCTGCACTTGACTGGGTGGCCCATCTGACACCAAAACCAGCGCCTCACTGCCGCGAGAGGAGAGCACCTGCAGAATGAGTGAGGCTCCCCACTCCTCTTCCCCTGCAGCGTCCAAGCGGAGGATCCCGGTGTCCCAGCCGGGCATGGCTGACCCCCACCAGCTTTTCGATGACACAAGTTCGGCCCAGAGCCGGGGCTATGGGGCCCAGCGGGCACCTGGAGGCCTGGGCTACGCGCCAGCCTCTGCATCGCCCCAGGAGGCCTTCCTGGCCGATCCTGTGTCCAACATGGCCATGGCCTACGGGAGCAGCCTGGCCGCACAGGGCAAGGAGCTGGTGGATAAGAACGTGAGTTCTGGGCTGGTGGGCGTCGGGGGAAGGGGGAAGGCGGGGGCCATGAGGCCGGGGCTTCAGGCTTGGGCTCTCCCTCCCCCCAGATTGACCGCTTCATCCCTGTCACCAAGCTCAAGTATTACTTTGCCGTGGACACCATGTACGTGGGCAAGAAGCTAGGCCTGCTCTTCTTCCCCTACCTGCACCAGGTCAGCACTGCCTCCAGCGAGGGGAACACGGTCTGAGGAGGGAGGGCCTCCGGGTGGGGGTGGAGGGTACAGGGTGAGTCAGAGGCCGGCCGGTGTGAGGGAGGGGCAGGCTGGGTGGGTTTGCCTCAAGGGAGGGTCTGGAGGCCGTGCGGCAGGAGCCCAGCTCTGGGGGTCCTGCTGCTCCCCCCACTCTCCCCACAGGACTGGGAAGTACAGTACCAGCAGGACACACCAGTCGCCCCCCGCTTTGACGTCAATGCTCCTGACCTCTACATTCCAGGTTTCACCCTCCCCGTCACCGCCCGGCACCCTCCTCCCTCTGGGTGGGCACGTCTAGGGCAGAGGTTTAGGTGCCTAGTGGCCCAGGATGGTCCGTCTTCCTCTGACCCATGTCTGTGTGTCTGCCTCCCACAGCTATGGCTTTCATCACCTATGTCTTGGTGGCTGGCCTGGCGCTGGGGACCCAGGATAGGTAAGGGAGGCCTGGAGTAGACAGAGCGGGGTGAGGGCTGGGGGGCTGAGGGGCAGTCAGGAAGGTGTCTTGGATCTCCTCTCTCAGGGCAGCCCCACCGTGCTCCCAGTCAGCCTGGCGCAGGGCCCTTGGTGTCACCCTCAGAGTCAGCCTGGCACAGGGCCCTTGGTGTCACCCTCAGTGCCACCCTGCCCTCTTCCCTCGCTTTCCACCCATGTGTAGCCTATCACCACACCTGTAGTGGGCGACTCTAACTCCATCCTCCTCCTTAGCCTCCATCACCAGATCACGCTTGTCCTCACTGCCTCCTCACCAGCTTGCCCTGCCCCCATCCCCTCGGCAACGGCTAAAGGTGTTGTTGGGATGCGGGCCTGGCCAAGTCCCACCCTGCTCAGAAGCTGCCCGTAGCTCTCCCCTCCCCAGATCAAGCCCTGGCCCCTTAGTCTGGCACTCCACGGCCTCCACACAGCCTCGCTCTGCCCCTCCTCGTTCTGCTGTGCCACTCTGGGCCTCTTTCCATCCTCCAGAGGGCCTGGTGCTGCCTCTCCGGGGCCTTTACTCAGGAGTATGTTACTTCCCTGCGTCACCTGCTCAGCACCTGCTCACTTGCAACGTCTCCACTCTGATGGCACTTACTCGGGGAAGCCTTTCCATCCCCCAGCCTGGGCCAAGCCCCCACCTCTTGCTCATAGGCCCCAGTTCATTTCTTTTGTGGCATCAAAAACAATTGTCATTAGAATCCATTAATTGTCGAGGCACTGGGGATGTGGCAGAGGCCATGGTCCTTCTTCCCCAGTCAGCTACTTATTCCTCCAGGCCTCAGCTCAGGTATCCTCTCCTCTGGGAAGCCTCCTCTGATACTTTCTCCCAGCTGGGTCCAGCAACTCTCCTGCCCTGTGCTTCCCTCATCCCAGCCCTCGCTTCTCTGGGCTGTCATTGAGGACAGGTCAGCCTTCCCTGGGATGACATTTCCATGCGGGCAGGGTCCAGATCCATCTTGGTCACTGCTGAGTCTCTAGACCCACCCAACACAGGCTGTCTGCAGGTGGATCCTCTGGGAGGGTGGGAGCCGGTCAGCCAAGTGACAGAGCTTGGTGCCGGCAGGTTCTCCCCAGACCTCCTGGGGCTGCAGGCGAGCTCTGCGCTGGCCTGGCTGACATTGGAGGTGCTGGCCATCCTGCTCAGTCTCTACCTGGTCACTGTCAACACCGACCTCACCACTATCGATCTGGTGGCCTTCTTGGGCTACAAATATGTTGGGTAAGTACGCCTCCCCCTTCCCCCCTGCCAGCCCCAGCCCTGAGTCCTCTCCCTCAGACCAGCCTTCCCCTCTCCTCCCAGGATGATTGGCGGGGTCCTTATGGGCCTGCTCTTTGGGAAGATTGGCTACTACCTGGTGCTGGGCTGGTGCTGCGTGTCTATCTTTGTGTTCATGGTGAGCTGGGGTTCAGGGGAGGATGAGGCTTGAGGGCACAAGCCCTCACAGTTGGGGTCCCCTGGAGGCATCCAAGCAGAGGATGTCAGGTTGGGAATTGATACAAGAGGCACAGTGCTGCACTGAGCAGCCTTGGAGTGGCTACCCCAGCCTGGGAGTCAGGAGAGCTTCCTGGAAGAGGGGGTGTCCAAGCTGGGCCTGAAGGAAGAGAAGGAGCCCCGCTGGGCTGTTAAAGTGGGCTCTTGCCCTCATTCCACACTCCTTACATGGTGGGCTTTCCTGCCAGAACGTCTGTTAGGATGAAAAAAGTTTCAGTACCCCTGGCAGTAGCTTCTCTGGGTCCCAGGCAAATCACTTCCCCTCTTTAACCTTGTTTCCCCTTTTGTAAAAAGGGGAATAATTGCATCTCAGGGTACTGGGAGGATGCAGTGTGAGCATATGTGAGGAACAGAGGGCAAAAACTGGCCAAGTCTGACCCTCAGATAAACTTTGACTTAGATGTCATTATTTAAAAGTTAAAAAAAAAAAAAAAAAAAAAAAGTATCCTGGCTTGTGTTGAAAAATTGTCCTCGGGCCAACATAAGCCGGTGGCAGCAGCCGTGGCTGAGCCCAGCCACCTCTTCAGGCAGGGTGTGCCCCACGAAGGCCCCATCTCACTCAGGGGACTCTCCTGCCGTTGGAGTTTGGAACCCTCACGTTTTCTCACAAGGCTTGGGTAGGAGGAAGTCCTCGCCATCTGTTTGGAGGTTTGGGGGGAACCCAGGCTCCCCATGAGCAGAAACTTGAGCCCAGCCACCCCCGTGGAGGAAGAGAGGCAGGGCTTGGAAGTACACCCGGGCGCCCCGCCCTGGCCGACGACTCAGGGTGAACCCCCTCCCGCCCCAGATCCGGACGCTGCGGCTGAAGATCCTGGCGGAGGCAGCGGCCGAGGGGGTCCCGGTGCGCGGCGCCAGGAACCAGCTGCGCATGTACCTGACCATGGCCGTGGCGGCTGCGCAGCCCCTGCTCATGTACTGGCTCACCTTCCACCTGGTGCGGTGAGGGCGACCCGGCCCCCGCCTCCAGCTGCTGCTCCGGGCGGCCGCGCCCGCCTCCCCTCTGCCCGTCGCCCCCGGGGGGCCCCGCCCCCGCCCTGGCACCGGCGCTGCCCCCCTCCCGAGACCCCGCCCCCTCCCCTCGCCGAGGTGCTGAGATCTCCAGCTGCACAGGCCGCCCCGCAGTGCGGCCGCTGTTCAGGAAACAATAAACCGTGATGGGCACGGCGTGGGCGGCCTCTCCTTGGCGGCGCGCGCGGCTGCCCGGCAGGGGGCAGGCCAGGCCGGGGCAGGGGGACGGACGGGCGGGGCGGGGCCGGCACACCACAGCACCTCGAGACCGGAAGGCGGCCGTCCGGCCCAGAAAAGGTTTAATGAGACCCCCGCCCAGGGGGTCAGTGAGGAGCCTCTTTCTTCGCCTTTTCTTTCTTCTTCTGCTTTTTCACCTTGGGCTTCTTGACCTTGCCGGCTGTGCTTTTGTGCTTGTCCGACGCGGCAGCGTGAGGCTGTGGGGCCGAGGGCGGTGGGGATGGGAGAGGAGAGAGACGGTTCCACCGGTGGAACGATCGCCCGGCATGTGGGCCGGGACTCTGCCCTCACCTGGAATGCGGGTGGGAGCGGGGAAAGCCTCTTACCTTTGCTTCCACGTCCGAGTCGCCGGAGCTGCTGCTGCTGCTGGAGTCTGAGGAGCTGCGGTGACCGTGGCCATGCTAGTTGGAGGCAGGACAGTGAGGCCAGGACGCCTTACCCCGCCCCCAGGTTGGAAGCCCCAACGCTCCCGGGACCCTGGGTTCAAAGGCAACACCCCACCTTCATACCGGGAGGCGCGTGCCTGGTCCTGAGGTGACTTACCTTCGGTTTATCTGCTGCCCCGGCCTCTGACGGGCCCTGAACTTTGGGGGTGCTGTGTTTGTGGTCTCCCACCTGGGCTGTCCCCTGTGGCTTCTTGGAGGTGGAGTCCAGGGCTGTGGAGAGAGAAGTCGGGTGGGCTGGTCCAGGCGAAGGAGATGCGCCCTTGGAGGAGGTTTCTGGGTTTCCATCTGGCCCCCTGCCCCTCAAACTCCCCACCTCCCAGGAGCGCACCTGCAGCCAGGTCGAACTCCATGGTGAGAGAAGGTATGTGGGGAGCGCCAGGAGGGCCTTTGTAGTGCCAGGAGGGCAGAGGGAGGGGTGTGGGGAGGAGCATGGGAGCTGCCTGCCCAAGGACTTCTGCGGAGCCCCACCCAGCCTTGTTCAGAGTCCTTAGCCTTGACTCACAGTCCCCCCCCCCGGAACACTCAACTTTTTCTCTGTGGGAAATGGGGATTTCCTCAGTTAATTGTTGTATTTCCACCCCACCTGGTGGACTTGGCAAGTGAGGGGGGACTGCGTGGATGGGTTTGGGAGGGCAGTGTATGAGCAGCTAGCTGTAGACTTCTGGGGAGGGGGCTGGAACTGTCATCTGCTTCCCTCAAAAGGGTCAGATGCCTGCTTTTGAAGGAACGGGAGGGAGGGTGCCTCCCCATGCCCTATGTCCTGTCATAATGTTAACACTCCCTGTGTACTTACCACATGCCAGGCACTGTTCCAAAGGTTTCACACTCATGAAGTCACTTTCAACAACCCCTGGATGGATGGCTCTGTGAGCAGCAGTGTCCAAAGGGGTGAAGAGCATGAACTTGGAATAAGCCTGCTGGATTAGAAGCCCCACTGTACCACTTAGTAGTGGTGTGAGCTCAGGAAAGTTGCTTTGCCTCCCTGTGCCTCGGTTTCCTCATCTGTAAATGGCAGCTACCATATGGGGTTGTAGTAAGGATCAAAAAGTTTCCTACGACTGTGCCTGGCACAGAGTAAGTGCTTGTAAAATAGTGTTTTGGTTTGTTCAGTTAAAAGGTGGGTATTGTTATTATCCCTGTTTTACAGATGAGAAAACCGAGGGACCAAACATTGAAGTAAGATGATGAACGGCAATGTAGTACGAAAGGGCTAGAAGTGGGATTCACACCCAGACAGTGTGGCTCACGGCCAAGGCTCTGCCTGGTTCCTGTGGCTCACCTGGTGAACGCTCAGGGGAAGGGACAGCCCCTGAATCCAGTCTGCCCTCCTCGCGCCGGGCCTGGCCAGTCGGTCCGAGGGCGAAGCTGGGAGACCTGAGCCATCTGCTCCCATTGCTGTGAGGCTAAGTGTCCTTGCGGGTCCCTCCCTGGCCCCGCCCTGCCACCAGGAGCTGGGCTGCCATACCTGCAGGAGCGGGCAGGCAGGGCTGGCATCCAGGTGGCAGTGATGACTGAGGCCTGGGGATGATGATGAACGGGGGGTGATCAGCCTTGTGCACTGCGGCCTCTGCTCCGGAGTGGGTTCCTCAGAGGGGCCTGCTCTGACTGCCGGCTCCACGTTGCCTGTCCCTTTAACCTCTTTCCCCTGCTTGATGGTCAGCATAGTCCTTGCTTACTTCTATCTGGAGTTATCCTTATTCTCAGTTCCTTCATCGTGTATCTGTTGAGTACCTACTATGTGCCTGGCGCAGTCCAAGTGCTAGGGATACAGAGGTAACAAAACCAAAAATTCCAGCCTCATGGAATTGACATTCCAGTGGGGGAAACAAAGTAAAATGTACAGAATGTTGATTTTTTTTTTTTTTTTTTTAATGTTCGAGAGAGAGAACAGAGTGTGAGCAGGGGAGGGACAGAGAGAGGGAGACACAGAATCCGAAGCAGGCTCCAGGCCCCGAGCTGTCAGCACAGAGCCTGACACGAGGCTCGAATTCACAAGCAGTGAGATCATAACCTGAGCCGAAGTCGGACGCCCAACCGACTGAGCCACCCAGGCGCCCCGTAAAATGTACAGAATGTTAGAAACAAATGGAAACTAAGATGTCCCATCAGCTGGTAAAATGTATCTATACTGGGATGTTACTCAGCCATAAAAAGGAATGAACTGACATATACCGCATCACACGTGAACCTCAAAAACATGCGAGGTGAGAGGTGCCAGACACAAGAGACTACGTATTGTAGGATGTCACTCATGGGAAGTGTTCCGAGAAGGGCTATTGAGACGGCAGGTTAGCCATTGCTGGGAGCTAGCTGCGTGGAGAATGGGGACTGACTTTGTAACTGAGCATGAGAGATCTTATTGGGGTGGGGATGAAAACACGTTCCAAAACTGACTGATGGTGATAATTGCACCACTTGGTAAAATTATTAAAAACCACTGAGATGCACATTTGAAATGGGTGAGTTTTATGTAACTCACACCTCAATAAAGCTATGTTTTAAAAAATAATATGTGCTAAGAAGAAAAATGCTGCTAAAAAGGGGGCTAGGTAATAACTATATGGTCTGTTGGGAAGAGGCTGGATTTCAGATAAGAGTTAACAGGGAAAGCTTTGAGTAAAGATCTGGATGAGGAGGTAAGCAAATGCAAGCACATTAAGTGTTGTAGGCAGCAGGAATGGTAAGTGCAAAGGTCCTGAGGCAGGAATGTACCTGTGTGATGAGCTGCAAGGAGTTCAGAATGGCAATGAGAATGGAGGGGGAAATGTCGGTCAGGAGGGATGGACAGTGGGGGGACTCGTACATCAAAGATCTTTGATCTTTACTCTGAGTGAGAAGAGGTGGTGAATCATGATTGTGGCTTTGCCCACAACTAGATGCAGGATATGAGAAAAAATGTTTCTCCAAGCAAAACGTAAATTCCACGTGGGTTGGAGACCTTGTCTGCTTTGCTCAGCACCCAGAAAGGGTGCGTGCTGTCATTTGGTGAATTAGCGAGGTTACCTGATGCCAGGCACTCTATTAATGCGATGGCAGGTTACAGCAGGCAGAGTGGCTATGAGTGTGGGTTGTGGAGGTCAGTCTGCTCACAGGTGAGTCCTCACTCTCTCTCTTCTCGCTCTGTGGACAATTAAGTCAACCACTCTGCCTGTTCTGCCCTCTGTACGGTGGAAGACTTCCCTCGGAAAGTGATGGTTTTGCCTGGCACAAGGTAAGTAGATGCTCAATAAATGGTAGTTTGTATTATTCACAAACACAATCTCCTAAGATTACTCATTAAACTGGCAGTAGGATCCCATGTTCTATATGAGGCAGTTGAACCTCAAAAAGATGGTTTTACACCCAACGACACTGAGCTAGTAGGTTGCAGAGCAGTAGTGGGAGGCCTTCCAGACACAAGACGAAGTGGCTGGCTTTTTACTACTTTGCTAAGATTGTGGGGAGGGTGAGTGGCTCTGGGGAAGGGCACGGCCTGATCCTCCAAGTTCCCCTCTGTTCACTCCTGACTGTATTGTACTAACTGTGTTGTAGTTAGGGTGTGGAAAAGAGCAGAAAGCGTTAAGCGTTAAGCGTTTTCTCTCCCACAGAATCACTCAGGGACCCGGGCTCCTTCCTCTGTCCTGTATCCTTCCAGGGATGCCCTTGGACATACGGGAAGCTGGCTTCCATCACTGGGTTGTTGGGAAGGGAAAGGGCAAATGGAGGGCACACCAACTCCTTTAAGGACTTCACTCGGAAATAGCACGTGTCCCTCTTGCCAGGTCAGACACATGGTCACGTCTAGCTGCAGGGGAGACTATGATGATCTCCCAGCTCCTAGCTGGGTAGCCATGTACCGAGGTAAAACCTGGGGACTTTCCTGGAAGAAAGAGAGGGAAAACAGATGCGGGATCCTGTCACTACTCCCTATTGGTGGCAGTGAATATACACTTACTCCCTTGCTTTAACCCAGAAGATTGACAAACGGACACCAGATTAAAGCCTGGAAGGTGAACACAAATGCCTGATGAGAAACAGGTGAGGGCTAAAGATTGTCCTGCTTCTGAGAAAATAATCCCTCCATTCAGTATTTGTGTACCATGCTAACAGGTGCGGGGACAGTAGCTTATGTCTCCCCTGGCCCTGCCTGCCCCTGATCTCTTAACAGCTCTGCCCTCCTGTGTTTCCACATTATTTCTGCCTAAAATGACTTGGTTCTGAGGGTGCAAGCAACCCCTTCTTTGTAGGAAAAAGGGACTTGTGTCCCCAACTGTCCTGCAATATGGTCATTCACTACTAAATCAACTTACCCTTCCTCTAACATTTCTCCAGCTGACATTCTTTGGAGAGTCACGGAGGCCCTAAAGCTTTTATTTAATCACTGCAATTTATGAAGAGGTTGCTGGATGCCAACTTTAGTGGCCAGGGAAGCCAAGGGGGAGTGGGCTGCTGGGATACAGTCCTCCGTGGGGGTCCTGTGCTCCTCATCTGAGGACTGACCTTGCTCGTTGGAAAAGTAACTGCTGTGCAAGGTCTGCTTTCATCTCTTTCCTGAAGTTGGCATGAACAGAGTGTCCTGGTGCTATAAACATCATAATCCCTGTTCTGGAATATTTTCTTTGAACTTAACCACATCCCAGGAGATGGAGGACTTTAAGCACACAGTATGTAGAGACTGTTTACTTTCCCACAGAAGTGCTGCACTGGCCCTGTACATTCTGGAAAACTAATGATCAGAACATCTTGATGGGCCACCCTTTGGGATGTGCCAAGGGGCTGACAGCCCGGCCAGGGAAAGCCAGGCTTGGCCACCACTCAGCTGACTGTTGTGTCTGGGATTTGATTTCACTCTATTTGCAAGCTAGTAAGTCAGCCTGTAACTGTTTCCAAAATGCTGGCAGAAGCCTTGAGATTCCTGGGTCAGTGACAAAAGGCTTTATTACGGCAAGCAGCTTAAAGCATCAGCTTGTGTTGGGTTCCTTTGCCCCATGGGGGCAATGAGTTGCATTACAAGAGCAGAGCTTGGGGAACCTTCTGCTTCACAGGAAGCAGCAAGCAAGCCTGCTCTTTGTCCTAGAGGGAGCCATTACCTCATCCCGAAAGGCACTCCCTGCAAACCCAACCCTGAGAAGTGGCCCAGGTAACCAGCTGGCAGGGTCACATATTCTTGGCACGCCCAGGAAGCCTTGTAGCCGCATGAGACACACCTCTCCTGACAAGCCACCCCTCCTGGTTCCTGGTGAATTTTCACACGAGTATGCCACCCTGATTAATCGTCTAACAGAACCCGAGATCGAATCACTGTTTCTCTCACGCAGCATTTAAAGCAATCTCAACAAGACTCCAAGCAGCGGTGAGTCCTGTTGATAGGAGGCCGGCCTGTCGTCGAGCCTCCAGCTGTGAATCAGCAGGGCCTACGTCAGGATGGAATCCGACACTAATCTTATCATCCATTAGGATCCACCCGAGGGACTTCAGACTGACCTCGGTTCTTTGGCGTCATTACCAATTACAAGGCCCAAAAGCAACCCTTGTGCCCAATGGGGAGACATTATGGCTCGTTCTTTCCCACATGTCAACACACAGATTACTGGAGCACAGGGCACTGATTCTGGTTCAAGATTGGTTAAACCTGACTTGGACACCAGCACATGGGCAGTGCCATGGAGTACTGTAGCCTCAATCACTATGTACGGCATAAGCCACGGCTCCCTGGGCATCTGAAGTGTGTGATTTTGTTATCAGCTAGAGTGGAACGAGTCTGTGCAGGTCCATGTGTTTGTAAACGTGCAGGGTGGGGATCACATTCAGGAGCTGCTGCTGATAGCACCGGGCACAGCAGAATCGCCTAGGACAGGCCACACTGCCAGGTGCAGGGTTCAGCAGGCCAGGTGACTGGCAGGCTGTGGTGTTGGACCTCCAGGACGGAGCAATGGTTGCAGCTCCTACCATCAGGGTCTAAGGTGTTCTGTCCCTGAGGGTTTCCTGTCCAGTAGGTATAAATTTGCTTCTTAATGTTTATTTTTGTGAAAGAGAGACAAAGACAGAGCACGATCTGGGGAGGAGCAGAGGGAGGAGACACAGAATCAGAAGCAGGCTCCCGGCTCTGAGCTGTCATCGCAGAGCCTGACACAGGGACTGAAGTCATGAGCTGAGATCGTGACCTGAGCTGAAGACGGACGCTTAACTGACTGAGCCCCCCAGGCACCCCATGTCCCAGTAGGGATAGCGTCACCTCTTCTATCACCTACTCACACCTTAGACCTTTTGTTTGTAAAGGTCACATGAGAATGAACTAGTAGCATGTTTACAAAGTTACAGCAACGACATGGACCACTGCAGGGAGATTTGGCATGCAGGGCACTCAACGACCAAGTGGTCCCAGTCTTCATGATGCAGGACCAGTCATCCCAGGGAGAATCCAAGCAGACTCTTCAAAATTAACTCCAATCTCTGAGGGCCCTGGTGGTCGGCCTGCCCCCCCCCCCCCCCCCAGAGGATGCACCAATCAGGAGGGCTTGACATTAGGGGGGAAAGACGCACCATATGCAGCAGTGAGGAGGAAAGAATCCCAAATTTTCAAAATAGTTTATGTAGCTCCCAGTCCCTTTGACTTGGTCTTTACCCAGGAGATGGCCTAGAAATAATGGTCCCATTCTAGGGACAGCTACAGTCAGTGAACAAATGGCCTTACTAAAGTGTATACACCAGGAGGAGACAGTGACAGGTCTTTGTTGAGTTGATTTTTTAAAAATCCATTCCACCTCTTAGTGATACCAGGAGCCCAAGGATGACAAAGGCTGTGAAATGACCACTGAATGTCTTGGCTACTGGCCCACTGCTGGGCAGCCTTTCCAACAAACATTGTTAGCCAATACTGTTAGCCTGTAGATGGTCCAGAGAGTCGAAAACAGGCACAGTTTAGTTTCAAGGGCCACAGTGGCCTGGCAGGAGCTGGCTGACCACACGGGAACAGTGCGATAGTGAGACACCACGGGCAGACCAAGAGGGGTCCAGAGGTCCAATGTAGTCAATCAGCCGGGAGCAAGTGGGGCCCTGGGGGCCTCCCAAACCAGGAGACGCATGGGACACATTTCCACACAAGTGAGTCAGAGTGACAACTTGTGTCAGAAACATAAAGAGTACACTGTATGAAAAACCTACAAAAGCTCAACTGGTCTTGACGGTGTTAAAGAGAATTCACTTGATGATCTTCCTACTGCAGAAGAATTACTTTAAAGTGACTCCCAACAGTTTCTTTTAAAATCCAAAAACAACTCTTTTCTTTCACGTGACTCAGTTATGAAGGAGAGACAACTCTTGCTTATGTAGGTGGAAAGGTCCCCTGCTCAGCCAGAGGCATCACTGGACTCAAGGTCCCACACAGGAAGCCATGAGTGGGTTTGAGGGTGGCGCATGGGGTGGCAGGGGGTGTAGGGGAGAGCTGCTGGCTACTGAGGAGGCAGAGGTGGACACCAGCCCCCTGAAGGAGGCGCCCCTGCTGAGCACTTACTTTGGGCAACCTAATACCTGTGATCTCATGTGGCCCTCACACCCACCCACGGCACAGGTGAGGAAGCTGGAGGTTCAGAGGAGTTGAGCGGCCTGCTCGCTGCTGCACACCTGGAACAGTGGGCGGAGAGTCTCTTCCCAGTTTCAAGGTCCTCTTTGCCTGGACCACAGGCTCTCCCAGAGCTGGGTCCCAATTTATCTGGGACATGGCAGGCAGGTTTCAGCTGCTCACCATCATCTCCGAGGCTAGACTGCCAAGCTGCCTAGAATGCTTGGCAGGGAGAGGCCAGAACCAACAAGCAAGGTCTTCCACAAATGAGGAAGGCTTTTGCCCAACTTGCCTCTAAATACATTTCTAAGCCCAACGGGATGCAAGTCTTTACCCTAATGCACAGAATGTGAACTTTTTAGCCTGAGGGGATTTTTAGGAAGGGTGAAGGGAAGGGGACCAAAGCAACTTCCAAAACTGTCACCTCTATCCAGTCCCGGCCTGAGGCCCACCTTACCTCCTTGAGTCACCTCCACAGGTAGAAGCCCCAGACCGCCTGCCTGACCCCATGGGTCGCCCTGATGCTGCTCCATGCTCAGGACTATATGTTTGGAAGATGGGGAGGAAGGAAGGGCTTCCAGAGTCTAGAGACAGGAAGGGAACACTCACAGGTAGGCACAACTGGGGCCAAGTCTGGAAGCCAAATTCAGCCAGGCAGTACCCTGTCTTCATTTCATTGCAGGGGCACGTGGGAGACCTGAGGAAGGTTGCAGAGCTACAGGAAAAGATGAAAACCATGGATGCCAAAGTGACTGGAGTCAAAACCACTCCAATCTCAGGAAGGTCTGTCTTCCCCTGGATAGGATGCATCCTCACTCCCACCCTCCTGTACCCTCAAGGTGTGGATTACAGTTCATAGTGGCTCATTATTTAAAAAATAAAGAAATAAAAATTGGGGCACTGGGGTGCTCAGTCGGTTAAGCGTCTGCCTCTTGACTTTGGCTCAGGTCATGATCTCACGGTTTGTGGGTTCAAGCCCCACATCGGGCTCTGTTCTGACAGTGCAGAGCCTGCTTGGGATTCTCTCTCTCTCTCTCTCTCTCTCTCAAAACAGATAAATACACTTAAAAAAAATAATTATTTGGGGCGCCTGGGTGGCGCAGTCGGTTAAGCGTCCGACTTCAGCCAGGTCACGATCTCGCGGTCCGTGAGTTCGAGCCCCGCATCGGGCTCTGGGCTGGAGCCTGGAGCCTGTTTCCGATTCTGTGTCTCCCTCTCTCTCTGCCCCTCCCCCGTTCATGCTCTGTCTCTCTCTGTCCCAAAAATAAATAAATGTTTAAAAAAATAATAATTATTAAAAACAAATCAATTCAGTAGGGTATGGCTAGCATTTTTTTTTTTTTTTAAAGTAGGCTTCATCCCCAGGATGGAGCCCAACGCAGGGCTTGAGCTCACAACCCTGAGATCAAGACCTAATCTGAGATCAGGAGTCAGATGCTCAACCAACTGAGCCACTCAGGCACTCCTTAAAAAGTGAAACAGAATAAGGAAATATCAGAGATTACCACAGGTGGTAAGGCTAAGTGTTTGATCAAATTTTTAAATTTTTAAAAAATGTTTATTTTTGAGAGAGAGTGAGTGTGAGCAGGGGAGGAGCAGAGAGAGAGGGAGACACAGAATCCCAAGCAGGCTCCAGGCTCTGAGCTGTCAGCACAGAGCCTGAGGCAGGGCTCAAACCCACAAACCCTAAGATCATGACCTGAGCCAAAGTCAGACGCTTAGTTGACTGGGCCACCCAGGTGCCCCTGTTTGGTCAAATTTTATAGGCATTCAGTTGCAATGTAAGATGCATTTCATTCAGAAAGATCTGAAAGATGAGATTTTTTTTTAAGGAGTTCATTTCTAGAATGGGACATCTTACATAGTATTCTGTGTTAATTTTGGTAGAGTTTAAATCAGCAGTCCCATAAAGAAAAAAAACACTTGCTGAAATTTAAGGGAAGGCCCTTTTTATTAAGCTTGTACATTTTATTCTCTTCCTTTCAGAAGCCTAATAAAAAAAACATTTGTTACTGCTTACTTAAAAAACACACACACACACAAATCAAAAAACAAAGAAAACTATTAAAACATTACTTCTGTGATGGGAAAAGACACTACAGGATTCAAGGTAAGCAAAGAAAACTAATACCTGGGGCAAAGAACTAAACTGAAGAGCAGCCGACTCTGGTTTGGGGCCAGACCACTTGCAACGTGAGACAGAACCCACCTCTGAGAGGGTTTTCGAAGCAGACCCAGCCGGGAGACCAGGAAGCAGCCCTCTTACCTTCTGGAGAAATAAACAGACCCGAAGCCCTAATGATCGCACAAATACAAACCAATCACTCTACTTTAAAAAGCACACACACATTCTGCACTTGTCTCCCCTCCCTTCCCGGGTTCTCTTCATCAACAGGGACACCCGAGGAAGGGTGGCTTCTTGCTGGCAGGGCATTCACAGGACGTAGGTGTTCTTCACCAGCTGCTCCTTGTCGTCCCCAGAGCTCCAGACGGTGCGGAGGGTGCGCTCCTGGTTCCTCCGTGCCACCCGGATCAGGCAGACCACGGAGGCCCCCAGCAGGACAATCAGGACCATCACAAACAGCCCCACCAGGACCACCACTGGGGAGGAGAAAAAGGCCTCAGAACCGGCAGGATGAGAAGGACCATAGCCAGAGCAGGGCAGCACACAGTTCACGAAGGGTAAGGACTGGCAGCCCTTCTGCCAGAACCCCTGTGACTCCCACCTGGGAGGGTGTGGACAATTGGCACTGCCCGCCAGGGGAGTCCTCAAGGAATCTCTAGAGTCTGGAGAAGCAGGTTACTGAAAAAAGGAAGCGTCGTGCTATGTGCACACAGAGTGGGTATTTGTGTTCTCTCTGAACAAGGAAACCCCACTTCAACTCTGTATCTTCCTACCACCTCTCAGGGCAACCCATACAGGAGTCCCAAGCCAAAAACTGTGTACCATGATGTAAAAATCACACACCTCTGGCAAGTGTGTGAACATAAAACCCCAAGGTTTTGTGTTCACACAGCACACTGACCAGCTGGAGAAAGATGTGGCCCTGCAGGTGGCTGGGGTGGTTGGTTGCCTATGGAATGAAGTAAGGGTGGAGGCAAGGGCGTATTCGGAGCGGGGCCGGGAGGGGACCCTCGTGCTAACTGCCCAGGTAAATTCAACAGTGGTTGCTCCACTGCAGTCTCACTGGTCATCGAAGATGCTTTTTTTCAGGTGGGGCCCCACCTAAAGAATGTGGCCTTCTGTGACAGCTCCCTGGCTCCCTCTCCCCTTCTGGCTACAGAACTGACAGGGGCAATTCTTTCTCTACCCCAACCTTCCAAACCCGGGCTGTTTTCTGCACCCCCGCGCCTGGCAAACCAGATTCTAGCTTCGCTCCTCCTCTAAAACAGCAGACATGCAGGCCAGGTCAGGGCTCCTTAACAGGGAAATAGGTGGAAAGAGGTCAAACCAGTGTAGCAGGTCCTTTGTGCAAACACTACCATCCGTGACTCAAGCTCACAATCAGAAACAAAAGTGAGAGGAGGCCAGGTGTCTTGTCAGACCAGACTGCTTGGGGACAACAGCACTGGCCCTACCTCGCTCTGCCCACACACAGCAAGGGCTCTGCGGCTTCCTGTCACCAGGGACCAGCTCAGTACACCCCACAGCGGCAAAGTTCCCTCCAAACCTGGAGCCAGTCTCAGGCCCATGTGCAGCAGACCTCACAAGTCTTACAATAATAGTAGGACTTGTCCTCCAGTCACCCTGGGGCTGCTTGGGCGGAGACCGCCTCCCTTCAGCCCCCATTTATTACACTGCATAGTGGGACAAACATCCACCATATGTTCCAAGCTGCCTGACCATTCTCGTGCAGAAACATGACTCTCAACCAAAAAAGGTGTTTACAGTGAAGGATTACGTGTGAGGACAACAAGAGCCTGCAAAAATACAGCTGAGCTTGGTCAGGGAAAGCAGGTGGAGGAGGGCCAGAGGCTTCTTACCTTTAGTGCCATGGGGTAGGACAGGATACAACTGCTTGCCTAGAAGAGAATACACAACCCTCAGGTCAGCTCACAGCCCTCCCCACCAGAGCTGCCAGCAACTAGGTGTGCCCAGGAGGCTCTTTCTGAGGGGTTTCTTCCAGCTCTTTTGAGGGCCTTGCCACCCTGGTGGGGGCTTAGGACATGTCTGTGCAACAGCCGGGCCCAAAGCCCACCTGTTCCCCACAAGTGCACCAGAGAATGGCAGAGTCCAACGGACAGCATTTCCAAGGCCTTCCTTTTAGGGATGGGGAAATGGACCAGTGGCCTCATCCACCCACCGTTTCTTGGCTTTAGGAATCAGCCAGGCTCACCAAAGCAGTGGTGCATGCACTCCTCCTTGGAGAGATAGCTGTTTTTATTGCCCCGGCACCCTCCGTAGATGAAGTTGTCACAAGAGTTCTTCTCCACATCAAAGTACCAGCGTGGGAAGGACGCACGGCAAGGCCCAGTGACTGCTTTGGCAGTGCAGTATTCTGAGAGCGACACAACCCAAGGAGTACAGATTAGCAGGGCCCAGGCATGAAACAAAGCTGGAATGCTCCAGAACAGTCACACTGCTGCCAACAGAGAAACAACTCTCTGCTAAAGGAACTTATAAATTACAGACGTGGCCAGTCTGGCCCAATTGACACTCCTCCATGTTTTCAGATATCTTTCTCTTTACAGCCGGACTCTGTTGCTATAGAGATCACTCTAAGTCGGGCACTGTTCTTGGTCTCAAAGAGATCTGTCGTAGGGGACTCAGAGGCAGAGCTACGGTGATCTGCCCACAGCCATGCGGGTGGTGAGAGGCAGAGCCTCACGCCATATCGCCTCTCTAAAGTCAAGCTCCCGCCTACATGCTGTGGCACATCCACTTCCTGCAGGCCTGGGGCATCCTTGTGGGTTCTACCACCTGGGAAAGGTCAGGAAGCTCTGCTCTACAACTTCTGTAGTGGAAATACTCAAGTGTGTCTCAATTCCCAACGAAGTAAGAAAACATGTTTTTTCCCATAAATATTTTTTAAAAGTTATACCTTCGTAGTTGAAAATGTCACTGGCGAGGTCATCAGAATCCTGCCTTCTGGGAACTAAAACACAAACATCCAGATTAGGGAGGCTGGGCTGGACACAGGACACATAGCCTAGATGGGACTGAGTCTACAGGGCCCACTGAGGGAGCACGACACGCTGGCAACCCACCAGGAATGGAGCCCCCTCCACGGTCAGGTCTGTCACCTCCCACTCCTAACGGGCTCTACAACACACACCGGAATGAATGCTGGATGGAGAGGCCTGCCTTATGCCTCAGGGGTTACTATGCAAACTAATCCCAGCCACAATTTGTGGGGCGATGAGGAAGATGGTCTTGTTCATTCATTCTCTGACATAGGGAGGCCCCTCCTTCTCCTGGGATATTTTCTTCTGAAATAGGATGGAAACCAGAGTTATCAAGCCAGTGCCTGAGATTCTGGATGACCTTGGAGGCCTTCCTGTGAATAAACAGTGAACCCAGACAAAGCAATGGCTGGGACAGTCACAGGATTCCTGGCTTAGCAAAACTGGAGAGTGACTCTAACAAGCCAGCCAACCACTGAACTAATAAATGCTCACTCACACATGAGCACCGATGTCAGAACCAGAGGGCCAAAGCCAAGGCTGCAATCAGTGCATGGCTACTGGCCCCAGGAGCTGTCCTCAAATGGGGCGGGCAGGGGGCGCAGATTTCCTCCCTCCACAGCAAGTCTTGCCCAGCGGAGCCCATTGCCTGGGAACTGGCCTTCAAGAAAGCTGGGTTGGACTTGCCAGTGCATCTGGACCACTCACCCCAGGCTCCCGATACATGCAGAGTCCTTTAAGCATAAAGGAGGAATGGGGCAGCTGCTGTCAGCGCTACAAAGCAAGCTAACACAAAGCTCAGGATCAAGGACTGCAGTGGGAATGGAGGCGGGGATGGCAGAAGACAGAGGACTCAGCACAGGAGGGAGACAGCAAGGAGGACAGAGAACAAAGGAGACAGATCAGGGAAGGAGAGGTGGGGTGGGGGAGTGAAGGCAGCACAGCAGGCAGAGGCCAGCTCAGAGAGAAGGAAGGGGCCTGAGCTGTAGGCAACAGCAACATCCACAGTCCCTTGTCCTGTAGGAAGAAGCAGAGGCCAACCCAGAAGCAATGTAGAACCCCGCAGCCCTTTTGCCCGTTGGACAATGTGAACTCCCAGCGTAAGGATGACAGAAAGGAGCCAAAAGCTAGCAGCCCAGGCAGAAATCCTGTTTGCCAATTCTGGATAAACAGACCAGGAGGCGGAAGCCCTTGTACTGCTCCCAAATTACAAATGTCCTCATGGTCCAGATAGCCCTCATCATAACCTCGGTTGTTTTAAGAACCTACCACTTGGGACAGAGGAATCTGCTCCATTCCTGCTGGTGGCCAGATCATCGATGGTGTTCTCTACAAGGGAACAAACAACACGGTGAGAAAGTGCACCTCAAGACTGCCTGGTGAAACAAAACAAATAGAGTCCCTGAGCAGCCATGGTCCCATGCACCTCTCACAGTGACTCCCGTTTCTCCTTTATGTGGGCCCTTTGATGTACATGCTGGACCGCAAGCCTGCTAGAACTTTGGAAATAAGGAACCAAGACTGCCCTTGTGGGTGAAACTTTAAGATCAACTCTCTGGGAATCAGAGCAAAGATGTATGAAGTGACTTCTAAAAAGACAGAATGGCCTCCGAGACCAAACAATCTGTTTAACTGCATTAACTCACCTAATGAATTAAAAAAGTGAGTACGTAGGGGCGCCAGAGTGGCTCAGTTGATTGGGTATCCGACTTCGGCTCAGGTCATGATCTCGCGGTCTGTGGGTTCGAGCCCCGTGTCAGGCTCTGTGCTAACAGCTCAGAGCCTACAGCCTGCTTTGATGTGTCTCCTGTTCTCTCTGCCCCCTCGCCGCCCCCCTTTCAAAAATGAATAAATATTAAAAAAAAAAAAGTTAAAAAAAAAAGTGAGACAGTGTGAAATGTATTTAATGCCACTGTACACTTAAAAAAATGGTTATAACGGGGGGTCCCTGGGTGGCTCAGTTGGTTAAGCATCCAACATCGGCTCAGGTCATGATCTCATGGTTTATGGGTTTGATCCCCACATCAGGCTGTGAGCTGTCAGCACAGAGCCTGGAGCCTGCTTCAGATTCTGTGTCTCCCTCTCTCTGTGCCCCTCCCCGCCTTGTATGCGCTCGCTCTCTCTCTCTCTCTCTCTCTCTCTCAAAAATAAATACACTTTAAAAAATTTTTTTAAAAATGGTTGTAACAGTAAATGTTATGGTACGTATGTTTTATCTCACGCATACACACCAAGTTATGGGGGGAGGGGTGGAGAGGCTAGCCCACTAAGGAAGTACAAGGAAGTGTGGGCAGGGTCCAGGAGGGACAGAACCTGGCTCTTCTGCCTCCCCGCTGGTCCCTGCAGACCTTGTGCGGAGGCACGGGGCCGGCCTAACCTGATGCCATTGAACATTCACATCACAAACCAGCTCCCCTTGTTCTGCCTCTGTCCACATCAAGCAACCTCCTGGGAATCTGCCTGAGAGGCTCACCTACGTGGACTACAGGTGCAGCAGGCACAGAGACCCAAGTGTCTGGTCCCCGGGGTAGTTCTGGTTCTCATTATAAATTAATAAACTGACATTCTCATTCGGCTTCCCATAGAGGTTACCCGCCTGGGAGAGAATATGCTGGCAAAAGACCCTGTGACTAGCTGCCCTGGCTGCTCCAGCTCTCCTCACGAGACTCACGAAAGACTCACGAGAGATTGCTTCAACAACACATGCAGTGGAGCCACACTCAGGTGCCAACAAATGAGCTTTCTGGGCCCTCAGACTCCGGCCCACCTCTAGGGAGACAGCTGTCTGCCTTCTCCAGCAAACACAACCACCCATGACCCCTCATGGCAACATCCTCAGTGCCCACTGTTCACTGCCTGTGTTCTTAAAACTTCCAACTGTTTTCCTAAAAAAGTAAAGAGAAACTAGAACAGGCAGGTACATTTGCGACAGTCAACTCTTGACAGAAAAGGCAGCAAAAATATTTCCCTTTAATTCCTGCTCCCATACCGGTCACAGCTGACCACAAAAAAAATATAATAAATGGTATTCTCCTCAGTCACCATCTGGTAAGGTTGCCAGTTGCTCCCAAAAGGTGAGGGACTAGCCTGTATGATCCCAAAGCAATACCCAGCCCTCAGCCATCCAAATACTTGTTAAGTGTCTGCTGGGCAGCGGCACACAAAGATCAGTAAACGGTTCCTGGAGGCACTCGGTCGCTGTGGACTTGTGTGCTCAAGCACGATGTTTTGAACCTCAGGCCACAGCCAAGGCCACTGTTGTTTCCCCCTCTTTATACACAACTTTAATAAGCGTATCTGACTTTTGAATGGCTCTCAAAGCCAAGAGAGATTGTAGCCAGTGAGTGAGGAGACATGAAACCCAACAAGGATGCAGGACCTGCCTCTGGCCCAAGGCGCACAGGCTGGCGGCACGTGGGAGTACTGAGGGCACCGGTGCGTCCTCACAGAATCCTGATCCAGGGCCTGAGCAGTGATGCCGTGCCATCAAGAAAGGATGAGAAAAGTCACGTAACAACGTTAGGGAGATCGCTGATGACGTTTTATCGGCTAGCCAAATCCTCAGGTCTCTAGAGCACTTGGAAGGGATCAAACCCCAGAGGACCAATGTCTCACTGCCACAGCCCTCAAGGAGGCCCTCACGGCTCAGTTCGGAGCCAGTGCCCTCTGCTGTGGGGCTTTAGGTTCTTATTTAAACTATGAGGCTCTCAAAGTCAACATTCTCTTGACTCCACTGAGTCCCTCCCAGGTAAGGGCTGGGAGAAGGACAGATTCCAGAAAGTCTGTTCTGCTTTTAATCTGACTCACAACTTGGTTGGCTGGGTAAGCTCCTCAAGGCATTTGCCCCAGAGGTAAAAATAACCCAAATGCCCAGGGAGCAAGGAGGGCAACCTGTCTGAGTGGCCCTGGAGGACTCTCCTATGCCAGGCCTGGTGGGGCACTTACACTCAGCAGTGGGAGAAAGGAAGTCGGGGAGAAGAGGTGGTCATGTCCCCCTCCCCCAGCTCGAGCCTGTGGCCTACTCTCCTTCTGGGAAGAGGAGGGAGAGTACTGCTGTGAAACCACTATGTGGGCGACCTTCAAACTGGGCCTTTCTTCTGCTTTTTAAAAACATCCCCCAGGTTTAGCTGTGAAGAACTAGCAAAATGCAAAAGGCATCCACAACCCAAGTTAATAAATGGTCTCTAAGTTACGCCCTTTCCCCAAGGACCACTGTCTTACCTGTGACACCAGCACATTTCTTAAGACACTCCTCCTTGGTCAAGTAATTATTGTTATTCCCTTCACAGCCGCCATACACAAACTGCTGGCAGGATCCATCGGTGACATTGTACCACCACCTAGGGAAGGAGGCCCGGCATCTTCCCACTATCTTCGAAACTCGACAGAATTCTAAAACACAAAGCAGAGAGACCAGTTGGATTCACAGGGCAATCCTGCCAACGGAGAACATGTACAGACCTGTAAGAGGAGGCCCGCTGTTTCCCAGAGCCCAGGATCCAGCACAGATTCTCCGTGAGTCGTGAGTGGTTTCTAAAGTGTTGCCATTAGGCTTAGTGATTCCTTCCTTGCACAGGAAAGAAACACACCACCTAATAACAAAGACACCAACCCACCCAACTTAACTATACTTCAGTTGCACGTTGATTTTGTCCCTGCCTCAACTTATTAAAGACACACGAGGGGCGCCTGGGTGGCTCAATCGGTTGGGCGTCCGACCTTGGCTCAGGTCGTGATCTCACGGCTCTGTGAGTTCAAGCCCCGCATCGGGCTCTGTGCTGACAGCTCAGAGCCTGGAGCCTACTGCAGATTCTGTGTCTCCTTCTCTCTCTGCCCCTGCCCTGCTTGCTCTCTCTCTCTCTGTCTCAAAATAAACAAACACTAAAAAAAAAAAAATTAAAAAAATAAATAAATAAAGACACATGACATCCAATGTAGAAGTATGGCTTTCAGGGACACCTGGGTGGCTCAGTTGGTTGGGCGTCTGACTTTCGCTCAGGTCATGATCTTGCGATTCGTGAGTTCAAGTCCCACATCAGGCTCTGTGCTAACAGCTCAGAGCCTGGAGCCTGCTAAAGATTCTGTGTCTCCCTCTCTCTCTGCCCCTCCCCTGCTTGCTCTCTTCTTTCTCTCTCAAAAATAAACATTAAAAAAAGATTAAAAAAAAAAAAGAAATATAGCTTTCAAAGGCAAAAGAACATATCACACTTTTTTTTTTAATTTTTTTTTTTTTAACGTTTATTTATTTTTGAGACAGAGAGAGAGACAGAGCATGAACGGGGGAGGGGCAGAGAGAGAGGGAGACACAGAATCGGAAGCAGGCTCCAGGCTCTGAGCCATCAGCCCAGAGCCCGATGCGGGGCTCGAACTCACGGACCGCGAGATCGTGACCTGAGCTGAAGTCGGACGCTTAACCGACTGAGCCACCCAGGCGCCCCAACATATCACACTTCAGGATCCTTCCGGGTATGTGCCCATCACACCAGGCATCAAGGGGGAACTTAGCACTGAAAGACCAGAGCTGGCAAGGTGAGGTCAGGAAGGACCTGGACCTGTCTTAACCTTCCTTATCCACTGTTTGCCCAAGTCAGCCACTTCACACTGAAATTTCCACACAAGCCTCAGAAGGAAGCTGCTAACCCTTGTCCCAACTCCAAAGGCAGCTGAGGGCACTCCTCTGTTCCAACACTTATAATGGCTCCCATCTGAGCATTCCAAGAGGGGCATGGGTTTCAAGGTGCCCCCAAATCTGACCCCACTCTAGTACAAAGGAAACAAACAAAAATGTCACAGAATTCCAGCCAGCTACATATACCTCCAAAAGACCTAGATATCTGCTTTCTCTTAAAAAGACAGAAGGGCGCCTGGGTGGCTCAGTCGGTTGAGCGTCCGACTTCGGCTCAGGTCATGATCTCATAGCTCATGAGTTCGAGCCCCGTGTCAGGCTCTGTGCTGACAGCTCAGAGCCTGAAGTCCACATCAGATTCTGTGTCTCCCTCTCTCTCTGCCCCTAACCCACTCGCATTCTGTCTCTGTCTCTCTCAAAAATAAAAACAAACATTAAAAAAAAAAAAAAGAGAGAGAGAGATAAGCAAGTGCTGGAGGTATCTCCTGCACCAAAATGAGCCTTTCTCCTGGAGGAATCAGGAGGATGGAAAGCAAGTTGAAAAGGGAGTGAGCTGACAATGTGATCCAATGTCTGACCAGTACCACCTATCATCTTTCTGGGATCATGAGTCCAAGCCACCTCTCCTACTCCTTGGCCTCCACCCATCTGTCTTCTGGCAGAAGGGCATTCCAATCTGCAGGGTGTTCAATTAACATCTCAAATAAGTTTTAAGCTGTCATTTACTCTCCTCTAATTGTTTTCATGTTTGTTAGGTTTACTTCACTAACTAGGGGATAGCTTTCAAAAGCAGAGGGCAAGATCTTGTTTTTCCCCAAAATATGTCTTAACGTCTAATGGGCATGAAACCAAATGTTCGACAAAACATCAATCTATGGATAAAAAAGGGTGTAGTACTGGGCAAAACAAACACCTCAAGGAACTCCCACACACACCAATAAATCACAGGTAACTAGTACAGCAGAAAAAGCATATTCTGAAGAAATTTTCTGTTAATTTGAAAGCAACCATCCATTAAAACACCAATTAAAAAGTACCTTATCTGGACACTTCATACGAGTAGAATCTTATAAATGTACAGAAAAGGCAAATCAAGAGAAACAGGAAGTAGATTAGTGTCTGCCTGGTGCTGGGGGATTGGGGGATGGTGATGACTGCAAATGGGCACAAGGATCTTTTGGGGATGATGGAAATATTCTAAAATTAATTTGTGGAGATGACTGTACACTCTGTAAATATACTAAAAATCACTGGATTGTATGCTTAACTGATTTTATGGCATGTAAATACTTTAATAAGGCAGTTAAAAAATTAGGGGCACCTCCTGTCCATAACACATCAACCAGAATCAGCGGATTGTGCACCTGGAGCAGATACTTTTGACAACATGCCAAAGATCACAAAACATACACAATCAGGGCACCTGGGTGGCTCAGTTGGTTGAGCATCTGGCTCTTGATTTCAGCTCAGGTCATGATCTCACAGTTCATGAGTTTGAGCCCCGTGTCAGGGTCTGCACAGATGGCATGGAGCCTGCTTGGGATTCTCTCTCTCCCTCTCTCTCTGCCAGCTTGCTGTCTCTCAAAAACAAAACAAACAAAAAACCATACACAATCAACAAAGGCCCAAGGAAAATATGATAGGAAAAGGGTTCTCTGGTGTATGATCCACTCAACCCCCATGGCTGTCAAATGTCCGAGGTGGCACTGCTATGAACAAGACAAGATGGACAAGAGCCACAGGATCCACTTATGAACCACAACTGAAAACAACATCAAGGCAGGGAGGGCCCAACTGCTACAGAAGAAGCAACAGCCTATCCAGTACTCTGCCAAGCTGAGCACCCTGGAGATCACTGACTGCTTTGTGTCCTTGCTTCTTGAGCAGTTTCAGGGACAGTCTTTTTGACAAAAAACCCAAGGGAGGAATTGCACACTTTGTTTTTAATATTATTTATTTTTATTTTTGAGAGAAAGAGTGCAAGCCACAGTGAGGGGCAGAGGGAGAGGAAGGGAGGGTGGGGGGGGGGAAGGGAGAGAGAGGGAGGGAGGAAGGGAGGGAGAGAGAGGGAGGGAGGGAGAGGGAGGGAGGGAGGGAGAGGGAGAGGGAGAGGGAGAGGGAGAGGGAGAGAGAGAGAGAGAGAGAGAGAGAGAGAGAGAGAGAATATCTCAAGCAGGCTCCACGCTCAGCAGAGAACCCAACTCGGAGCTCAATCCCACAACCTTGGGATCATGCCCTGAGCTGAAATAAAGAGTCAGATGTTCAACTGAGCCACCCTGGTGCCCCAGGAACTGCATACTTCAAATGGGTGAACTGTATAGTAGGTAAATTACATCTCAGTTAAAACAAAAACATGACACAATGTCAAACAAAGCTCAAGGCAGCCAGGTGGGAAGCACCAGACACCATAACAGAAACCACTGTATCAAGGGTGGGAATTCGGTAGCTTTTCCTAAGCAAGCCAGATACACACTCTGTGCAGGTAGAGAAGGCTGAGTGTATAAAGAAGAAAGAAAAGCCTATCTAGGGATGGATAGTAGTTACCTTGGTGAAGTCCGCACTGCCCAGAATCTGGCCCTTATTTTTGTAAACTCACACACTCTTAGTGCCCCAGCTGATGAGATGCAGGGACGGTGATCCTTGCTAGCAAAGCACACAAGAGGATGCTGACGAACTGTCAAGCAGGTTGGATGTATATATGAACCAGCATACCACCTCGGAAAGCAAGCTGAAACGGAGCAGGTCACTTGGAGTCAGAGTAAGGAAAAGTCTACAGCAGAATTCCTATGAACATCCTTCTCCATCAGGATCTACCAGGCAGGCCAGAACCACACAGTAGACAACTCAGGACACACCTCGGTCAAGAAAACACAGTCAAGATGTGCCTCTGTGACACTTCCTTTCCTGACTGCTGCTTCTTTCTGACTGGAACATTCTTTCTGTAGATGTGATGGTCCCTTCCTAACAAATCTTGCAAGGCTGAGAGACCATTATGTCCCAGGCAGCTGCTCACATCTGCTCTTAATGACCACATATTGACTTCATAGTTTAAGTTTCAGAAAACAGCCTTATTTTTAGGTTCCCTGGGTGGGGTAAGAGGGGATTGGGGGAGGGGGAGACTTCACTTTTTCCTTTGCACAGGGGAATTCAGAACTGTATCTTTATTAAGAGAAAACTTGGGACTAAAAATACAGTAAGCCTGTAAAGACAGAGTGTGGACAATTACTGAAGCTGAACGACAGTCCACGTGGGCTCACAGAAATGCTCGCACCCAGGGGCGCCTGGGTGGCTCAGTCTGTTAAGCATCTGACTTCATCTCAGGTCATGATCTCTGGTTGGTGAGTTCAAGCCCCACGTTGGGCTCTGTGCTGACAGCTCAGAGCCTGGAGCCTGCTTCAGATTCTCCGTCTCCCTCTCTCTCTGCCCCTTCCCCGCACACACGCTGTTTCTCTCTCTCTCAAAAATAAACATTAAAAAAACTATAAATAAATAAAAAGAACTGTTTTCACTATTGTTGTATACATTTGAAAATTTCTTAATAAAAACAGCTTCTTTTTTTACACAAATTTCATTAGAGTAGAAGAGCTCAAAGTAGCAGATTAGTTGGCTGAAGCTAGGTTCAATAAAGATGAAATTTAACCACACCCTACTGTGTCAAGACAGATCCTTTCTTTGAGTATGGAAGTACCCTGTCAAATGGAGAAAATTCTCATTTTGTCACATGCTTCTACTAACTCATCTGCTTTTAAGCCTCTATGATATAAATTTTTATTCACTAGGCTTAAGAAGTGAACTCATGAAAAAGAATTTTGGGGGGTACCTGGGTCGCTGTTGGTTAGGTGCCAACTCTTGATTTTGGCTCAGGTTTGTGGAATCGGGCCTGGGTCGGGCTCCACACTGACAGCACGGGGCCTGCTTGGGATTCTCTCTCTCCTCTCTCTATGCCTCTGCCCCCCACCTCCTGCTCATGTGCATGCTCTCTCTCAAAATAAATAAATAAATAAATAAATAATTTTGTTTTTGTTTGCTTGTTTTAAAGGAGGCAATGTTCTTTTAGGAAGCACAGGTCATATATTCTCCACTCCCTTTCATTGTTCTCCAAAAGGCTTGTACAAAAAGCCAGAAATACTTTAGTATGTAACATGGCTTCCATGACTTATCATCTTCCTTTAAAAAAAAAAAAAATTACTTTCAATTAAAGTACTGTACCTTGGTAGATCCAGGTTAAAAATCAAAATGAACCAAAATGGGGGTGCCTGGCTGGCTAAGTTGATGGAACATGCAATTCTTGTGGTTATGATTTCAAGCCCCAAGTTTGTTGTAGAGATTACTTAACAGCTCAAGTCATGATCTCGTGGTTCATGGGATACAGCCCCACATCAGGTTGTGCTGCCAGCACAGAGCCTGCTTGGGACTCTCTCTCCCCTTCTCTCTGACCCTCCCCAGCTCGCACTATCAAAAAGTAACAAACAAGTCTTAAAAAAAAAAAAAAAAGGAAAAAAGAATGTAGAGCTTTACTTATTTTTTGAAACCCCACCTATTGCCTTCACTAAGCATTATGCCAGGCACATTATGTACACTATTTTTAATAGTGGTCCAATCAGAGCCTGAGTATTAACATAACCACCCCTCAGATGGACAGAAAGAAAAAGCCACTATAGTAACAGGCAGTGGGGAAAACATGAAACTGAAGTTGCCTAAAAGCCAAAACATTCCTCAGGGCCTTCATCACAATCTGAGGGCTCAAAAGGCCAGGCCCTTTGCTGGGCCTGTTTACAGTCACACTTAATGACAAGGTCACAGACAGCACCACTGGTCAAGGCTGAGGGGCACCTGGTAGGACAAACTTTCAGGAAGTTATTCCCTAATAAATATTACTATTTAATAAAAATTAGTAATAAATATTAGAAATAAAAATTACTATTAAGAGATGACAAAACAATATATTGGTCTTAGAATAGCACTGGAAAACAATCATGAAAAATGCCTCAGGTCCTATTTGTACGCTCACAAATTCTAGTGCAAAATGAAATACATCCTGTAAGTTTTCAAAATGCAGAGTAAGAAAAATGGAAAAAAGCTGCAGAGCACCGAATCTGTATCTACTCGCTTCAGAATATGTAAAAATGGAATTCCTGTCTTTAGGAACTAGTTAACATTCTCTTGGAAAAGCATCAGAAATGGTTAAAAATCACATATTATCTGAAATATGAACCAAAATTACCAAACCCTGACAGGCATTTTGAACATTGCCTATTATAAAATTGCCAAACAGCCTGGTCTTTGCCATGAAAAACAGGTTCCTCTGGTTCTAAAGTCACTAGAGCTTTAACCAAGACAACAAGCCAAAGGCTCAGACACCTTCACTCCATGTGCAATGGGCTGGAATAACCTGCTGTCACCTGCTAACAAGGACATCATAGGAATTTTAGGCTCCCAGGCATTACCAATTTCATTTAACTCTACAGGCTTAAGACAGTATCTAATTCTCCAAAAATGTATAGTTGTAGCTGTGCCTACTCTAAAAAAATTAAGTTAATAAACCATTTCAAATATTCTGAAAACTGGAGAACATACCATAACACAAGTGTATCTACTTCTCAGCGTTAACAAATTCTAACCTTTGTATACCCCTTACTTCAATCCCACCTTCTCTCTCTCCCCTGAATAAACAACTGCCTTGAACTTGGTGTTTTCTTTTATTCATGTGTTTATACACAGATTAAGTTTACTTCGAAAACAAGCAAAAAGAACTTTCCTAGGAGTCTAGCCTTTGACACGCTTTTTACTCCCATGGGTGCTACAGACTAAAGAACCCTGACTTCTTTATTTTTTTTAATTTATTTTTTAAATCTACATCCAAGTTAGTTAGCATATAGTGCAATAATGATTTCAGGAGTAGATTCCAGTGATTCATCCCCTATGTATGACACCCAGTGCTCATCCCAACAAGTGTCCTCCCTAATGCCCCTTGCCCATTTAGCCCATCCCTCCACCCACAACCCCTCCAGCAACCATCAGTTTGTTCTCTATATTTAAGAGTCTCTTATGTTTTGTCCCCCTCCCTGTTTTTATATTATTTTTGGTTCCGTTCCCTTATGTCCATCTGTTGTTTATATTATTCTTTTTAATTTTTAAGAGAGAGAGACAGAGTGCTACCAGGGGAGGGGCAGAGAGAGAGAGAGAAGGAGACAGAGCCACAGAGTCTGAAGCAAACTCCAGGTTCTGAGCTGTCAGCACAGAGCCCAATGTGGGGCTTAAACTCACAAGCCATGAGATCATGACCTTAGCTGAAGGCAGACACTTAACCGACTGAGCCACCCAAGTGCCCATTTTGCTGATAGCGCTGCTATAAACATTAGAGTGCACGCGTCCCTTCGAAACAGCACACATGTATCCTTTGGAAAAATACCTAGTAGTGCAATTGCTGGGTCGTAGGGTAGTTCTATTTTTAATTTTTTGAGGAACCTCCACACTCTTTTCTAGAGTGGCTGCACCAGTTTGCATACCCACCAGCAGTGCAAAAGGGTTCCTCTTTCTCCACGAACTCACCAACATCTGTCATTGCCTGAGTTAATTTCAGCCAATCTGACTGGTGTGAGGTGGTATCTCATTGTGGTTTTGATTTGTATTTCCCTGATGATGAGTGATGTTGAGCATCTTTTCATGTGTCTGTTAGCTATCTGGATGCCTTCTTTGGAAAAGTGTCTACTCATGTCTTTTGCCCATTTCTTCACTGGATTATTTGTTTCTTGGGTGTTGAGTTTGAAAGTTCTTTATAGATTTTGGATACTAACCCTTTATCTGATATTTCATTTGCAAATACCTTCTCCCATTCCATCAGTTGCCTTTTACTTTTGCTGACTGTTTCCTTTGCTGTGCAGGTTTTTACACTGACGAGATCACAATAGTTCACTTTTGCTTTTGTTTCCCTTGCCTCCGGAAACATGTTAAGTAAGAAGTTGCTGCGGCTGAGAACAAAGAAGTTTTTGCCTGCTTTTTCCTCTAGGATTTTGATGGTTTTCTGTCTTATGTTTAGGTCTTTCATTCATTTTGAGTTTATTTTTGTGTATGGTGTAAGAAAGTGGTCCAGGTTCATTCTTCTGTATGTTGCTGTCCAGTTTTCCCAACAACATTTGCTGAACAGACTGTCTTTATTCCATTGGATATTCTTTCCTGCTTTGTCAAAGATTAGTTGGCCATACATTTGTGGGTCCATTTCTGGGTTCTCTATTCTGTTCCACCGATAGAAGTGTCTGTTTTTGTGCCAGTACCATACTGTCTTGATAATTACAGCTTTGTATTACATCTTGAAGTTGGGAATTGTGATGCCTCCAGCTTTGTGAACAACCCTGACTTCTTGCTTCACTGTATGCCTGAGATCAGGCCAAAAAGCCTGGGATCATCTCACAAGCCTGAAGTCACTCATAAAATGGTCCTTTTTCTCCCACCCATCTGTTTATCTAGAGCAAAGCTCAGAAAACATTTTTTATACCTGGCCAAATAGTGAACACAGCCAGTATTTGCTTTGCATGAAAGTATGGAAACCAACTTCTATGACCTTTAAACTTGTTTGTCAAAACATTAAAAATTGTGGGTTAAAAATGCATAGAATGAACAGTAAAATTAATATTTACTTAGTACAATGTGGCTAAAACATTAGAAACTTGAGAATTAAAGTGTTTAAATTTCTTTGCAAAAAAAAAAAAAAAAAAAATTACCAAGAGTAGCTTGAACAGTGCTTGTGATGGTCTTTAGTCATATAACTTCTGATAATGGAGCAAGCATCATTTCAATTAGTCTTACTGAACTGTCACTTTCTAGGTTTGGATCAGCTCCCAACATTTTATCCTTTCTCTTTCAATATCACAACTGCTCTGAGAGTTGCTTTACTTTTTGTGGGGTTTTTTTTGCCAGTGGTACTTCCACTGGAACATCATTGTTTTTGTCACCACTTTCCTTGTTTCTGTTGATAAGTGGACCCTCACTAGGCTTCTCTGGCTGCACATCCAGTCTTCCAAATCAAGGCAGTTTCAACATTCCCAAAGTAAGCGAGTTCTATCACTCCGCTTACGCTCCATTGGAATTTTTTGTTTTTCATTTTTTTAATGTTTATTTATTTTTGAGAGAGAGAGACCAAGTGTGAGCCAGGGAGGAGCAGAGAGAGAAGCAGACACAGAATCCAAAGCAGGCTCCAGGCTCCAAGCTGTCAGCACAAGCCCGATGCGGGGCTCGAACTCATGAACTCATGAACGGCGAGATCATGACCTCAGCTGAAGTCGGACGCTCAACTGACTGAGTCACCCAGGTGCCCCTGTTCCACTGGAATTTTGCTTCCAGCATTACCACTTTTTCTCTTTGCTGCACTTTTCATCTTTTTTGGTCAATTCCCTCTATTGATTAACCACAGGTTAATCAACTGTAACACGGGTTTATTACTGGGAAACAAGGAGGCAAGAAAACCACATGATTTGCTGTGTGTGTAAACTGAGTAACAGATATACAGTGATCAATCACCATGCATATATGTCATTTACATAGTGATCTGTGACCGAAGAGCTGAAACTTGTACTTTATCCAAGTACCCAGAGTTAATATACTGTGGTAACTAAAATCCGTGCGTGTCAAAAACCATGCAAAGCAGGGATTGCCTTATTTCAGACTTTGTGGGTCACAATCTGTTCTAACTACTCAACTGCAGCATTATAGCATGAAGGCAGCCTTCGACAAACATGTAAATGAATGACCATGGCTGTCATTTCAGTAAAACCTTATTTATGGGCACTAAAATTTTATTTCATGTAACTTTTACTGATTCTTGATTTTTTCAAACATTAAAAAATGTAAATAGCTCTTAGGCCATACGCAGGCAGCAACCATTATACAGTTTAATCTCTTCTTTAGAGAGTGTTTATAAAAACACCCAGTTCAGATTTTCCACCCTGTCATTATAGAACTCAGCAAGCCTTATACGTGCAGTCAGAAGCTATCAAATAGACTCCTAGGGTTCACATTTCTTATAACAACACTGACCATGCATTCCTCAGGTTTTTCCTTTGCCAAGAACACTGTAGCATACCCTCCCATTGCTAAAAACAGCACTACTCTTTCCATTAAAGCAACTTAAAATTCTAAAGACAATGATGAAAGAGAAATTACCTGCTATAATAATTCTCAGACATTTGAAAATCTTATTTTACAATAAGAGCACAGTTCACTCCTCAGTATCAAAAAGCAAAGAAAGCAATCAGGAGTCATTTAATCCAAGTGTTTCAAACAACAGGGGCAACGGTTACCACATTCCCAGAGGGCTTGGTGTTCACAGACCTACAACAGCTGAAAATTCACCATCGAGACATCTTATTTGTGCTGGTTAAGTAACTTGTAAGACATGCACATAACAGCGCTGTTAAAGACAGGCAAATGTGTGTGTGCTGGTATAGAAAAATGTCTAAGACTGAGAAGGAGAAAAACAGGAGAATGGTTTACGTATTGTAATTGCTTTCTAAACTTTTAATTTAGACACGTGTATGAATTTACCTTTAAGGAAAGGAACTGAAGGAGGGAGAGAGGCTTTTCCAGTTTTTTTCCATCCAGAATACACAGTGTGAGTATTCTAATCTTGTGAATACATTACTTTTTGTTGTTGTTGTTGTTAAGGGTCAGCAGTGGTTTTTTCAGGATAGTGGAATATGGTCCCTGCTGTGTAAAATTTTCAGTTAAAGGGGCACCTGGGTGGCTCAGTCTGTAAAGCGTCCGACTTCGGCTCAGGTCATGACCTCACGGCTTGTGAGTTCGAGCCCCACGTTGGGCTCTGTGCTGACAGCTCAGAGCCTGGAGCCTGCTTCTGATTTTGTGTTCCTCTCTAGTTCTGCCCCTCCCCTGCTCGTGTGTGCGCGGGTGCTCTCTCTCTCTCTCTCAAGAATAAATAAAACATTTTTAAAAATTAAAACAAATAAAACAAATAAAAATTTTGGTTAAAAAATTTTAAACTACATGAGAAATAAAATTGAATGTGCTAAATTCCTCAGGATCTTGAGCAGTATGAAGCAACAAGTGTTTGGTGAATAGCTATTGTATGTAAACAGGGTCACCATACAATGTACCCTCCAGATGAGGACATTTTTCAGAATGAAAGGGGGCATTCTTAATAGTCACTCTGTGACATAAAGTGGCATAAATTGGAACCCTCCAAGGTAAACTGGGCTGAGTAGTCATCCCTAGAAAGCACTGACTGAGGATGCGGTCTTTTGCCCTTCAGGGGTTTATAATTAGAACAAGGCTCGCTTGGGCAGAAAAACAAAAGTCAAAAAAATCACATAACATAAAATATTTCAATCACATTACAAGCCCTGAAATTCAAAGGGCTTGTAAGCCAACACAAGGTACAAAGGAAATGACCAAAGGTTCTGGTATGGGGAGTGACACATATGAAAGTCATTTGGAAAAAGTGTGTAGGACAGATCCTCATTCTGGTAAAGGATCTATGTGTGGAGGGATCCCTGGCTGCCATTATTATCCACTGTCTTACCTAATGCAGTCTTCCTAACCTCCCTGTTTTTTTCCTCATTCATAACATGGGAACAACAGTACATTCAATAAACACATACTAACCTAACAATAAAGCTGGAAAATGTATAAACCCCATATTCTTTTTTTTTTTTTTGAGAGAGAGCCTGTGTGTAAGCAGGAGAGAGGGACAGAGGTGGGGAGGGGAGAAGGGGAGGGAGAGGGAGAGAGAGGAAGAGAATCCCAAGCAGACTATACACTCAGTGAGGAGCCCAACCCCACAACCCTGGGATTATGACCTGAGACGAAATCATGAGTTGGATGCTCAACCAACTAAGCCACCCAGGCACCCCTAAACCCGTATTCTTTCATTCAGCAAGCCACATATTCACTGATTTAGGCCTGGCTGGTTTAAAAAAAAAAAAAAATCCTGCAGATTTTAGAAGCTTGGAATATATAAATGGAAGAATCTTGGGGGGCTCAGGAAGATAAAGCAAAGCTCTGATTGTGAATCCAGTGTATCTGTGACATAGTAAGAGATAGATTTAGTCACTGCCCCCCGCCCCCGCAACTGCACCTTCAGACACAGAGGTTTCTAAAATCCTTGTGGTTTCTTGAGTGCTAGGAGCACCTTTGTTCTAGTAATTGGTCTTTGGCCTGGGTTCCTGACACAAGAGTTAAGAGCCTGGTAATCTCTGGAGTGATAATGAAATGACTGGTGGCTGGGGGGCCCCTATATAGCTTCTGGATGGGGGCTGGTTTTCGGAAAGACAAAGGCAAGATTGAAGGGTTGGAACTTTCAGCCCCACCCTCATCCTCTAGGAAGAGGAGGTGAAAGGGAGTTTGAGTTAATCAATCATGCCCACAGGATGAAGCTTCAGTAAAAAAACCCTAACTGAAGGGGTTAGGAGAGATGGGTTGGTGAACACATCATGTACCAGGAGGGTGGCTCACCCTAAACTCCATGAGGACAGAAGCTTCTGTGCTGGGGACCCTCCCAGACTTTACTCCAGATCTTCATCTGGCCGTTCATCTGTATGTAAATGTATCTCCTGGAGTTCTGTGACGCATTGTAGCAAATTACTGAACCCAAAGGGGTTGTGGGAACCCTTGATTTATAGCAAGTAGGTCGGAAGTACAGGTGACAACTTAGGACTTTCAATTGAAGATGGGGGGGGGGCAGTCTTGTGGGACTGAGCTGGTAATCTTCGGGGTCTGTGCTAACTCCAGGGAGTCGGTGTCAGAAGTGAGTTAAATAGGTGTTCACTTAGAACTGGAAAACTGCTTGATGTGGAAAAGCCCATTCATCTGGTGTCAGAAATACTCTGCAGAAAACAGGAGAGTTTTCTCTTTAAAATCCATTTCGTTTAGGGTAAAACTAAGAATGTGAGCAAGAGAACTATCTTGAGGACATTATAAATATAACTCAGCCCAAGATGAAGTGAGGGTCTCTCTGTGTGATTTACACATGTTCTGGATATAGTTAGTATAAGAGTGTTTTTCGGCAAATTTGTTAGCAAAAAGTCCCCTTTTGTGACATCTAGACTTGTATCGCCTGGTCTGGAATGCACTATTTATTAATCTTGAGGCTGCTTTGGCAGCAACTTGTCTGGGAAAGGGCATTCACTCACTGAAACTTGAATTCACTGGTTAGCAGCAAAGTAAGGAGGCTCAGTCAGTTTCTCCTCCATAGGCTCCACTGAGATACATTCTGTGGGTGCGGATGGATGCAGTTCTTAACAACTCAAATGGGAGGAATATCTTTGACACACCGACCAAAAACATAAACAGTGTTAAAGATTAAAGGAGTTTTGTATTCCATTATAAGCACAAAGCTTTGAATAAGTAGTAGATATTATATTTTTATGAAGGCCAGACCAATAAAGGGACAGTGGGAATGAAGATAAAAAACAATGACACAGTTCACTAGAAAGTCCAACCGAATATGATGACTGATGCGACCCAGGGATAAGGAAGACCAGAAGTACAACCTCAAGCTGGAGTTGATCAAACCAACTCAACCATCATCACTCCTCCCTTTGTTTCTCTGCTGTGTGACCATTTCCATGCTTAAAGTGACACCATCCCTTATCTGCACCCATAGTAAGACAATGGCAAACTATCACATGGATCAAAGTCCTGCAACTCCACATTACTGGAGATTAAGAGTTCAGAGCCTGGGGAAAATAAAAAAACAAATGCCCTGGTTACCCATTTGGACCTTCAAGTATCTTTTCACCAAGGAATGAGAGAATTTTAAAAGTTCTGTGTAAGTGGAGAAGTACTGAATATCAGAGATGAACTCTTGGCTGTTTTAATTCTACCATGCCAAATTCCAAAGTTGACATTTATTCTGTGACCAGCCTTATTTGAAAGTGATCTATAACTCCACGTATTTTGGTTAGCTGGGCAGGTTCTACATACTTAAGTGCTTCTGTTTTCAGTACAGAAAACTACCCATCTCCTCTAGGTTTGGGTGCCTGGAAGTTGTCATTATTAGGATAAGTAATTCAGAAACTTCAAAATAACTGCTAGGTATTTATAAGGAAAGAACATTTACAATGACAAACCCAACTTAAATTATAAGACTCATAAAATCTTGTTTTAGATATAAAATCTTGGCATTTTAGATATAACATTTTGACACATAAGTTTACATTTTATAAACACCAACACCATGCAAACCACCATTCCTACCCACTGTCACCTCATATTTGTCACTCAAACAAGACTATAAATTCTACCCTTACCTAAATCTATAACTAGAATCACAGTAGCCCATCTGAGTAACTTGGAAGGAAAGTTTCAATGTCTTTAATGGGTGGGACTCCCTGCTAATTCACATTCAGGGAGGAGCACCTGGGTGGTTCAGTCGGTTAAGCATCCAACTTCAGCTCAGGTCATGATCTCACGGTTTGTGAGTTTGAGCCCCGCATCGGGCTCTGTGCTGAGAGCTCAGAGCCTGGAGCCTGCTTTGCATTCTGTGTCTCCCTCTCTCTCTGCTCGTCCCCTGCTCATGCTCTCTGTCTGTCTCTCTCTCAAAAATAAATAAACATTAAAAAAAAATTTTTTTTAATTCACATTCAAGGATTCTTAACATTTTCTGAATAGTGATCCATTTTCACATATTGATCAAAACTAATAAATCCTCTCCTTAGAACAGTTTCTCAATTTTTTTCCATTATCACTCCCTAAAGACCTTTTTAGAGATGTTTCCCTAATCACCCCATTAAATTTCAATACCACGGACATACCGTATATTTATTTATGTGCAGTGGCCATTTGAAAGGTCACTATTGATAAAATCTAGTATTTTTTCACCTGCTTAAGGGCATGCTCTAGACTCTAAATGACAGACGTAAAGACACACACACAAAATATGACCTATGAACTCAAGGGCTTCAGAAGCCATGGACCCAGGACCCTTTTGGTGAGATCCATCTCAAATACTAGTGTGTAAAACAGCTTAAATTCTTGCTCTCATCTCAAAAATGGATTTCTAATAATGGAAAATGTACTTCAAATAATTTCAAAGTTACCGGGACTCAGCATCCATGTTCCAGCGTTCCTTTTCAGTTTTCAAAAGATCTTGTCAGAAACAACACGTGAAAGGACATTGTGACCAGGACTGCACAAAGACACCCATAATCCTCATGCTAATACTTCTGGGGTCATCTGTGAAATCTGCCTTAGTCATGTCACCAGTAGGCCACCGGGCTTCCTGGGGTTGATGAAGTCATTTCAGTGTGACCCCTCCAGGCTTCTCTCCCCTCTCACATGAATCACGGGCTACCTCACCACTCAGCTAGCCTCAGCACGTAGCAGAGGCTCGGCTGCCAGGCCAACTACCTCAAGACAAGCCTGAGAGTTGCAATGACTTTGGGGATAGGTGAAATGAGGAGTGCTCCAGGAGCCAGGTGAAAGAGAAGTTTGCTTTCTGTATCACAGGCCAAGCTCTCAAATGCTGACCAGAGCAAAGGAATGTTTCTGGTGGAAAGGGGCTGCGTTGCCCTCAGTGGACCTGAAAGTAAGGCCCTCATTGTCTTTAGAGACTGTTATCATTTGTATCTCAAAGGCCATGTTTTCAATACTAAGACACACCAAACCACATCTTACTGTTCTTATAGTACTTGTCACCACATATATATTCACTGTTTGTTTATTTGCTGTATTGTCCTCCTCTCCGAGGTAGGTGCCATGGATCAGGAGGTCATTTGTTTTGTTCAGTGCTATTTCCAGCGCCTGAAATTACTGTACCTGGCACTTGGTAGGTGTTCAATAAATACGTCTTGAATAAATCAATGAATAAATATTTCAGACTGTCCTGGAACCAAACTGTCTTGACAGCAAGCAAAACAAGTGCTTCTTCTGTGAAGGGCAAAAATATAAGATGCTACTTTGGAGAACCCTCAGCTGATCACCAACACCAACTGCACCACGTTAACTCTCAACTGTCAGATCTCCAACCACTCAGTTTACAACCATCCATGGGGGTGAAGAGAAGAGAAAGGAGTGGTGACTAATAACATGCTTACTGGAGAAGTGCTGGAAAGTTTGTCCATTCAGTCAAAGTTCTGGGGGAACTGTAATTAACCCAAGAGGTTGATGGAAACCGAAGATCACTTGAAAGTGCAGTGGAGGCTCTCAAATGAAGGCTGCTGTACTTTTCTCTAGTGGAAATTCCCAAGAACAATCAACAAAGGACTATGAGCTCAGTAACCATTAATGTGAGTTCTGATGCCCACGTTCAGGCATAAAGTTACTGGCAGCAGGAACTACATTTAAACTTCCCAAAGGAATTGCTGAGGTTCTATTCTGAAAAGGAATACACAGTTGACTTTCCTCTTTATGATTTTCTTAATAACATTTTCTTTTCTCTAGATTACTTTATTCTAAGAATACAGTATTTAATACATATACAAAATATGTGTTAATTAACTGCTTATATTATTGATAAGTCAAGAGCAGGCTATTAGTAGGTTAAGTTTTGGGGGAACTAATCAAAAGTTCCATGTGGATTTTCAACTGTACCCTGTGCTGGTCAAGGGCCAAATGTATTACCTGCCCTTGTACTGATCAAAATTAAAATTACGTATTTTGGGGCACTCCAAGTAACAGGATTTATCACCTAGGACGATATTTAAAAAATCACACACATATGTGCCCACCTGATAAGGGCTTTTCCCTTGCTAACAGCAATGATACACACACACATACCACACTGTACAATTTATAAGGAGCTGTTATTTTCTTTGATCTCCATTTACTAAGTGTGGCACATATTTTCTTTAATATTTATTTTTATGTATTTTTGAGAGAGAGAGAAACAGTGAGTGAGGGAGAGGCAGAGAGGGAGAATCCCAAGCAGGCTCTGCACTGTCAGCCTGATGCAGGGTTCAAACCGTGAGATCATGAGCAAAAACCAAGAGCCAAAATCAAGAGTCAAACACTTAACCAACTGAGCCACCCAGGCGCCCCTAAATTGGGCGTATTCTTAAGATGGGGGGCATGGTGTCACAACTCAAATGCTTAGAGATACAGTGGGCAGGCCAAGTGCATAAAGACTGAGGGACAGCAGTCTATGTCCTTTCCAAAGGAGCACTACAGGTGCTATGTGGGAACACTGACCTGGTGCTGCTCATCTTCACATTTTTCAGGCAGAGCCCCAAGACAAATTTTTCCATAAAAAATTCCCCAGTTCTAGAAACTATACAAGTCATATAAAGCCTGTTTGAGGCCTCTCAACATAAAATGAACAGTTTATAATCTGTGTGTTTTCCACGGCAGACTGGCACTCTCCCTGACTGCTAGAAACACCCAGAGCAGCACCAGCTCTTCCCCACCTCCATCGGCAGAGGTCTGGAGTCAGGACACTCTCTGTCTAGCCTCCAAGTGTCACTACATCCCATGCCCCTTCCTATCCGCCCTCCAACACCCAGCACCTGCTCAACATTGTCAGTCTTGAAACCACATGACACTCCTATCACCTGCTTATCACATCAGCCTCAGACTCCTGAATTACCCCCCTTGTCCCCACACATCCTGTTTTGTTCCCATCTCTCTTCTCCCTAACTCCCGGGGTTTCCAGAACTTAGCAACTACTGTAAGCAAAAATCTTTCATTTCTTCAATCTTCTTTCTCAACATTCTCGTCACTTTCTTACTCTAACCAAACTCCGCTCTCCCCTGAGGACATGCCCTCTCTTGTGCCCTTCCAAGAGAGTAGGGCTCCTTGCTCCTGGAACTGCTTCTACACCATTCTCCTCCTGCCCTCTCAAACCCTAGCTACTTTAATCTCATCATTAAAGTAGATTATACCCCACCCTGTGTATCACCTGCTAACTGAGATCACTACTCCTCACTTCATGACTTCAGCTCTCAGTTCACTGTCTTCCATGCTGCCTCTCATTCTCAGTGATTTCCATACCCAGGTAGGTGACCCTCGAACCATCCTGGCCTCATACTCATCTAGTGGCACCTATGCAGTTGCAAGTGGCTGGAGAAACACCTCGCTCTTAGTGGAAGACCTTGCTGCCTGAGAAAAATCAAAGCAATCAGAAGAAAGCGGGGTGGGGAATCAAAACTACCTCCTGCCTCAAATTAAACTATCTGAAAGCTTTCAAACAAACAGAACTTCAGATAAGCAAGGTCGTTAGTTCACACAGCCAGACAGCAGTACTTGTGAAAGGTCAGGAGGTCCAGCCATCTACAGCAACCAGAAAGGCCACTGGGAAAAGAGAAGGCGTGACTCTGTCAATTACTATTGTGTGACCTGAGGCAAGGCCTGTAACTTCACCACCAAACTAGGTTGTTTCAAGGATTAAACAACACACGGGAGCTCAGAGTAAGCAAGAAGTTAACCATAAACTCAGTTTTGAGAAAATCCAGGCCAGGTAACTGGAAGGCACATCCCTAACATAACCACATCACTGAAAAAAGTCCAGAAGTACTGTCAAATTCTAGTTCAGATTGCAAGAATGATCAACGCTTGTATTCTTGATTCCTTAACCTACAGAGTTAATCCTCTCCCACCAACCCTTGATATCCCCATTAGCTCATTTTTCCTGCCTCCAGTGTAGGGACATTAACAGTCTTCTGAAGTCACCACAGGTGATGACTTGGTGTGCACACATCCTTTCTCTCCTTCCACCCAAAATGCTGGCCTATAAAGCCACCTGGCTCCTCCCGACTTCTCCCACCTCATATCCTCCTCCAATTATCTCCCCACCCCTCCTCCTGCTCCAACTATGATGGTTCTCTGTCTTTTCCTTGAATACCCCCAGGCTTGCCCCCCACCTCAAAGCCTTTGTACTCCATCACCTCCAACTGGACTCTCATCCACAAGGTTCTTGTGTGGCTGCTGCCTCCTCATTCTTGTTAGCGCTCAAGATGTCACCCTCCTCAGAGAGACGTCCCCTGACCACCTGAGCTAAGCAGCCCCCATCATCTTACATCATCCCATTGTGTACTTCACCTTGTTCATTTACTTCTTAGTAACTTAATACTGCAGTGGCTGCTCTTTATCTAAATGTTTACCTACTCACTGTCTCGGTCCCCCCCCCCCCCCCAACTAAAATATAAGCTCTCCAAGTGCAGGGACCTGGCTTGCTGGAAGTTACAAATGTGCCACTGGTGCCAGCACCATCCCTGACATATAGCAGGGGCTCAATAAGTTTTGCTGAATCAATGAATTCTTCTTTCAAAAGTGTTCCCCCCCCCCCCCCCAAAGCCTGGCTGTCCTTGTCTGAAGCAGTTGAGATTATAACACTTGTTCAAAAAGACGTTTCAGGCCAAACTTCCGTAAAATGTAGAGGTTTAACATTGGGCCTTGTTCTCCGCCAGCTTCTAAGGACCAGTTTCACAAACCCAACCCCCAGCTTCTCAATGCCAATACTCTTCTTATACCAAAGGGCCCAGTCTTGCACCCTGGTAACGTTTCTCCCCTCCAACATTTTTGCTTTGCTTCCCCTTCCTTTGGATATCACGGAGAAACACCTTTCTTTTTGGAGGCGCTCTAATGCAAATTTCTCGGGAGGCTGTCGTCCAATATCCAAAGAGGTGGGCGAGGGGGCTTTTTCTCAGAGGCTAAAACTGCGTCACCTAATCCAACCCCCACCCTCTCAGGCTTGGCCTCCCTGGGCTTTTCTGGGCCATGGAACTTTCCTCTGACAGGAAGTGGCTGGTCTTCTGTTGAGCCTCTCACCCTTTTCCTGTTGGCCAGTGCCACTCCTTCTTGGTCAATAGCCCTAGTCTCCTCCCTCACCCGCAGGAAACTTTACCAACCCCGGCTCCGCCGCTCGTCCTCACTCCCAAAGGCTCCCAAACCTCTTCCCCTGACTCAATCTCCCACAGCCGGCTCCACCACGTCCCCGCTTCACCAGGTCGCCCCCAATTTCCTCTCCCAGCAATTCGCCCTGATCATACCTAACCCAAGGCCCTTCGCACCCCAACGCAGCCGCCAGACCCTAATGTCCCGCCCTCGGCCTCTCTGCCTCCCGCTCCTCCCAGGAGACCCTCCCGGGCCCTCACCGTGGACGCTACGTTCTCCGTCGGCCGCCTCAGCCCCGAAAAGGAGCAGCGAGGCCAGCAGGGCGAGGAGCACCCCGCACCGCCTTGGCCCACACAGCTGCGCCATGACGGGCTCCACCCGGCAGCGCAGGCGAAGCCTCAAGCGGCTGGCCGTTAGGGTCTCGCGATCAGGTGCGGGAAGACCCTTGCCGCGCACGCGCACTGGGGAGCCTCGTGTTCAGGTGCTGGCGCTCCCAGAGGGTCTGCGAGGTGCCGCCCTGGCGCTCCCGCCGGAGTCTCGGGGACTACCCCTTGTCGGACCTTCGGTGCGCGGACGGTCTGTCCGCTACGCCCACGACGCTTCAGTCCGCCTCTCTCTCGTCCCTTGCCTCCGGCGACACTTCGCCGACTCTCCCACCGTTCAGACCCCCACCACACCCACAAGCGCTCGGTGGGCGGTAGAGCCAATGGCGGGCGCCTCGAAGCAGCTCCCGAAGGTGGCCGGCCGGGGAGGGGGCGGGGCGCACCTGGCGAGGCGGAGCACGCAGAGCGCAGGCGCAGGGAGCAGGCACCTGGGCGGCAGTCCTCCTCCCCCGGAGCACCTGCGCTGGCCCCAGGATTGGGGGAAAGGGGCAGGGCTTGCGTCGGCTCCGCCGGGGGTAGGACCTAGCAGGTGAGGAAACGCAAGCCTGCTGAGCCCCGAGGCTCCTGTTACCTGCTCCGAGGTTTGGTGACGTCCGAGTACCCTCGCTCCTGGGCTGGGCCTCGGGGTGGGAGGAGACGGTGCAGAACCTGTGGTTCCAGGCTTGGAAGCCCGCCTCGTTTCAGCCCCCCTTTGAGGGCGAGGAATTTACTCCTTTCTAAATGCCAGCGGTCACTGAGCGCCTACTTGGCGCGTTACTGGAACTCCAACAGTGACCACGTCAGACTGGCCCCTTCCTCACCAGACTGGAACAGCCGAGAGTAGTGATGACAGAAGTATAGGGTGGGGGAGCGATTAGAGTGGGGGAGTGACGGGGAAGCGCAGACTGAATGATCGGGGACTGGGGCGGTGGAAGTGAAAAGGCAGCTTTGATAATGAACCCTTGAAGGATAAGAAGGGCTGACGGACGAACATTCCACATTGCAAGCAACAGGAACAGCGAACGCAAAAGTCCTGTGGCAAGAAAGACAACAGTGCCTTAAGGGATACAGGGCTACTCCCACTATTCAGCCTCCCTCCTGTCATAATAATATGTGGAGAGCCTTAATTAGGTTATCAAAATGGTGTTTACCTTAAGCAGTTTTGTGCATTTTTTTCTAAAGATTTTAAGTAATTTTACCCAACCTGGGGCTCGAACTCACAACCCCAAGATCAAGAGTTCCAGGCTCTATTGACTGAGCCCGCCAGGCGCCCCCACTATTTTCTTTACTGTATTTTTTTTTAATGTTTATTTGTGTTTGAGAGAGAAAGAGAGAGAGAGAGAGCAGGGGAGGGGCAAAGAGAGCCAGAGACAGAATCTGAAGCAGGCTCCAGGCTCTAAGTTGTCAGCACCGAGCTCCACGCCGGGCTGGAACTCACAAGCTAAGAGATCATGACCTGAGCCGAAGTCAGTCGCTTAAGGGACTGAGCCACCCAGGTGCCCCATCTTTATTTTTAAAAATTTTGTTGGGGGGCACCTGGCTGGTTCAGTTAGTTAAGCGTCTGACTCTTGATTTCTGCTCAGATCATGGTCTTTTGGTTCATAGGTTCAAGACCCACATGGGGCTCTGCACTTACAGTGCAGTTCATTCTCTCTCTCTCTCTCTCTAAAATAAATAAATTAGGGGCACCTGGGTGGCTCAGTCGGTTAAGCATCCAACTCTTGATTTCAGCTCAGGTCATGATCTCATGGTTTGTGGCTTGGAGCCCCATATCGGGTTCTGCACTGACAGCTCAGAGCCTGCTTGGGATTCTCTCTCTTTCCCTCTTTCTCTGCCCCTCCCTGCTCATGTGTGAGCTCTCTCTCTCAAAATAAATAAACTTAAAAAATTCTTTGCCCACCATCTTCTTTAATCTCGCAGTGAGGTCCTAGCACCCAGGGTCAAGAATCTGAATGTGAGGACAAAGGTCTCTCTAGCACCCAAATCCCCGACCCCCATCCCATCCCACTAAGGCAGAGCTTGAGCTGGAAGACAGGACTATGGTGAGAGTTGAGGCTGGAGAGGAGTCACAGGTTCATTCATCCATTCATTCACGCATCTGTCTGTTCATTCAGCATATTCACTGAACACCGACCATGAGCCAGGTACTGCTGTAAATGCTGGAGAAGATACAAGAGTAACAAAGTAAAATTCCTGCCGTGGTGAAACTCACTTTGTAATGTTGGTAACAGTGGTAAAACTAGCATATTTGACACCTGGAGTAGATAACTTTTTAAACAATTTTTTAAATATTTATTTTTGAAAGAGAGAGAGAGTGAGCGGGAGAGAGAGAGGGAGACACAGAGTCCAAAGGGGGCTCCAAGCCCCATGCTGACAGCAGAGAGCCCAACAAGGGGGCTCAAGCCCATAAACCACTAGATCATGACCTGAGCCGAAGTCAGATGCTTAACCGACTGAGCCACACAGGCGCCCCGTGGGTAATTTTTTATACCTCTTCCTCACTACCAGAAAATTATTTCGGTAAGAATCATGTAAGAATCACCATTTTATATGTTCTTTAGTTTTAAAATTAACAATTGAAAATGAATAAATTTCAATTTCAAAGATATTACTCAATTCAGGAAAATATTTCATTTATGAATGAAAATTTTCACTTACCACATAAAAATATTGCATTTTGCAGTTCATACCGATTCACTATTTTAAACAAAAATTTCAAAAGACTATGTAGAATGACAGAATAATTTCTTCATCTTTACAATCATTGTGCTATCATTTTAGTTTCTAATCTATTATCACTTAAATGAAAGATTATGTAGAATCACAGAGATTGGAGACTCAAACTGTACAAGCCCAAAAGATACCAAATTGTTATGAACCACTATCAAAATGAACCTGAATCTTCATATGGCAGAGGTCAACTGTATACCTGGGAGTTCTCTCTCTATATTTTTATTTTTATTATTATTTTTTTCAACGTTTATTTATTTTTGGGACAGAGAGAGACAGAGCATGAATGGGGGAGGGGCAGAGAGAGAGGGAGACACAGAATCGGAAACCGGCTCCAGGCTCCGAGCCATCAGCCCAGAGCTTGACGCGGGGCTCGAACTCACGGACCGCGAGATCGTGACCTGGCCGAAGTCGGACGCTTAACCGACTGTGCCACCCAGGCGCCCCGCTCTCTCTATATTTTAAATTATTTTTAAAATTATTTTTAACTTTATTTATTTATTTATTTATTTATTTAGTAAGTAAGTAATCTCTACCCCCACTGTGGGGCTTGAACTCATGACCCTGAGGTCAAGAGTCCACATGCTCTACTGACTGAGCCGGCAGTCACCCTGGGAATTCTCTACATTAACTTCTCTAGAATTTTGTAGCAAACAGATGTTGGGTAGCCCCTATACTCATGGGCTGTATAACCCCCTCCCCTCAAGGGTGAGCAGGACCTGGGATTTGCTTCTCCTCAATAGAATATGGCAAAGGAAGTTCATGATTATATTATGTAAAACTCCTTTTTTAAATGTTTTTTTTTTTTTTTTGAAAGTAGGGGAGGGAGACAGAGGATTCCCAAAGAGACAAAGTCGGACACTTAACCGACTGAGCCACCCAGGCACCCCAAGACTCCTTTTTTTTTTTTTTTTTCCCCCCAAGACTCCTTCTTAGTGGACTGGAGAGAGAGACTCTCTTTTTCTGGCTTTGAAACAAATAAGCTGCCACATAGTAAGAGGACCTATGGAGAAAGTTACATGGCAAGGACTTCACCTCTAGGAGCAGAGAGCAGCCCAAACTGACAACCAGCAAGAAAATGAAGACCTCATCCTGATTAGATCAAGCAATTGGAAGCAGATCTTTCCGCAGTTGAACCTCCGATGAGACAGCAGCCCTGGCTGGCACCTGGTTTATAGCTCAGTGAGACGGTGGAGCAGAGGGCCCCCCTAAACCGTGCTTGGCCTGGATCCACAGAAACCACGAAACAATAAGTTTTAAGCTACAAAGTTGGTGGTAGTTTATTATGTAACAATAGAAAACCATTACGAATACAATGTTTACTAAAGTATACAGTAATAAAAATATCTTAACTGGAAGCCTTTTATTAAAATTCAACAGTAATTGTGTCAATTGTTTACAAGTAAACCAATGAAAGATTTTTGGATTATTTTGGAGGATTCTTTCTATCGCTTTATTCTACTGCTTAGAATTTGTCAGCGCATGGTGTAATGAAAACTGGGCCAAAAAGTTATTTTTTAAATTCTCTGCGGACAGTGCACCCCCTTTCTGCCTGTACTCTGGTAGACCACACCTATTGCCCTTTGGCACATCAGTTGCAAAACAGACAATAAATAAAACGAGTACATTGTATACAATGCTAAAATGTAATGTTACGGATAAAACAGAGCCAGGTGAGGGGCACGGGGAGTTACAATATAAGATAGGGTGTCAGACAAGACCCTACGGCACAGATGACATTTGAGGGAGATGAAGGAATGAACCCTGCTGATATCACGCTCAGGAAGAGCTTCCCTGATGGAAGGAACTATTAGGGCAAAGGTGTGAGATGGGACCACACTTTATAGAGGCTGCTTTTAAACAACAGGTTCCAGCAATGGAAACTTGATCAAGCCCAAAGGGCCCACAGCGACCACCTGGCTGAATACAGAAGGGCCCATCGGGAGACCCACCTCAAAATACCCGTAGGCCCTACCTGACCGATGGGCTCCTGACAACCAGGCACAGTTACTAAGAAAGAGAAAATTCCACACGTTCCCATACCTCCTCACCTTCTCACTTTATTTTTTATTTTTATTTTTTTTTTAAATTTTTTTAATGTTTTATTCATTTCTGAGACAGAGAGAGACAGAGCATGAACGGGGGAGGGGCAGAGAGAGAGGGAGACACAGAATCGGAAGCAGGCTCCAGGCTCTGAGCCATCAGCCCAGAGCCCGACGCGGGGCTCGAACTCACGGACCGCGAGATCGTGACCTGGCTGAAGTCGGACGCTTAACCGACTGCGCCACCCAGGCGCCCCATCACCTTCTCACTTTAAATACGCCCCCACCCACTGCCTCCTTGCAGACAGCCTCTCCTCTGTTGTCCTGACCCCTGCTCCCTTGGGGCCTATTCAATAAACTTCTGTCGCCTTTGTTCTGCTTCAGGTGAATCCTTTCACCTCTGAGCCACTGGCTTCCACCTGATCCTTGCCCCACATTGGGGACCCCCATCTGATTCAGAGAGACACCCCATGCTTGGCAGAGCTTTGAATGCCCCAGGACGATGGGGAGCTATGGAGAGTTCTTTGTTTTTTTAATATAACAGCTTTATTGGGATATAAGCCACATACCATACAATTTACCCTTTTAAAATGTACAATTCAAGGGTTTTAGTATGTTAAATAAAGTTATGCAACCAACCCTACAATCAGTTGAGAAAATAGCATCATCCTCAAAAGAGACCCTATATTCAGCAGCAGTCGCTCCCCTTCCCCACAATTCTCTCATCCCCGGGCAACCACCAATCTACTTTCTGTCTGTAGATTTGCCTATTCTGGACATTACAGATAATCATACAACATGTGGCCTTTTGAATCTAGTCTCTCTCACTTAGCATGTTTTTTTTTTTTTTTTTAATGTTTATTTTTGAGAGGGAGAGAGGGAGACAGTGTGAGCAGAGGAGGGGCAGAGAGAGAGGGAGGCACAGAATCTGAAGCAGGTTCCAGGCTCTTGAGCTGTCAGCACAGAGCCTTATATGGGACTCAAACCCAAGAATGTGAGATCATGACCTGAACCGAAGTCGGATACTTAACCGACTGAGCCACCCAGGTGCCCCTCACATAGCATGTTTTGAAGGTTCATCTATGCTCTAGCATGTGTCAGTACTTAATTTCTCTTTTTTTTAATGTTTATTTATTTACATATTTTGAGAAAGCACACAAGAGAGAGCATGGGGAGGGGCAGAGAGAGAGAGAGAGAGAGAGAATCCCAAGCAGGCTCTGTGCTGTCAGCACTAAGCCAGATGTAGGGTTCAATCTCACAAACTAAGGGATCATGAACTGAGTCGAAATCAGTCAGGCGCTTAAGTGACGCAGCCATCCAGGCACCCTAGTACTTAATTTCTTTTTATTGCCAAATAACAGTCCATTGTATGGATGTACCACATTTTATTTATCCATTCATCAGTTGATGGGCTATATTGTTTCCACCTTTTGGCTATTATGAACAATGCTGCTATGAACATTCCCGTACAAGTTTTTGTGTGAACATATGCTTTCAGTTCTCTGGTATAGTCCTAGGAGTAGAATTGCTCAGTCGTACAGTAACTCTTGAGTTTTACCTTTTGAGGAACTGCCAGACTGTTTTCCAAAGTGGCTGCACCATTTTACATTCCCATCATCAGCGTATGAAGGTTCTGCTTTCTCTGCATCTTTGCCAACACTTGGTATTTCCTATTTATTTATTTATTTAGAGGTGGGGAGGAGCAGTGAGAGAGGGAGAGAGAGAGAATCCCAAACAGGCTCCGAGCCATCAGCACAGAACCCAATATGGGGCTCCAACTCACAAACTGTGAGATCATGACCCGAGCTGAAATCAAGAGTGGGATGCTCCACCAACAGAGCCCCCCAGGGCCCCTTAAATATTTTGTTTTTTAGTAATCTCTGCACTGTACATGGGGCCCAAACTCACAACCCCAAGATCAAGAGTCATTCACTCCACTGACTGAGCCAGCCAGGTGCCCCCCCACTTCTTTATTTTACATACAAGTCAGGGGCCCCTGGGTGGCTCATTCAGCTGAGGATCCAACTTCGCCTCAGGTCATGATCTCACTGTTAGTGGGTTCGAGCCTCACGTCGGGCTCTGTGCTGACAGCTCAGAGCCTGGAGCCTGCTTCAGATTCTGTGTCTCCTTCTCTCTCTGCCCCTTCCCCCCTCTCTCTTTCTCTCAAAAAATAAACATTAAAATTTTTTTGAGACAAGTACCTTATCAGAAATATGATTTCCAATTTTTTCCCCATTCTGTGGGTTGTCTCTTCACTTTCTTGATTATGTCCTCTAAAACACGAAACTTTTTAATTTTGATGATGTCCAGTTCATCTATTTTTTCTCTTGTTTCTTATGCTTTTGGTGTCATAGCTAAGGAACCATTGCCTACTTATGGATAGTTTTAAGCAGGGATGGGGCATGGCCAAACTTAAGTTTTAAAGTATCATTTTTGCTGCTTAAAATTAAAAGTGGGAATACTGGGGGTGCCTGGGTGACTCAGTCAAGCTTCCTACTTGATCTCGGCTCAGGTCATGATCTCATGGTTCATGAGTTCAAGCCCCACATCAGGCTCTGCACTGATGGTGCGGAGCCTGCTTGGGATTCTCTCTCTCCTTCTCTCTGCCCCTTACCTGCTTGTCCACTCTCTCTCTCAAAATAAATAAATAAACTTGAAAAAAAAAAGTTTAAAAGAAGTGGGAATACTGGTGGGGCGCCTGGGTGGCTCAGTTGGTCGAGCATCTGACTTCAGCTCAGGTCATGATCTCATGGTTCGTGAGTTCAAGCCCTGCATTGGGCTCTCTGCTGTCAGCACAGAACTCACCTCAGGTCCTCTGTTACTCCCCCTCTCGCTGCCCCTCTCCCACTCATGCTCTCTTTGTCATTCTCAAAAATAAATAAACATTTTTTTTTTAATTTAAAAAAAGAAGTGGGAATATTGGTGAAGTAACGGACTCCTGTGATCGCCCTTGTTAAAATTGCAACCCCGCCCTCATTCCATTTCCCCTTTTCTGCTTCGTATTTCTTCATAGAACTTGTCATATTCTAATAAGCTGTATAATCGTGCTTACTTATTGTATTTACAGCCTGTCTCCACCACGAGGATATCAAGTCCCTGAGGACTGGGCTTGTCTTCTGTTCTCTATCTCTAGTGCCTAGAACAGTGCCTGGTGTGTGTGTGTGTGTGTGTGTGTGTGTGTGTGTGTATACTACTGAGATTTTGCATATATATATATATATACATATATATTAAGTTGAGGGGACTGAAGGGAGCAGGTGCCATCTCCCTGTGCACAGGTCACCAAGAAACCCGTAGGGAAGGGTGTCGGGGAGGAGCCTGGTAATAACTTGAGTGGTTATTACCCATCTGGATGCTATTGGGCTTAGGGAGCCTGATATGAGACAGAAGCTAACAGATGACATGATGTCAAATGAATACACACTTGTTGAATAGAATGAGTGAATAAATGAACGAAAGGCTGCGTGGGTGAAGGAATAATTGAAATAACGAACAAATGATGTGCTGTGAGTACTCTAGTTCCATTTTCCCTTGCAGAGAAAGATGGCACGCGGGCTCCTGCACCGTCCCTTGCAATCGCCAGGGGGCGCAGAAAGGCCGGGTCCCCAAGAGCCTGTCCCAGGACCCCGCCCCCCCCCCCCCCCCCCCCGGGAGCCCCAGCCGCGGGAGCCCCAGCCGCCGGGCCCCGGTCTGGGACTCCGGGATCGCGCCCATACCTAGACCGTGCACGGCTGCGGGCTTTACTCGGTGCAGAGACCAGTCCCTGCGCTGCAGGCGGGGAAACTGAGGTCCGGGCGCCTGGGGCGGAGCTGGCCCCCGGGCGAGCCCGAGCCCCCGCCCCCGGCCGGCCCCGCCCCGGCCCGTAAGAGGCCCCCTGGGCGCCTGGCGAAAGCGCACAGTGCTGCGCGGGGGCCGGGGCCAGGACCGCGATGGCAGCTCAGCGGCTGGGCAAGCGGGTGCTGAGCAAGCTGCAGTCTCCGTCGCGGGCCCGCGGGCCGGGGGGAAGCCCCGGGGGGCTGCAGAAACGTCACGCGCGTGTCACCGTCAAGTATGACCGGCGGGAGCTGCAGCGGCGGCTGGACGTGGAGAAGTGGATCGACGGGCGCTTGGAGGAGCTGTACCGCGGCAGGGTGAGGCAGGGAGGGGGATGGAGGGGTGGAGGGAGGGACCGACAGACCCCGGGCCCGCACACTCTACGCCCTTCGGGTCTCTGGTTGCTTGTGCTGGCCTCGGTCACACAAGAGAACGCACGCACGGGACCAGGCACTCATGGGACTCCTTGGCCCTAGTGTCTCCCCTCCATGGCACTATGCTTGTGGACACGGACACACGCTTGGGTCTCCAGAGATGTGTCCAAACACCTGGGGAAGGCCAGTGATTGAGCACACGGGGGGTGAGGAGGCAAAGTTGCAGAGACTGAGCGGCCATATCTGGAGAAAAGTTGGGGGAGGGGGAGGTCTTAAAGCCAAACATAGATATGGTGACGGGGAAGATACTAAGATGCACAGCAAAGGAAGCAACAGCATTTACAGACGTGCACAGCGACAAGTTAGAGCTACTAGCAGACACAGCAACAGAAGCAACAGCCAGGTACAGACGTACAGACTCTCAAGGACACACGCTGTGGTCACCTACAGATCAACATGTGCCATAATTCCAGGCACCCACAGGCATCCTAGCACAGGCCACAGCCCCATGCAGACACACAGTTACAAAGACAACCACACAAAAGGGCTCCGGTTACAGCTCTTCATAGATACACAGTGTAGCAATTCACAGACGGTCCCAGCTTCACCTACCCCGGGACACCAAACGGTTCAACTAACAGCCACCCATTTTCTCCTAAAAGCAAAACCAATAACCACGTGGCAAACACAATGGCAGATGCGACAGCCACTCACAGACATAAAATCACAGGAATGACCGCTACACCCGGACAGAAAACCACACAAGCGACACAGGTAGAAACAGATGCTCGACGGCAGAAATTACCGCCGTCCTGTCCGTGGGCACCCGGGGCCGAAGCTACCGCCTGGGGTGTTGACGCAGAGGCCGCAGACAGACATTTCACACGCTGGGCAGGAGTCTCTGCTTGAAGTCAACACCGTGCAACACAAAAACGCAGTCACGGGGACCTGATGGTTGTGTCACTGCACCGGCAGGACGCACAAACGCTCCTCAGCACAGCTTGGAGGCGGAAGGAGCCATGGCCCCTCACGGTGACGTGGGGCCCTTTTGTTCTGACATGCGGGTAGACTCCTGGAAGTGGACAGAGAAGTCCAGTTGCCAGCGGCAGGTGACATCCTCAGACAGTGGGCGCTATAGCTGCCATGACACATTGACGATGACACGGCTAAGCCAGAGCCACACGCCTCGCGGTCACGGGACCATAGGCACCCGTGCAATCCACACACACACACACACACACACACACACACACACGAGGCCACACACCTCTGCCTCTTGGGCCGGCCCCAGCCCCTTGGCATCGGGCTCTGGCTCACACGCAGAGCCTCACGCAGGCTGTGTGGCACACTTCTAGACTCTCCCTGCCTTTGCCCCTTCTCCGCACACAAACCCAGGACAAGCCAGCCCTGAGGTCCACAGTGAAGTCAGAAGCACTTTGGGTGGGGGAGGAAAAAATCTGTAGCCTCAGGGATCTCTTGCTTTGACAGCTGGATTCTGTCCCCCACAGGGATAATGAGCCTGCATTTGGCTCTTTGCCCCAAGAGGCTATACTAGAAATCCCTCTCTTGGCTGCTTACAGTTGGGCTCGTGGCTCATCCCGCCCGCCCACTCTGGGGGGCTTTGGTGGCCACCTCTCTGGACTGACCAGGGCACACTATTGGCCTTGGGGGCTGCCCTGAGCCCTACCCACCCTTGCTGTCCTCTTGGGCAAGGGGCTGCCCCCCAGCAGGAGGCTCTGGCCTGCCTGCTCCCCTCCCCCACACCTAGTGCTTAGACTTTTCCTTGAAAGGGCAGAGCCAGCCCCTCTCCTGAATCCCAGAATCTGACATTCCAAGACTCGACCAGGCCTGTTTCCCACTATGGGAACTGGGGCCAAGAGGAGAGACCTGTGCCAGCCCCAAGGCTCTCTGGGCCCTGGGGCCCAGGCATCTGAGCTGGTACAGGCCCCTTGGCCTCTGTCAACCCATCTGTCACCCCTCCCCCTCCCCCCCAACACCCAGATGTCCCGCCTTGGCGGTGCTGTCCCTGACTGCCACATTGTTGCTCCAGAACACGCCAGCTGGGCCCTGGGGCTGGTGGGGCTTCTCCAGAGCCCTGGACAAAGGCGAGGGAGGGACAGGAAAGGGACCCTGACCACCCCTCCCTCCCTGCCTTAGGAGGCAGACATGCCTGATGAGGTCAACATTGATGAATTGTTGGAATTAGAGAGTGAAGAGGAGAGAAGCCGGAAGATCCAGGTAGGTGGGGGTGGGGTGGGGGGGCGAAAGCTGCCGCCCCAGCAATAGTTACCAGGTTTATTGAGCACTTAGTATGTGCCAGGCACTGTTCCAGTTGTTTTGCACTTAACTCATTTTATCCTCACAAACCCTGTCAAGGGTTTATCATCTCCGTTTTGTTATTATCACTATAATTATCTCCCATTTTCCAGATGCGGAAAATGAGGCCCAGAGAGATTTAATCACTTGCTCGGGGCCCCAGCTCAGAAAGAGCAGAGCTGGGAGTCAAGGCCAAGCAGTCTGACTGCTCTGACCTTGCTGTCAGGACCTGTGCTCTCCCAGAGACAGGAAGTACTGTGTGACCTTCTGACCCTCTCTGGATTCAGAGCTGGTCCTGGTGCGAGTTTCTGGACTCTACCCTAACGCCCTCCACCATGCCCCCTCCGCCCCTCCTTGCTCTGTAAGACCCTTGGGCCATGTTCCTCTCTTGAAACCAGATGGGAAGTCCACCCTAGAGTCTGACTTCCTTTTGTCTTGTTGCCTCGGGGCTTTGTTGGGAAAGAAGGGGCCGGAGGGGATTAGGTGCTAGTCATTTACTATTTTCTCTTTTTTTGCGGGGGGGCTGGGGTGTTTAGGGACTCCTGAAGTCGTGCAAGAACCCCACAGAGGTGAGTTTGCCCTCCCACGCGGCAGGCCCTGTTCTGGCCCCCTGCATCCTGGTGGAAAAGGGGGTCCCTGGGGAGGAGGGAAGGCGCTGTCTTGCCCAGGGTCGTCAGAGGGAACTCTGGGGAGCCCTCTGTGTCACTCAGCCCTTTTCTCATCTCCAGTGGTGTCTTTGTCTTCCTCACCCTGGCTCCTCTCTCCCCATCTGCCACTGGGGCCCCATTATCTCCTCCCCACTGAGACGCTCCCCATCTGTCTCCGGTTTCTGCCTTTCCTCTGCTGTTCTCTCCTTGGGGCCTCCAGTCTTTGGGCTCAGCCTCTCTCCGGGTATCCCCTACTCCCCTCCCTGGACTGCTTCTCCCTTCCCCACCTCTGGGGCCCTCCCATCCCTGCAGGCCCTGAAGCTGAGCGGCCCAACCCCTCCCACTTCCTTCCCTGCTTTAAAAGGGAAAAATATTCATGTTTCTCTAAATGGCTCTGGGCTGCCTGAGGGACAAACGTCATTGTGTGTCTGTCTGCCCTGGAGCGAAGGCCTCTGTCCCTGGGGACCCTCCTGGTGATCTCTTGGCCTGAGAAACCTCTTGATGTCTCTCTGTGGCTATTCTCTCTCCTTTCATCTCTCCCTCTGCATCTGTCTCTGTCTCTGTCTTGGTCCCAGTTTCTGGGTCTCTGTCTCTCTCCCTGTCTGTGTCTCTATCTCTCCCTGTGTCTCTCACTGTTTCTCTCCGACTCTCTCTGTTTCTCTCCCTGTCTTTCTCTGTGTGTCTCCCTCTCTCTTTCCCAGTCTCTGCCTTTCGTCCCCCTCCCTAACTACCCCCACGCCCTCTCACTGACCAGGTCAGAGGGAATGGGGGCTGGGTGGGTGGGGTTGGCCCCACCCCTCCCCATGTTCTCAGGACCCCTGCCCTGTCCTCAGGACTTCGTCCAGGAGCTGCTGGTGAAGCTTCGAGGCCTCCACAAGCAGCCAGGTCTCCGCCAGCCCAGCCCCTCCGGTGACAGCAGCCTGAGCCCCCTCCAGGACCCAGCCCGGACCGCGCCACCCTGACCTTCTCGCCTCTGCAGCCCCCTTCCTTCTCCCCTTCACTCCACACCGTCCTGGCTTGTTTATAAGTTGTATGTAATGGTTCTATAACAACACCGCGTGCCTGTTTTTCCTCTCCCTGATCACTGGGCTTCCCCGAGCTCCCCCAACACCTCCCTCTCTCCCGCTGCGTCTCCTCGTGTCCCAGCACCCGCAGCTGGCCCGACAGATGGAGGCTCACTCCTCAGCCAGAGAGCATGAGAACAGGCCCTGCTGACCTTGCACCTCTGCCCCCCGGGGACTCATCTTGTCATTTCCCACCTCCCCCACCCCGCCAGCCTTGGTCGGCCCAGCACAAGCCAGCAAGGCCACAGTAGGTGTCATTCAGGGTTCCTGTGGGAATGATGGTCTGTGGTCCTTGCATCATGGGAGACGTGCAAAACCAAACGTGCCCAACATCACCACAAGACGCCATGAACAGACCAATTTAAGGGGGCTTCCTGAAGAAAGTGACATTGAGGCAAGGCTTTGAAGGATGCATGGGAGTTTGTGTGAAACGGGTACCCATATCGGAGGACTCTGAACCTTGTGGGTGGAGGGACTGACATTGAGGCTAAGCCGGGGAAGATACCAAATATTGGCAGGGCCATCGGCTAATCAGGATGTTCAAGTCCCCTGGAGCTGGATCAGGGAGGCCCCTGGGCTGGAGCAGGGGGAGGCCTGAAGGGTTACAGGGGAGGGGCTAGGGCTCAGAAGTTGTGGTAGCTATTTAACCCAAACTAGAAGTCTTTCAGTATTTTAACAGATCTAGTTGTACCCATAGTCCTGGCTGTGTACATACGGGGTGGGCCAGGGCCAGAGCAAGGGGATCTCTGCCCCCGCCCCCCCCCTCCCAGGGCAAAGCACACTTTACAATATTGCCTCTACCACTGACTGGATTTGAGGTCCCAGCCCCTGTCCTTACCCCGTGCCACCCAGCAGCCCAGCTAGGATCAGGCACCCATCCCAGGGGGTCTGAGCTCTGTCTGGCAGGAAGAGAAGACGTGGCTGAAGAAGAGGGGAATGCAGGGACACCTTGCCTGTCCAGCCCTTCAGGTGGCCTTGCTGTCCCTACACAGACAGACTTCAGGCTTCAGTGTCTCCCTTCCTCCACCTAAATGTATAGAGAATGAATGTGTGGAAGATGGAGGTATCCCTCCTGGCATCCGATCACCTGGGCCCATCTCCCAGAACATCCTCTGGGGCCCACGGAACCCTTTGAACTTCCCTCTCACAACCTGTTTTTGGTTCCTCGTTTTGTGGAGGTGGTCTGTGCTCAAAACTTAGGTTCTAAAGTCCTGGGTGTCCCATGTGTTGAGCGTCCCAGTTTCCTCATCTGGAAAATGGGGACTTCACAGATGAGGAAACTGAGGCCAAGTTTAGTGCTATCATGTGCCCAAAGTCACACATCTGGAAAGTGGCACTGGTCTTCAGTCCCTTGCACCTGACTCGAGAGCCCAACTACTCAACTCCTACCCTACAATGCTCCTATAAACCATAGCGGTGAGTGCTATGCTTTAGTGTCAGGAAGAGGTTGACTAACTCATACTACAGTGTTAGTGACTGCTCATACTCCTGAGATGTCCTATCTAATTATTTTTAAATGTTCATTTTATTTTTGAAAGAGTGTGAGCAGAGGAGGGGCAGGGGGTGGGGGACAGAGGATCTGAAGCAGGCTCTGCACTGACAGCAGAAAGCCCAATATGGGGCTCAATCTCATGAACCATGAGATCAAGGTCTGGGCCAAAGCCAGATGTGTAACTGACTGAGCCAACCAGGTGCCCCTGTATTGCCCTTTAGATAGGATATCTCAGGGGGTGCCTGGGTGGCTCAGTCGGTTAAGCATCATCCCTGGCTAGCAAAGATGTACCTTGGGAACACTGATTTTCAAGCCCTCTGATGTGGCAAAGCCCCAAAGGACACCGTGTCTCTGACCTGCCCTTGAACTGCCCCACTTGCCTCCTCACCAGGCTCCCTGCCTCTGTTTCCCACTCAGCAGCCAGATAACACCTTTCCTTCGCTCTCCCCTTTGTCTCCATCCACTCCCTTCCCTTTTCTGCTTTCCTCCAATTCATCATTTTTAAAATCAATTTCTAGGTATTGTTCTACGATTTCTTTATGCAAATACAAACAAGTGGGAACCTAGATTCTGCCCCAACCTTGCCCTTTTTCACAAAACAACCCACCTTGGAGATCTTTCATATCACAACCCCTCTGTGGGCTTCCCTTGGTGTCAGAACAAAAGCCAAAGTCCTCCCCTATATACTCCTCCCTGCACTCTCCCGCTTCCCCACCTCACTCCCTCCGGGACCACAGACACATTTCCTCTGCCCAGAGCACTCTTCTCTGAGGGTCCCTCATCCTCCTTTAATGTAATCTCAGAGAGGTTTCTGTGAGCCCCTTATCTAAGGAGCCACGCCTTCTGTCACTATCCTGTCACCCTGATTTAGTTTCTCCATAGAATTTATTACACCCTGACATAATTTGTTATTTTATTGTCTGTCTACATTCCCCAACCTTCAGAATATTAGCTCCTTGCCTGCCTTGAGTATGGCTGTCCTCATGTCTGGAACAGTGTCGGGCACACAGTAGGTGCTTGCCCCAAACAGTGCCCCCTGGTGGCCACATTCTCTCTCCGCACACAGTAAGCCTCCTCGTATAGAAGTGAGGTCTCAGCGCCCCCTCGTGGCTATGTGAGTTGGTTTTAAACTGCACCCCAGAGGTTAGTTACTCTGGGAACGCGGCGGGGGTGCGGGGAGAAGGTGTCAGATGGATTTTAATTAAAAGAGCAGGCTCCAGACGCAGCTGCTACCAGGCACTCATCCATCTGATCAACACCAGAGGCTTCGCTAATTAGAATGATAAATATTAGAAATGGGCTTTTATCAATGATTTGGCTGGTATTCACAATTGACTAAAATGTTTTAGAAATACTTTTCATCCTCATAATAAACAGGGCAGCAAGTCAGCAAAGAGATTATCATGGTTGATATAAGATCAACCTACAAAAATCAGGATCATTTCTGTAACACTATAATAACCAATTCGTGTTTATTTTTTATGTTTATTTTTCTTTCTTTCTTTCTTTTTGTTATCCCCCCGCCCCCGTTTATTTTTGAGAGAGAGAGAGAGAGAGAGAGAGAGAGAGAGAGAATCCTAAGCAGGCTCCATGCTGTCAACGAAGAGCCTGACACCCAGGGCTTGGTCTTGTGAACAGTGAGATCATGACCTGAACTGAAATCAAGAGTCAGAAGCTCAACCGAGCCACCCAGGTGCCCCTGTAATAACCAATTCAAACAAAGTTTTAGGGGTGCCTGGCTGGCTCAGCCCATAGAGCATAGAGCATGCAACTCTTTTTTTTTTTTTTTTCAATGTTTATTTTTGAGAGAGAGACAGAGTGTGAGCAGTGGAGGAACAGAGAGACAGGGAGACACAGAATCTGATGCAGGCTCCAGGCTCCCGAGTTGTCAGCACAGAGCCCAATGTGGAGCTTGAACTCACCAACCATGAGATCATGACCTGAACCGAAGTCAGACGCTTAACTGACTGAGCCGCCCAGGCACCCCATGCATCTCTTAATTTCAGGGTCATCAGTTGGAGCCCCACGTTGGGCACAGGGATTACTTTTAAAAAATTAAAATGTCAATAAAGGATACAGAAGGTATTCTGAAAAAAATGAAACCATCCATATCCTTAGATAGGCTATCTTAATATTATCCACATGTCAATTCTCTCAAAATTAGTCCATATGTTTAAAGCAATCTTAATCAAAATGTTTTTTTTAATACTTGATAAACCAATTCTAAAATTTATATGGAGGCACAGGGCACCTGGGTGGCTCAGTCGGTTGAGCGTCTGACTTCTGCTCAGGTCATAATCTCATGGTTTGTGAGTTTGAGCCCCGCGTCGGGCTCGCTGCTGTTCGTGCAGGGCCTCCTTTGGATCCTCTGTCCCCTTCTCTCTCTTTGCACCTCCCCTGCTCATGTTGTCTCTCTCTCAAAAATAAATAAATATTTTAAAAATTATATGGAGGAATAAAGGTACACAGATAGCTAAGTCAACATTAAAAAGGAAGGGAGGGTCTAGGGGTGCCTGGGTGGCTCAGCAGGTTAAGCGTCGAACTTTGATTTTGGCTCAGGTCATGATCTCATGGTTCATGGGTTCCAGCCCCACATCGGGCTCTTCACTGTCAGCTGGGAGCCTGCTTGAGATCCTCTCTCTCCCTCTCTCTCTGCCCCTCCTCTGAGGGGAAAAAAAAAAGGAAGAGGGGATTCTGCATTACCAAATATTAAGACCAACTGCAAAGCCACAGTTATAAAAACAGTGGGATACAAGAACAGGTGCATGCACCAAAGGAACAGAACAGACTCCCAGGCAGACCCAGGCCCGTTTAGGGATGTAAGACGAGACAGGTTGCATTGCCATTCCATGGAGGAAAGGATGGATTGTTTACTGTGACTTTAGGAAAACTTGCACATTCTATGGAGAAAAAGAAAATGGATCCTTACCTCACACCACACACAAAGACTCTAAATGAAGTAAAGACCTAAATGTAAAGAATTAAACTATGGAGGGGCACCTGGGTGGCTCAGTCTGTTAAACATCCAACTTTGGCTCAGGTCATGATCTCACGGTCTGTAAGTTCAAGCCCTGCATCCGGCTCTGTGCTGACAGCTCGGAGCCTGGAGTCTGCTTCGGATTCTGTGTCTGCCTCTCTCTCTGCCCCTCCTCCCCCTCTGTCTCTCCCCCTCTCTCAAAAATAAATAAATATGCAAACAAACAAAAACAAGGAGGGGGTTGCCTGGCTGGCTTAGTTGGCAGAGCAGGGTTGTAAGTTTGAGCCCCACATTGGGTGTAGGGATCACTTAAAAATAAAAATCTTAACAAAAAAATAAAACAACAATGAGATATCAGTTAACACCTATTGATCAGGCAAAAATTAGAAAGCTGGATGATACCGGGGCACTTGGCTGGCTCAGTCGGTGGAGCCTGCAACTCTTGATCTTGGGGTTATGAGTTTGAGCCCTATGTTGGGTGTAGAGATTAGGTAAAGGTAAAATCTTTAAAGTTTTGTTATTTTATTTTATTTTTATTTTATTTTACTTTATTTTAATGTTTATTCATTTTTGAAAGACAGAGACAGAGCACACAAGCAGAGAAGGTAAGGAGGGGGGTGGGGACACAGAATGCGAAGCAGGCTCCAGGCTTCAAGTTGTCAACACAGAGCCTGACGCGGGGCTGGAACTTATGAGCCGTGAGATCATGACCTGAGCCAAAGTCGGATGCTCAAGCGCCTTAGTCACCCAGGTGCCCCAAGTTTTTATTTTATTTTAGAGAAACAGTGTGTGAACAGAGGAGAGGGGCAGAGGGAGAGAGAAAGAATCTTAAGCAGGCTCCACACTCAGCTTGGAGCCTGACGTGGGGCTTGATCCCACGACCTGGGATCATGACCTGAGGCTAAATCAAGAGTTGGACACTGAACCAACTGAGTCACCCAGGAGCCCCATTAAAGGTAAAATCTTTAAAGAGAAGGAAAGAAGAAAGAAAGAAAGAGAGAAAGAAAGAAGGAGAAAGGAAGAAAGAAAGAAGAAAGAAAGAAACGGAAAAGAAAGCAAGGAAGTAAGAAAGAAAGAAAAAGCAAGCAAGCAGGCAAGCTGGATGATACCAAGTGTTGGCAGTGGCATTGACCAACAGAACAGACCAGCAAGCATGCATGGAGTGCGTGGTAACGCACGGTAAGTGAACTGGATAAACACTAGGCTAGGCCTGGGGAAATAGGGCCCCCATGCACTGCATGTGGGAGCGGCTCATGGTCCAGGCATCTGGAGAGAAACCTATTCATTCAGTCTCAGGTATTTCTGAACACCTATTCTATGTCTGCCTACATCAGGAGCTTACACTCTAACAGGGCAAAACAGTTAATAAACAATATTATAAATGAGTGAATTACATATTAGAAGATGATGAGAATTATGGGAAAAATTAAGCAAAGAGAAAAAATGAGACACGGCAAAGAGATTGGAAGTGCTAGGGAGGGGAAGGTTGTGGTTTTCTTTCTTTTTAAAAAGATTTTTTAAAATGTTTATTTTTGACAGAGAGAGAGACAGACTAGGGGCAGGGGAGGGGCGGAGAGAGAGGGAGACACAGAATCCGAAACAGGCTCCAGGCTCTGAGCTGTCGGCACAGAGCCCGATACGGGGCTTGAACTCACAAGCGGTGAGATCATGACCTGAGCCGAAGTCGGACACTCAACCGACTGAGCCACCCAGGTGCCTCGATTGTGATTTTCAACAGGGTAGTGTGGTAGACAGAGAAATGGCCCCCCAAATGTCTGTGTCCTAATCCCTAGAACCTGTGACTATGTTACCTCACGTGGCAGACGGGAGTCTGCAGACGTGATGAAGTTAAGGACCTTGAGGTAGGGAAGATTATCCTGGGTTATCCTGGTGGGTCCAACGCAATCACGAGGGTCCGTGTAAGAGAGAGGCAGAGGGAGATTTGAAGGGTGGAGGGTGGGCGGTCACAAGCCCAGGAAAGGCGTCAGCCACGGATGCTGGGAGAGGTGCCCACCTGATTCTCTCCTAGCGCCTCTGGAACTGGAGGGGAAGGAATAATGTTATGTTATGTTATGTTATGTTATGTTATGTTATGTTATGTTATGTTATGTTATGTTATGTTATTTACTTACTGTTTATTTATTTGTTTTTTGAGAGACAGGGATAGTTAGAGTGGGGGGAGGGGCAGAGAGAGAGAGAGAGAGAGAGAGAATCCATGCTGCCAACACACAGCCCCATGTGAGGCTTGAACCCATGAACTGTGAGATCATGACCTGAGCTGAAACCAAGAGTTGGAGGCTTAATCCACGGATCCTCCCAGGCTCCCTGAAATTTCTGTTGTTTTAAGCCCCTGAGTTTGTAGTCATTTGTCACAGCAGCCAAGTTCTGCCACGTCTCATCTCCTCCTCCCCCCCACTCTGCCCAGTCCTCCCGCCAGAACTTCCTCAGCCTCCTCCCTGGTCGGTCTCTGTGCTCCCTCCTTGCTCCCACAGTTTGGCCCACACGTGCGACCATGGGGATCCTTCTAAAACAGCATTCCATTATCCTTGGAGCCCTCCACGGCTCCCTTCCCTTCCTTGCCCTGCCCTGCCCTTCCCCTCCCCTTCCCTTCCCCTCCCTCCCCTTCCCTTCCTTCCCTACCTGACGCGGTTTCACCTGCGCCGTGTCTCAGGAGTTGTTGCAAGGGTCACGTGAGTGTGCGCAGTTAGCCGGTGAGAGTGATCAGGGACCAGGACTCCTCCCACAGCCACCCCGTCAGGGCCGCGCAGAGGGTGCTTTGGGGTGGGCACACCCAAGTTCAAGTCCAGTCTTTGAGATGTATTTGTGATCTCTGACCAGCGAATGGGGGGTGGGGGGTGGGGGGCGGCTGGAATAATGCCCCTCCCCCGCCAGGCTGCTGTGCAAAACCTTGAGCCCAGGTGAGGTGCACAGTAGGTGTTCAGCCACAGGAATTTATGGCATGAGGACCACAGAGGGTATTTACCGCGTGGGGTGTGCCAGGCGCTGTTCTAAGTGCTTTGCGTGGACCCCCAGCATCCTCACCACAAACCCGTGAAGCTGGAATAATTAATCCTAGTTTATAGATGAGGAAACTGAACTTCCAGAAAGATTGAGGAAGTTCCTGCAGAGCCACAGGGGCGCACGGGACACTGGCCCACGGAGCCCATGCCATCCACTCTCGGCTCTGTGGCTTGTGCTGTGACCCCCCCTCCCCAGGCCCCGCGGCAGCCCAGTGCTTGACGGTCATCCCTTCAGCTGTATTTTGTGTCTTCTCTCTGTGTTTGTCCTCACGCTCTAACCCAGTGGTTCTCATGCCATGAGGTCATTGGAGAGATGTGGGGGCTGGTTTGGGATGGATGGTGGGGGCTGTTGACAGAGACCCTGAATCTCTAGGACCGGGGCGGGGGGGGGGGGGTTGGGGGGCGGGGTTGGGCAGGGATGGCACTTTCACAGAATGCCTGAGTGGATTCTGCCACAGGAAGTCGGTTAGCCTCCCGGCTCAGAGGAGCACAGGGAAGAAAGGTGAGTTTAACTTCTGAGTCAGGCCTGGGTTCAAATCCTAGCTCTCCCTGTCCTGACGGGTAGGAGCTCTTGGTGAGGGTATTGTCTCTCTGAGCCTAAATTGCCTGTCTGATGCTGAGGTGATAAGTCCTGCTCCCTAAGGGTGGTCGGTGTGATTCAGTGATGTAAAACCTGCAAAAAAACAAAAAACAAAAAAAAAAAAAACCAAAAAACAAAAACAAAAACAAACAAACAAACAAAAAAACAAAAAAACCCCACCTCAGTACAGGTCCTGACACACAGGAAGAGCTAAACCAATGAGACTGTACATTATCATTGTTGTTATTATTATGGATCATTATGGTTGTTGCCCTGGTATTGTGTGATCCCCAACCTCACCTCCTCTGTACTTCAAAAAAAATTTTAAGTTTATTTATTTATTTAGAGAGGGACAGAAATAGTACAAGTGGGGGAGGGGCAGAGAGAGAGAGAGAGAGAGAGAGAGAGAAAGAATCCCAAACAGGCTCCGCGATGTCAGCACAGAGTATGCAGGGCTCGAACTCACAAAGCGTGAGATCATGACCTGAGCCAAAACCAAGAGTCGGACACTTAATGGACTGAGCCAGCCAGGTGCCCCTCACCCAGGTGTTTATTTTTTTGAGAGAGGGAGAGAGAGAGCGCGCATTCGCAGGAGGGGCAGAGAGAGAGGGAGACAGAGGATCCTAAGTGGGCTCTCTGCTCTCAGCACAATGCGGGGCTCGAACCCACAAACTGTGAGATCATGACCTGAGCTGAAGTCTGACGCTTAACTGACTGAACCACCCAGGCGCCCCGCGTCTATACTTCGATATCCACATCCGGTCAGGAGACTTCTGAAGGTCATGTCTGAACATCCCAAGGGAGGTTTAGGGGAGGGCTGGATACTCGGAAGATTAGTGGGGAAGAGAGGGATGTGGGGTGGGAGGTTAGCAATAGCGTCTTCCTCAGAAGCCCAGGGGGGGCCCCCAAGAGTCTGGAACAGAGGGTCTCCTAGTGATTCTACAGGAGCTTTTGGGCTAGGATGTCAGACACCAGTGGCCAGGTGCTAGGCAGGGTCTGAGGCTCAGGGTGGGTGGACCATGTCTCCACTAGTGGCCTCACTGCCACCTGGGTATCTGTCCCAGGTCTGAGGATTCAGAACAACCCGTGTGGACAAAGACTGGAGCCACAGTGCCCTCTGGTGGCCAGATGCTTGGGCTCCAGGGTTAAGTGAAGTGACCAAAGTTTGGGACTTCCAGGGACAGCGTTTGTTCCCAAAACTCCAGTGACGGGAAGAGTAGGCATCAGGACCCAAGATGTCAGAACAGACACTTACCCTGTGTCTGGAGAGGGCAAGGGGTCAGGACTTGGAAAGGATTCTCGTGGAATCTCCTACAAAAGGCACCCCCCCGCCCCCCAGGGTGCTGTCTCAGTCTGTACAGCATGCGACTTTTTTTTTTTTTTTTTTTAGTGTTTATTTATTTTTGAGAGGAGGAAAGAGAGTGTGAGCAGGGAAGGGGTGGAGAGAGAGGGAGACACAGATCTGAAGCAGACTCTAGGCTCTGAGCTGTCAGCACAGAGCCCCATGCGGGGCTTCGAACTGGTGAACCACAAGACCTGAGCTGAAGTCAGATGCTCAACTGACTGAGCCATCCAGGTGTCCCAAGCATATGACTCTTGATGTCAGAGTCATGAGTTCAAGCCCCACGTTGGGTCAGGAGGCTCCTCTGGGCTCCCACAGAGCCTGTGCTTCTCTATCCCAGCCTCGACCCCTCTGCCTGGGCTTCCTCCACTCTTGGCTGCCATTGTGTGGTGATGGGTCTCTTATCCCACTGGACTGTGAGCTTAAGAGCCCGGGGAAGAGCCAGCACGGCTGTGTCCAGCCTGCCCACACAGAGCTGGGGACCATAATCCTCTAGAAAGGAGTGAATGTGCCTGCTAACCTCTCCCTTCTCTTTGCCTTTAACTCTAGACCCCCTGCTGGGAAGGTTTCCTTAATGCAGCACCCCACCCCCCACTCAGGTTGTCCAAGTGTCTGTGTGGGGCACAGTCTGGACCCCACCTGACTCTGTCCCCGCTAGTTGTGTGCCTCAGAGCTAGATGGTGAGGAGACACACGGAGCATGACAACTAGTTGATTCACTTATTTATTCAACAAATAATTATTGAGCACCTACTATGTTCCAGGCCCTGTTCTAGGCACTGGGGAGACAGCAGTGGATGGAACAACAATCCCTGCCCTCACAGAGCTATTATTCTAATGGGCAGAGACAGACACTAAGTCAAATAACTAAACAGATTTAGTACAAGATGACAAACTATGGTATGCATTGGAAGAAAAGGCATTTCAGAGGACAGAGTTATGGAGGATTCTATTTTAGCTGAGGTTCGATCTGAGGAGGTAACATTTAATCAAAAACCTGAATAAAGCGAGGGATGGAGCCATGTGGATATCGGGGAGGAATATTCTAAGCAGAGAGAACAGTAAGTGCAAAGATCCTGTGGCTGACATGGGATTGGAATGCTCCAGGAACAGGGAGGAGGCCGGTGTGACGGGAGCAAAGTTAGCCAATGGAAGGAAAGAGGGAGATGAGGTTAGAAATGTGATGAAGGTTGGGGAGGGGATCACTTGGGGCATTGAGGGCAGACTGAGGATTTTGCACTTTATTCCAGTTATGAAAGAAGCCCCCGGAGGTTTTGAGCCCAAGAGCGTTGTGACGCCATATGTTTTAGGTAGCTCACTCTGGCTGCCATGGGGAGAACAGACATGGGGTTGTCCAGGCGGGACACAATGGTGGACAGTACCAGGTGGAGGGTGTGAAGGGAGAAGAGTGGGTAGATCCTGGATCTGCTTTGTGAATGTAGAGATAACATGATTTACTGATGGGCTTGGTGTGTGTGTGTGTGTGAAAAAGAAGAGTCGATGATTGATTGCACTTAGAACAAAATCCATTTTCTTTGTAATGTCCTACAAGGCTCTACATGATCTGGGTCCTTGCCCTCTCCCCAACCTTGTCTCTCCCCTCACTCATTCTGCTCCGATCACACCAGCTCTCTTACTGATCTTTGCACTTGTCAAAGCGTCTTCCCTTTCCCCTCCTGTCTCCTGGCTGGAACTTCTCGGGTCTCAGCTCAAATGTCATCTTCTCAGAGAAGCCGTTTTATAGCATTCATAATTTTCTAAATTGATTTTGTCTATTTATTTTCTTCTTCGTCATCTTGTCTTTCTCCACTAAAAGGTGAGCTGCTTGAGGGCAGCGACTTTGGTCACTGCTCTGTGTCCCAGTGCCTGGAAAAGTGCCCGGCACCTGGCAAGCACTGATTAAGTGAACAAAGACGCTGGTTAACCTCTGTGCTTGTTTACAGGCTGGCTTACACAGAAGAGACACCCAGACAAGCAGGCATAGACAACAACACACAACAGATCCTTGGGTCATCCACATACCCTGGGGAGACCCAGAAGCCAGGGGCCACCTGCTCCCGCGCCCGCGGTTCCTGGTGGATGGAGAGCCCGAGGTGGGAATGGAGCACCCCCAGGGAGGAGGAAAAGATGCTCTGGGACGAGCCCAGCCCCGCCCTGTATCCCCAGCAGCCAATGGGCGTGTGGTCCTCCCGGCGCCCCCTGGGACGTGTAGTCCGGTCAGGGGCGCCCTCGGGCGCCGCTGTGCGCCCCTAGACTCCACGTCCCGTCGTGCGCCGGGAGGTGCGGGGATTGGCCGAGCCCCGCCCCCGGCCCGCCCCGCTCAGCTCGCGCCGCAGCCCCAAGAATGAATGAAATCGTAGCGCGCTGGGCGGCAGAGCGGGCGGCGCAGGCCGGGCTGGGCCCGCGCGCGGCGGCAGCAGCGCCCCGGGCCGGAGGCGGCCCAGCCGAGCGGGCCATGGCCACCGCCATTCAGAACCCGCTCAAGTCGTGAGTGTCCCCGCCGTTCACGTCCCTCCATCCCTCCATCCCGCCCCCCACCCCTGGCCCTTCCCCCGCCTCTTGGGGAGGGGGACGCAGCGCGCGGAAGGTAGTTTAATGGGGGCCCTCCAGCTCGTCCCCCCCCACCGCTGGGGGACCTGCCGCCCCTTGTTGCCCCCTGGGGTAGGGGGCGGAAGCCCCTTCAGGGTCGCGGGGGCGTCTCTTCTTTGTCGCTGTCAGTGAAGGAATGTGGCGCGGGTTGGGGGGTGGCGGAGGCCGTTTCCCCACCCAGAGTGGGGGTAGGGGCTTCCCTCTCCTCCTCCTCCATCTCTCCTTCTCCGTGTCTCCGGGGGCGCCGGGGGGCATAGGGCTGGGAGTACGAACGCCCAAGTCCAGACCTCAGCCTCCGGGGTCTTCACCACCCTCCTTCCCCCTCAGCAGAGCACCTTTCTCTTTCCTCTCTCCTTCTCCGGGGACCTCGGCCCGCGTGGCCGCAGGGTGGGAGCTGAGACGTCGGGGTTCCCTGCTGGCTCCCTTTTTTCCTCCCCGGGTCTTCGGGACCTAGAAGCTCCGACGCCCAGGTCAGTTTAGACCGTGGGATTCCTCCCTCTCCCCGCCCATACACATCTAACCAGAGCATCTGGGACCGGATGCTTCGGGAGAGGATGCTGGCAGCACCCTCAATCTCGGGGGATTCCCTCCCTTTCTCCCCGTCCGCGTCCCTCCTCCGAGCGTTAGCTTCCTCCTGGGCCCGGTGGCTGGGAACCTGGACGCCCGGGTTCAAGCCTAGCTCTGTCCCATCCCTCTCCTCTCTTAGCCACCTCTTTTCACTGTCTTTCCATCTCTCTCTCTCGCTCCCTCTTCGGGATCCTGGACTCCCGGGTCCCAGCGCTCCCCACCCCCTTTCCTCCGGCGGTGACAGCGGGCTCAGAGTGACAGGCGCGCGGCCGTTCCCGCCCTCCCTCCCCGGCTGGCGAGCGCGGCACTCCCCTCCCCCTCCGCCCCTGCCCGGGGTGGGGGGGTGGGGGTGGAGAAGGCGGAGGGCGAACGCCCGCGGCGCCGCACAAAGGGACTGTGGCGACCTCCCCCCCTTCCCCCAACCTCTTGCTCTCGCCGCCTTGACCTTGAGCAGCGCGTGTTGGGGGGTGGGGAGGGGGAAGGGGCCGGGAGCGCCCCCCAGCCTCCCAAAGGCCGGGCCTGATGGCTGGACCCTAGGCCCCCAGTTGTTTCTGCTTTCTGGCGGGGGGCTGTTGGGAGAGGAGTGGGGCGGGGGTTAATAGGCACGCGCCTACACGTGTGGCTTTGCCGTGAGCAGGAGAGCTTGCAGGGCGTGTGCGGAGCCGGGGTCAGTGTGAGGAGGTGTGTGACGGTGACACCCTTCTGCTTCCCTCACTCTGTCTTAACACACAGACGGAGGTGTGCCCCACGAGGAACACCCTCGAGCTGGCTGGGACAGGGTTCCTGTGCAGGTTGGTGGATCTACAGGCATTCTGGCCTCCTCCCTCTGACCCTGGCCGGACCTCTTGGAGGAGGTCAGAGGAAGCGTTGGGGTGGGTGTGCCAGCGCCCTGCTTTGCCCTTCTTTGCTCTCCTCTTCAGACAGGTCCTCGGGGTCGAGGGCAGAGACTGGCTTCTGAAAGAATGGGAGCCAAATCCCCTTGGGAGTGGGAGGCTGGAGGGAGTGCGAGGCTGGGTATTCTGACTACCTGGTTTCAAACCTCATCTTGAGCCCTTAAGTCTCCCCCTCCCTTCTCCCCCTCCTCCAGAGCCTCAGTGTTACCATCTGTGTACTGGGGACTGCTAACAGAGCCTATTATCCCATGGGGCTTGTGATCTTTGCAAAGCACTTAGTACAGAGCCTGACCCTGACTAAATGTAGTGATTAGTAGTCATAGCATCAATATTGATTTCTCTTGCGGTCCAGTTCCCACATGGGGCATTGCGGGGGCCTGGGCAAAGTTAGGGTGCGGGTGCCAGTGCCCTTCTTTGCTCTCATCTTCTAAGGCATCTGCAGGGGTGGGGGTAGGGGGTGGAACTCCCCTGCTTGGGCAGGGGAGTTCAAGTGTGGGAGGGGGATCTGTGAGGGTTACTAGCGGTAGGGAAAGGGAGGCAAGTTTCAGCCTGGGTCTGGTGGTGGGGGGGGGGTTCAATCGTGCTGGTGGACAAGGGCCTCCGGGGAGGTGATGGAGTTTTCTACACTCAGCCTCCAAACCGATCAAATGGATGCAAGGGTTCTGGGGTGGGGCAGGAGTGAGCTGGGGTGTCTGAGGCTGGAGGTGTGGGGAGCAAGTGTAAGCATGTGTGGGTGGTGGGAGGTGAGAGAGGAAGGTGGCAAGGGCATTCTCTGAGCTGAGCTGCTGGGCAGAGGGGGAGGGCTTAGTCTGGATGCGATACGGGGTAACCAGGGGAGGGGCCTGAAGACCAGAGTGAGAATGTGGGTACCATTCCAGGTAAGCATCCCCGACTTACTCTCCTTGCCACCTATTCTCAACCAGATATGAAGCAGAGACCTACTCTGTCCTGTTGCGGGTAGGAGAGGGGGAAGGTCAAGGCCTTAGCTGGGGGAGATGGGGGAGGGTTTGTGGTTTGTGGAAGGGGTCTGAGACACTACAGGTGTGTGTGTGTGTGTGTGTGTGTGTGTGTGTGTGTGTGTGTGTTTAGAAGTGATAAGTATGGAAGACCTTGGGGGTGTCTCTCACCAGAGGGTAGGTAGGGGCATCAAGTGACAAAAGAGGTGAAGGCTATTATGCAGTCTGTCTGCCGGAGAGCCCCCTGGTGGACAAGGACATTTGTGGGCGTTTTTAATCCACGCAGGGGCTCAAACTTGAACACAAACTTTGGACGGGGGGGGGGGTTCCAGGTGAGTGTTGGTGCAGCTTGGTGGGTCAGCTCACTATCTGGGGATCGCTTAGGGTACAGTCTGTGTGAGTGACAGTGGGAAAAAGAAGGAAGTAAAAACTCACTTGGGTACAGATATCTAGGCGAGTGAGTCCCTCCCTTAGTCCCACCTTCAAAGAGCCACCAGGGGCTTAGATTCCTCATCTGGAAAATGGGGGGTAAAAATAGCATCACCCCAGAGGGTCATTATGAGAATTGCACCAGTGAATCAAGTACTTAGAACTGTGTCTGACACATCATGGGTACTCAGTATATTTACTCGTTCAACAAATACTGAGCATCTTTTATGTACCAGGCATTCCTCTTCTTCTCTTCCTCCCCCTCCTCCTCCCCCTCCTCCATCTTCTTTTTTTTAAAGCTTATTTATTTTTGTGAGAGAGCGTACACGCACGTGCCCGCGTGTGAGCAGGGGAAGGGGCAGAGAGGGAGACAGCGTGGAAGCGGGCTCTGTGCTATCAGCGCAAAGCCCAACACGTGGGGCTCCAACCCACAAACTGTGAGATCTTGATCCCAGCGGCAGTCCGGTCGCTCAATCGACTGAGCCACCCAGGCGCCCCAGGGTATTATTCTTTCTAGAATGGCTGGCTGTTTTACACCTTAACTACATATCAAATCCTCTTTGTGGAATGAGTGAAGTTTTACTGAACACTTACTACCTGCCAGGTACCTTTTAAAAACACTTTACACATATGTACTCGTTTAATCCTTACGACAATCCAATGAGGTGTCATCCTCATTTTACACGTGAGGAAACCGAGGCCCAGAAAGGTTAAGTCATTTGCCCAAGGCCACATGGCCACCAAATGGCAGAGCCAGGATTTGAATCCACAAGGTGTGGCTCCCGCTGCAAAGTAGCACTGTGCGGTCTAGCCCGCGGAAGGAAGGGATAGAGCAGGGCGGGGTCACTGTGAGAGTGACAGCCCTGGAGGGACTAGATAGGGTTCTCTGGAGCTGGGAGGGACTGGGGAGGGGGGGGGGGGAGGTGTCAGTGAGCCAAGCGCAGGCTTAGCCGGTGGACGTCTGTATGGGCACCTCTTAGGTATCTCTAAGTCTCAGGGCATTGAAGTGTTTGTGTGAGTGTAAATGTACGTGAGTCTGTAAAGGTGTGGGAGTGAAGTGTGCGTGAGTCTACGTGGGAGGCTGTGAGTATACGTGTGAATGTGTGTGTAAACTGCCGTATGTGGGTGTGTGCGAGTCCAGGTGTGCATGTGTGAGTGTCTGCCCGGGAGACTAGATGTGCGTCTGGGCGAACGTGTGTGAGTGACTGCGCGCTCCCTGGGCCCCACCTCTGCACCCGCTTCCCCGCGGGGTCCCGCGGGTCCCCGGGCCCGGGACTACGACTCCCAGAATGGCCCGGGCGGGCCCGCCCCGCCGTCGTGATTGGCTGTGGTCCCGGTGCTCCCGCCCCGCGGGAATGAATGGATGGGCGGCCTCAGCGCCCGCCCGAGCGCTGGGAGGACCGACCCGGCGGGGACCTGCTGGGGGCAGGACCCGGGGAGCAAGATGGCCACGGTCATCCCCGGCCCCCTGAGGTGCTGCGGGCCGGCGGGAGGTGGGGGAGGGCGCGCGGGCGGGTCTGCGCGGGCGTGTGTGTGTGGCGGCCGGGGGTGGGGCCGAAGGGGTGTCTGGGGGGCTGTCACCGTGGGCCGTGCTGCGCGGGGGTGCGAATGTGTGCGATCATGGGTCTCTGGCAAGAACGGTGTCCGACGCGCTGCTCCTGGACGAGCGGAGGGTGTGGGGAGCTCGGAGCCCTCTTCGGGTCCTTTTCGGGGAAGGGGGTCATGTCCCGCCCGGCGACCCCCGGGGTTGGGGAGAGAGTGAAATGGCCTGGAGGTGCGGGAGCCTTGGTAAACTTGAGTGAAGCCCACACTACCTTTGTCTTGGCGTGTGGAGTGTGTGTCACTTGTTTGTACTGTTATTTTTTTGTTTTTTGTGTGTGTGTTTTTGGGTATGTGTGTGGATATGTGTTTAATATCTTTCAGTCTACCAGGTATCTTGGGATATTTGGGTCTTTGAGTGTATGTACATGTCCTTTGAAGCCGCATCATTTGTGTTCTGTGTCTGGATTTGTAGTTGTGCGTGTATTTATGTGTACATTTTTGTGTGAATATGGGTGGATTTGTCTGTTTCTATATTGTATATGTGTATATCTTTGTGTTTGGATATGTGGTGTTTTAGATGTTGGTTTCTATATCGTGTATCTTTATGATTGTGTGTACGTGTGTGTCCTGTGTGAATCTGTGCGATTTCTTTGTATAGTGTGCCTGGACATTGTGTGTGTGCGCGTGTGTGATTTGTTTGTGTTGTGTCTTTAGATATGTGTGTAGGTGCACATGTGGGTAGTTTGTTTTAACATTTCTTCTAACATTTGTGTATGTGTGTGTCTTTGGTTGCATGAGTGTGTGTGTGAAGTGTGGTGTCTGTGATCTGTTTGCATGTTGTGTGTCTTTGTGTGGGTGCTTTGTTTATGTTGTGTGTCTTTGGATATGTGATGTGTATTTGTGCGTGGATATATGTGTGTTGTGTCTGTCCCACACTATGTATCTGCGATGTTTGTGTTTTTTTCAGTAGATATTTGTGTGTGCACATATGTGAGATTTGTCTGTTTCTCCTTTGTGAGTTTTGGGATATGTCTGTCTTTGTGTGTGAATCCTGTGTGGTTTGTTTGTGTTGTGTATTTTGATATGTGCACGGATGGATGGGTCTTGGTGTATTTTTGTCTGTTTCTACATTATGTGTGTGTATCCACCGGTTGGCTCCGGGCCTGCTTGGGTCTCAGGTTGGGGGCTCCTGAGTCCAGGGGCGACAGGAGGGGAGAGACTGGAGGAGTCGGATCACCCATTCCCGAGCGGCGCGTTGAGGGAGGGGTGCTGGACGACCCGGCGCTCCTGCCCTTGGTGACAGCCACTCGCCCGCTCGCTCGCCCTCACAGCCTAGGCGAGGACTTCTACCGCGAGGCCATTGAGCACTGCCGCAGCTACAACGCGCGCCTGTGCGCTGAGCGCAGCCTGCGCCTGCCCTTCCTCGACTCGCAGACCGGCGTGGCCCAGAACAACTGCTACATCTGGATGGAAAAGACCCACCGCGGCCCTGGTATCCGCTGGGAGAGCAGGGGCGGGGTGGGGCGGGGCGGGGCAGCGGCTTTGCGGCGGCGTTCTCGGTCCTCACCGCCCTCCTCACCTGCAGGTCTGGCCCCGGGACAGATCTACACGTACCCCGCGCGCTGTTGGAGAAAGAAACGGAGACTTAACATCCTGGAGGACCCCAGACTCCGGCCCTGCGAGTACAAGATCGGTGGGTGGAGCTCCATCCTGTGCCCGGGGTGGCCCCAGCCCGGCCCGGGGCAAACGCTGATCCGTGTGTGGTGACGCCTGTGTGGTTCTGAGCATTTGCCTTTATTTCCCTTCTAGCGAGTGTCTGCAGGTGTGTGTCTGGCTGTAGTCCAGACATTTCTCCAGTTTTCCCTGAGTGACTGCTTTGGACTTGGACGTGTCTTCTCCTACTGGGGCCCAGGTGTATTCCGGGGCCCGGTGCTATCTGTTAGGTGCCTAGGTGGCTCCTCCCAGGTGAACTGGGATGTGTTGCTGTGCGGCTGTCTTTCTTCCTGTGGGCGCCTGAGTGTGTGTGCGTGTGTGAGAGTGTCTGGTGGTAAGCCTTTGCGTCGGTAGTGGAGTGGATGTAAGTATCTGTGTCTCTTTCTAGGTGTTTCCAAGGACATTAGAGGGTTTGTTTCATCTCATGTGTGTCTGGTCTCCCAGAGTGTCCGGCCGTTTCTGGCTGTGTCTGAGTGCATCGGGGTGTCTGGTGTCTCTTCTTTTGAGTGTCTGGATGCTTTGGAATGTCTGGGAGAATCTCTTCCCCTAGTATCTGGTATATCAGGTGTATCTCTGCCCACGTGTGCTGGTCCAACCAGACCGTCTGGCCTTATCGCTTCTTGAATGTGACCAGTACTATTAGAGTCACTGGCTCTTTCTCTTCCCTCGTCCTCTGTGTGGGTCCAGGTATATTGAAGTGTCCATCTGTGTGGGTTTTTTTTTTAAGTTTGTTTGTCTGTTTGCTTATCTAGAGAGTGCCCACACGGGCTGGGGAGGGGCGGAGAGAAAGACGGAATCCCAAGCGGGTACCCTGCCACCAGAGCAGAGCCTGCTGACCTAAGCCGATCAAGGCGCCATGGAGTGTCCATCTGGCTGTCTTTCTGGGTGTGTCGATTCCCTCAGAGGCGCCGTGTGTGGCTCCCCTGTGTACATCCGTGTGTGTCCATCTGAGTAGTTCTCTCCAGATGTGTCTGTCTGTATCTCCCCTGTGTGTGTCCACATGTCTGGTAGGGTCTGGCTGGGTGTTCCTTATGCGGACCTAGGTATAGCTGACAATTTCGTGTCTCTTTCTGATTGTCTCTGGGTGTATCCCAGGGTTTGGATATGTTTCCTCTACGTGACTGGGTGTGTCTGAGTGTCTGGGTGTATCTCCTTCTTTGTGTGTCTGGCTGTCTCCAGATGATCCGTCTGTATCTCCCATGTGTCCCTGTTTGAGAATCTGTGTTTCTCCACGTGCATCCAGGTGTAAGCGAGGGAGGGTCTGGCGTGTCTCCGTCTGAGTGTGTCTGAGCGGATCCGAGGGCCTGGCCGTGTCTTTCCCAGGTCTCGGCCTCCTTCCCAGTATGCATGATTGAATCTTTGAGTCTGTTGCTGGTCAAGTGTGGGAACACCTCTTTCCTGGAGCAAAGGGCATGGCTCCCCAACCTGGGCAGTTTGAGAAATCCTCCAGGGACAACTTCCCCACTTGACCTCCCCACCATGGCCTTGTCCCCAGATTGTGAGGCACCCCTGAAGAAGGAGGGTGGCCTCCCCGAAGGGCCTGTCCTTGAGGCGCTACTGTGTGCTGAGACAGGGGAGAAGAAGATTGAGTTGAAGGAGGAGGAAACCATTATGGACTGCCAGGTGGGACCACCCCTCAGGGGCCCCGGCCGCCTTGTCACCCCCACCACCTGCCCTGGCGCACCCTGTTCCCGCTCTCCGATCTCCCCTGGTTCCCTAGGGCCTTTGGGCCTCCTAAGTCGCATCCTTCCACACCTCATCTCTGTTCGGAAGACCTCCCTGCTTGCCCTGCGCCCCCAGTCTCCAGCTGTGTCCGCAACTCCCACAGAGAAGGACAGCATCCCCCATTTTCTTGACCTCAGTCTCCCTTCTGGTGTCCAGAAACAGCAGCTGCTGGAGTTTCCACATGATCTCGAGGTGGAAGACTTGGAGGATGACATTCCCAGGAGGAAGAACAGGGCTAAAGGAAAGGTATCACCCCCAAATCTTTCTCCCTCACCTCTCTCCTCAGTGACGGATCCCATACACTGAGCGTTTATCGTGGTCAGACCCTAACCCACCCAGTTTGGCCTCACCTAATTCCCAGAGCAGCCTGAAGGGGTAGAGGATTTTATACCCATCGTACAGAAGAGGACGCTGAGGCTCAGCTATATGAACCCACTGGCAAAACAGAGATTGTATAGTGGGTCAGAGCCGCCTTCACACCCATGAGGAAGTCTCTGAGAGGTCAAGGGGGTTACTCGAGGCCCATAGTCAGGAAGTGGCAGAGCTGCGGTTCACCTTTCAGGTTCCAGTGATGAAAACTCTTTCAGTTGCCTCCCTTCTTGGCCCCTCATCCCGCCTCTTCCCCCAGGCATATGGCATCGGGGGTCTCCGGAAACGCCAGGACACCGCATCCCTGGAGGACCGAGACAAGCCGTATGTCTGTGATAGTGAGTCCTTCTGAAGAGGGGGAAAGAGAGAGTGGGGCCTAGGGACCTCTCCCCTGCTGGCCCCCTCCCTCCTGTTCTAGAGCCCGGCGGGAGGGGATGCTCAGGCCTCTGGCAGAGGGGGGAGGTGTGATCCCCGAGGCCAGGGTGGAGGCCGCATGGGCTGGGAGGGCTGACCGGCCCTCCCTGCTCGCTCTCCAGTCTGTGGGAAACGGTATAAGAACCGGCCAGGGCTCAGCTACCACTACACCCACACCCACCTGGCTGAGGAGGAGGGGGAGGAGAACGCCGAGCGCCACGCCCTGCCCTTCCACCGGAAAAACAACCATAAACGTGAGCAGGCAGGCGGGCTGTGGGGTAGTGAGGGGCCCCGGGAGTGGGGGCTGAGGAGCCTGGGAGGGAGGGGGCACATTAGACATTTCTGGAAAATCTCCAGCTCAGCGGTCCCCTCCCCCCACCGACCATGGGGATGCTGGCTCTGGGGTTGCCATGGCAACCAACCATCTCTCCCTCGCTCCCGGCCGGGCGTAATATTTCTGGGTCTGATTTATTGTTTCAATTAGAGCTTGGGGAGGGGGGTGATAGATGACTCCCCTCCCTCTCTGCCTCCCGTTCTCCCTTTTCTGCTAAGCTTTGGCTGAGGGGCAGGGTCTGTGGCCTGGGAGCCCTTGGCGCCTGCCCGTGCCAATCTCGTGGCAGCCCTGACAGCCGAGGGATGGGAGAGGGCTCGGGAGAGGCTCCGCCAGCCGAGAAACTGTCTTCGCACCCACCTCTTGGTGGGAGAGGGCGGTCTCTTCACCCCGTCCCCACCACGCACCGGGCACCTCTGTGTTCAGAATTTTTCTTGTGAACAACCGTCTGTTTGCATATCAGATCTTGGCCAGTGGTACCCCCAGTTTTTATCTAGTTGGGGCTTAGTTGGCACTGGTTGTGTGGCAGAAAGGGGAAGCAGGGGGGCTCTTCCTAAAGCTGTTATTTGCCAGTTTTGCCTAATAAAGAGTGAGTTGTCCTCAAAGAGTTTGGGGCTCCTGATGAGAATTATTTGGGCTCCCATCCCCGTTCTGCCGCGGCCACAACTTGGGGTAGCTACTCTCTCTCCTTACCTCCCCCATGCCTGGATAAAGGGGTCCACCCCGGGGCTGGGGCTGAGGCTGGGGGGCAGGGTGGAGCCTTGCCTATGGTGAGAGCCCCTCTCTCTGTCCCCCCAACCCCAGAGTTTTACAAAGAATTGGCCTGGGTCCCTGAGGCACAGAGGAAACACACAGGTAGGGACGCCTCCCTCTGCCCCTACTCGTGCAGCAGCCTTTGACTAGGTGCCCCCGCCCGCCTACGTCAACCCCCCCGCCTGCTGTCTTTCAGCCAAGAAGGCGCCCGATGGCACTGTCATCCCCAACGGCTACTGTGACTTCTGCCTGGGTGGCTCCAAGAAGACGGGGTGTCCCGAGGACCTCATCTCCTGTGCTGACTGTGGGCGATCAGGTGATACCCTCACCTGAGGTTGCTGGGGGCCCGGGTGGAGGGGATGCCAGGAGTCCCGATCTGGAGGCTGGAAGGCGGAGAAGTGCGGCCTGGGGCTGGGGGGATCCAGAGCTGGTGGGGTGGACTCAACTGCTGAGGACCTTGGGAAACTGGGAGGGGGAGGGGTGGTCAGAGAGGCTCTGGGAATAAGGGGCTCTGGGATGCGGTCGTCACGGCGTTGCCGGTCGTAGCACGTGCTTAGCATGGCACGAGGGGCAGTGAAAGGTGGTTGCCAAGGCATTGTGGGTAGGGAACCGTGATAGTAATGGATGGCCGATGCCTGGGCACTGTGGATAACCGAGGGCGCTTGCCATGGAGTTGCGGTTAGTGGGATGTGGTTTCCCAGGGTGGGCTTGTAGGTAATAGACTGTGGTTGCCTCAGCACGGTGGGTAATGAATTGTGGTTGTCATGGTATCACGGGGAGTGCGATAGGGTTGTCACGGCAACGGGGTAGCGTGGAACGTAACTTGTGGCACCGGGTGGCGGCTGAGGGGGTCTCCGCACTGGGGTAGTGCGACGGCTGTGGGATCGGCGTCACGCGGTACCGCCGGGAACACTTCGGTCGCTCGCCCATCCTGGGGGACGGGCGTTGGGTCACAGGGAACCCAGAGCGTGGGGACCCCACTGTGGAAGGCGGTTGCCATGGCGCCGTGGCTGGGAGGACGTGGCTGCCGCGTTACTGTGGTTAACAGAACCTGTCGGCCACTGTGCTGTGGGTAATGGAATGTGGCTGCCTCAGCACAGCGGCTAACAGAATGTGGCGGCCCCGGGTGTTGTGGGTGGTAGAAAGTGGTTGCCACAGCACTGCGGGTAATGGAATGCGGTTGCCATGGTATTCTGGGGAGCAGAATGTGGTTACCATGGTGGCTGGTAGGAGACTGGTGGCCACGGTCGCGGCAGCGCTGCTTGCGGCACGGTCGGTCGCTGGGCACCGTGTGCGGGGTGGGGTCGGGCTGTGGGCCACGGGAGCTCCTCCGGCCCTAGGACCCAGGGGTGGGGGCCGAGCCATCTCCTCCCTGGGGGGGCGGGGATCAGTCACCACCGGGGGCGTGATGAGCCCTAACTGCATCCCTGCCCCTTGGCCCCCAGGACACCCCTCATGTTTACAGTTTACGGTGAACATGACGGCGGCCGTGCGGACCTACCGCTGGCAGTGCATCGAGTGCAAGTCCTGCAGCCTGTGCGGCACCTCGGAGAACGACGTGAGTGCCCGCCCGCCTCCCCTGGGACATGCCCCCAGGTGGCCTCCCGTCCGGCACCTCCGCCTCTGCCAGTCGGGCCTAAAGCCTTTCCCTGGAGCCCCTCCCTGGTGAACACTAGTAACCTGTATTATTATTATTGCTTAGTGTCCATTAACTGAGCCCGGCACTTAGTGCTCCTCATCTCTCTGACTCCTCCCAACCACCCTCCGAGGTAGGTGCTCTCGTTCCCACTCCGCAGAGAAGACACTGAGCTCAGAGAGGGGACATGACGTGCCCGAGGTCACGTCTAGGAAATTAGTGGAGCTGGGAACCGAACCCAACGTCCATTGCTTCCAGAGCTGGTGTCAGACCATCTCGGTGGCGTTTGAAGTGTTGCACAGAATCTATAAAACCCAGACTGCGAGTTGCAAACCGGCCGACCACAGGGGTGTTTTGCTTGGCCAAGCAGGGTTTCGCAAAGATTCCGTGATGCGAAGCCCGTCTCGGAGCCCTTTCTCGTGGGAGGGACCGCCTTCCCCGGCCCCTTTGACCTACCCCTGCCCCAGCCCCCCACCCCGGTTTCTGGTGCCCGTGCCCCCAGGGTGCCAGCTGGGCGGGTCTCACCCCCCAGGACCAGCTGCTGTTTTGTGACGACTGCGATCGGGGTTACCACATGTACTGCCTGAGCCCCCCCATGGCGGAGCCCCCGGAAGGTGAGAGAAGAGGTGGGCATGACACGGGGGCGGGTGGGTCGGAAAGCTGTCTTCCGGCTGGTGAAGACCAAAGACCGTGTCTGCTGGCTGGGAGGTTGGGTCAGCCTCTTGGGGACCCGGGCCTAAATCCCTGTCCTCTGGCCACCCCCACAGGGAGCTGGAGTTGTCACCTCTGTCTTCGGCACCTGAAAGAAAAGGCCTCTGCCTACATCACCCTCACCTAGGCCTGGCTCTGGCTCACCCGGACCTCTGGGGTGGTGCTTACCTATCTGCCTCTCGGAGCTCCTCCACGCTCTCTCCGCCCTCAGTGCCCCACAGTGGAGGGGGACAGGGGAAGCACGAGAGGGGGCGGGGCCACCCCCTTCCCTCTGTGCAGGTGGAATGTTTGCCCTGTGGGTTGGTGGGCCCAGCAGGGCCCCTCTCCCTTCCTCCCTCCTTCCCCATCCCTTGGCGAATGGGCACCGGGGGCTTCTGCTCCCCTCAAAGCCATACCCCGCCTCTGGGCGGGCATGAGGGGTGGTTGATGCCAGCCCGGGGCACGGACACAGCGTTTTTCTAAAGAAAAAGTCAAAAAGTTAAAAAAAAAAAAAAAAAAAAAGAAAGAAAAAAGAAATTAATATATACAAAGAGTCCTATAAGGCCTGGCTGGGTGGAGGGGGTGCTGCCGAGCGCATCCACTGGGCACCGGTCTATGCCAGCTTCCTGCCTACCAGCCCCACCCCCCAGTTTCTGGAGTTGCAGCTGTCCCACCTCTTCACCCAATGTGGGCACCATCCCCCTTCGTGCCCAGGGCAGGTGGGTGTGGTGTCCACCCTCGCCCCCTCTTGGTGCCCACCGTGGATACTGCATGACGTGAACCATGGTTTTGAACTCCGTTCCTGCTCCCTCCCTGAGAGCCCCACCCTGCCCGCTCTGTGCCTGCCGCCTGCCCTGGCTGGTGGGCGTCGGCTGGGGGGGCAAGGCGGGCAAGGCGGGCCCCTGCCCAGCGCCTGCTGGAATGAGAAGCACAGACTCTACAACGGACTAGTTTTTCCCCCTTCCCCTGCTCCAGTTCCCCACCGGCCAGGCCGGGCTGCCCCCTGCCACCCTCGCTGGCCATTTTGGGGGTAGCGAGGGGGCGTGGTTGTTTCTTGTGGTTGTGTGTGTTTGTTGTTCGGGTTAAAAAAAAGGGAAATTGAGACTGCAAGTGGGGGGAGGTGGTGGGTTTGGGGGGTCTCCCCCAATCCAGGCATGCCCCCCCCTTGTAAACGAGTCTCCTTTATTGCCTGCCTCTGCTGTGAATTAACTTGTTCTGTGTATTAAACTGGGCCTGACCCCTCTGCCCACGACTGCCTCGTTCTCCAGGCTGGACTGGGGCACCACCAAGAAGGGGAGATGGGGGCCTCCTAGGGGGAGACTTGACCAAGGTTAACAGCTGGAGCCCGCCCGACCTCCATCTCCCTCCATCTCCCCCCTGCACCCCGCCTTTCTCTGGCTTTGTCCCAGCTCCTCCCAGCCTCGCCGGGAAAGGAGAGGGGGGATGGGGTGGAGGGGGCTCCCGCCCAGCCAGCTGTGGTTGCCCTGGCAACGGACTGCTGCAGCTGCAGTGAGCAGCAGTGAGGGGGGAGGCGGGAGCTGGGGCCTGGGGGAAGGGATGGAAAGATGAAGAGGCCGCCCCTCCCGGGCTATGGTAGGCGGTGGGGGTGCCCAGAGCACCTCCTCTGGGTCCCCAGAGCGCCTCACCTGGGGTCCCCCATCCGGATGTGGGGCAAAGAGCGGAGGGGAAAGGACCAAGGAGAGAATGACACGCACATGAGGTTGGGCGGGGAAGCAGATTTGGGCGAGGTGGGATGAGGAGAAAACCAGGACACTGAAAGATCAGGAGAGAGACACAGAGCCACACATTTATAGAGAATCAGAAAAAGAGCAGGAGAGGGAAGAAATAGATCTGGAGAGAGAGGTAGATGAGTGAGCCACAGGAGTGATGGGAGGGGGGAGAACAGAAGAGAGATGGAGATTCAGTGGGAGAGGGAGACATCAGGGAGAGACAGAAGGAGGAAGGAGCCGGTGATTTAGGGAAGCGGGAGAGATCCGATGAGGGGAGGTAGAGAACCAGGGCACATAAATTAGGAGAGAGGCCAAAGAATAAGAGGGAGGCACATTTGGGGTTAGAGAGATACAGTCAGGATCCAGGGACGGGCCAAGTCTCAGGACAATGACACAGAGATGAGACTTCGTGGGAGAGGAGGACAAAGAATTTGGGGGGACAATAGAGAAATGTGGAGAGAGCCAAAGGTATAAAGGATTCAGAGGTTGGCTGGGGAAGAGAGCCAGGGGTGATGGGAGGGAGAGAGATGGGGGGGAGGGTGCAAGAGGGCACTCGTGGGATGGCCGAGGAAGTTGGAAACTGGGGCAAGATCAAGATGGGGAAGGGACCAGCAGGGCACAGTGTGGGTGCGAGTTGCGGGGCGTTGGACGTTGGTGTGTGTCACAGGCTCCAGGAGAGAATGTGAGAACAGCTTGTTCCATGGTTCCCATGCCGGTTGGGGGAGGGCCGAATGGGGAGGAGATGGGGCCTCAAGAAGGGCGGAGACTGGGAGAGTGTCTGGAACACTCTAGAATTTTTAGATGTGGAAATAGCTGGTCCACCTCCTCTGGAAAAAGGATATACACCCGTTTTGGAAAAAGATATTTTTTTTGGGGGGGAGGGGAGAGGCTGAGTCAGAGGAGCATCAGGTTTTAGCTCAGAGATGGAACACTCCATGACAGGTAAGTAGGTGGGGTGGGTCAGGAAGATCTAGCCACCTGGCCAGCCCTGTCGAGAGGCTGGGCCGCTTCTCAGATCCGGACTTCCCACAAGAGTCCAGACCTTGGATTTTCACGTGGAATTCTGAGATTCAGAAAATCGGTTGGACCCTGATCCCCAGGTCAAACCGCAAGTGTTTCACCAGGGCAGATGCAGATCCAGGCCAGGAGTTTAAGGCCTCTCCCCAGCTAGGAGAGCCCCTAGAAGGAGGCCTGACCCAGGGGTTGAGGTCATGGGACACCCCCACCTCACTGTGCTCCCCTTGGCCTGGAAGCAGGGGCTGATTTGCACCCGAAACCACCAACCAGTTGACTGGCAGCGGAGGCCTACTCCCACCGATGGGGGCGGGGACATGCAAATAAGCCAGCACCGGGAGGGTGTGGCCTGGGGAGACCGCAGCCAAAGGAGACAGGGGCCCCTTGGTTCTTTCTGAGTTCGCTTTCAAAGGGCAGATTTACCAAGCTGGAAATCTGGCTTTATGGCCAACCTCCAGATTTTTAAAAGTTTGACCACTAAATCTAAAACCAGCGCAACTCCGTGGGCTAGGTCTGGCTTTCTGGCCTCCAGTATATGACTTCTTCAGTAGAAGCTCCCTTTTTAACTTAAGGACTTTTTACATTCTCAGTGTTGGATTCCTGTCATTTGGGTTTCAAGGCTGGTTCTTAGGGAAGTGTGTGTGTGTGTGTGTGTGTGTGTGTGTGTGTATGTGTGTGCGCGTGTGTGTGTTTGTGTGAGAGAGAGAGAGAGACAGAGACAGAGACAGAGAGACAAAGGGAGAGACAGAGGGAGAGAGAGACTGAGAGAGACAGAGGGAGAGAGATGGCGTTTGGGACCAGGGGGATGGGGGAGGAGGCTGACGCTGGACCACACCCTCCCATCAGTGACTCCAGGCAGCTGCCCAGCTAGTGAACACACAAGCCATTTCTATGAAACATTTATTTCCTTTGAAACCTCCAGAAACATGCCAGAAAAATCTCAAGACAGGGATAGGAAAAAAAAAAAAAAAAAAAAAAAAAAAAAGACAATAAAGAATAAAAACTCCAAATGAAATCAGCATATGAAAAAAAACCCCTGCTATCTTCAAACCTTCAGATTGAACACTAACCTCAAATTAAATAGATTTGTTTTGCAGAGATCCTTAAAAAATAACAGAAAACAAAACCAAAAATCATAATTTACACTTGTCAATGTACATGATTAGGTCCCCAAAATGATTCATATGATCTGAAGAGATGAGAACTTAAAAAAAAAGAGGGGGGGGGCAGCCTCCAGGTTAGGGTCTGAGGAAAGGGCGGTGGGGAGGTCCTGGAGAGCCCTTCCAAAAAGGGGTGGGGAAGAGGGGCAGAGATATCACAGTAGTTGGCCAGGACTGAGGACCAAGCAGGTCCCACCTTGAAGCCCTCATCTCACACCACAGGTGAGGGACAGGAGATGGCAGATCTGAGGGCTTCTCGAGGGACCGCGGTGTGGCTGGGGTCAGAGGTTGATCACAGGGAGACAGGAGCGCCCTTTTCTCTTGCCCCAGCCGGCCGGTCCAGTGTGGCACCTCCCTGTCCAGCCCGGCACCTCTCTGTGTCCTGTGCAGTCCCAGAGCCCCCTGCCCTGAGGTTTCTGGCCCCAAAGAGAAAGCAGGGGGCGGGGTGTCTCTGGACAGAGGCTGGACGACCTGCTGCTGGCTTCCAGCCCAGAGGGTGCTGCTCGGAGCCGGGCCAGCTCCCCCTGCCTGGGGCCTCCCAAAATGGGAAAGCCCACCCACCTGCCCACCCTGACTTTATCCCTCTGAGTCCTCCCACTGAGTCCCAGTCCACGGGGGACACACCTTGATCCTCAGCTTGAGGTTGGGGGAATCCACAGATTGTGGCCATACAGACTTGTTCTGGCGCAACTCTACATGAAAAAATAAATATATATATATATATATATTTTTTTGTTTTTAAAGGAAAAAAAGAAACTCTGTTTCCTGGGTGAACAGCGTAGTACCACTCTGGCTCGGCTGCCTGGCAAGCTGCCCCTTATTGCCTTTAGAGAACCAGCGTCTCATGGGGGGGGTTCACACAGCAAAGCACTCCCCGGGGAGCACAGTGAGGGTGTCCGGGCGTCCGCTTGCGAAGGGAAAACAAAACCAGAGAGGAGTTGCAGGCTGTTTTCTCTCCAGCCCTGACCGGAGGGCTGCATGGAGCCCCTCCTGGTGCCCGGAAGAGGCCCTGGCTGTGTGGTCGGAGCTGGCGGGGCCTGGGGAGGAGAGACAGGGCTTCGCTGCCTGGGGCCAGGGCAGTAGCTGGAAGGTGGCATGGCCCGGGAGCTGTGGCCTTTGGCGGTCGAGGGGCGGATAGAAAAAAGACGGTATAAACAGTCCCGAGTGTGCAAACAGAGTTTCCCCTCAAAGAAGTTGACTTTGGATGCTGGGGGTGTCCTCTCTCCATCCGGGGTCCCAAGAAAAGAAGTGAAACTCTAACAAAGTGCTCCTGGCTGCTTTTTGGAAGAGCGAGGTTGGGAGGGGATACTGTCCGTGCCATTTGGAGCTAGTGCACTGGGACTGAGACCCCTGGCCAGTTTCCACACAGGCCTTCATCTCTCTGGGGCCGAGGGGAAGCACAGGCCAGTTTCACACTGGTTTTTCATGCAGGGGGCTTGGCCCCACAAGCCCAAACTCTGTTGCACGTGGTGAAGAAACCTGGTTTGTGGACTCCTGGAGCTGCGGGGTTTGGAGACACACACCTGCCCTCCCTCTCCCCTTCCTACAGCTTCTGATGGCTTGGTCCTAGGAAGAGGCTAGATGGGCCTCCTGGGCGCGGTGTGGGCACGGTCCAGTCCCCAGGGACCAGAGATGGGCAGTTCAGAGGGAGGCCTGAGACCATGTCATCTTGTGGGGCAGGAGGACCTTGAGCAGACCACAGCTCACAGCCCGGGGCGGGGCCTGCGGCCATCCAGGGTTTCCGTGTCCACGAGAAGGGCGGTGGGGCCCTGGCTGGGTTATCGTGGTCATACCCGCAACTGGGAGCGAGCCAAGGGAGACAGGAGAGTGGGAGCCCGCGGCTGGCCCGGGCAGGGGTGGGGGCGGCTCGCCGCCTCAGAGCTCCTTCTTCTCCCTGCAGAAGATCTCCGCGAACTTGCGCAGCTGCTCGCTGGCGGCCTGTGACTCCTCCTGCAGGCGCTGGTTGTTCTGGCGTAAGCTGGCCACCTCCGACTGCAGCACGGCCTTGTCCTGCTTCTCCTGTGGAGTGGGGCCAGCGTCAGCGGGTGGGCACAGACGAGGCCTCCTGAGCCAGGCGGCCAGGGGTTCAAGCCCCAGCTCTGCTTCTCAGCGGCTTCATAACCGTGGGCAGACTGCCTCATCTCTCTGGACCCACTTCCTCAACTCTTCCAACAGACCTCACTGTAGTTACCACCACCCCGTTTTACCCTCATGGCCATCTAAGGACTCGGGGACTGTTAGCCTCAGTTTCCTGAGAGAGGAAACCCAGCCTCTCCTAACGGAAAGTGGGGAGCTTGGGATGCGGGCGCAGGCTGCCCGCCGTACAGGCTCCCTTGGCCTTTCAGAGACGCCCTTGCAGGACATGTCACATCTGAAGGCCGCTGACTTGTCCAAGCTCAGGCAGTATTAGATGGTGGGGTCCGATCTGAACCTGGGCCCCTATGATTCCTGTGCTTGAGGCTTCCACATTATACTCTGCCACCTTTTTGTTTTTTTGCCCAAAAGTATATGAAGCAACAAGTGGAAGTTCTCTGCCCTTATTTCTCTCCTCGTTCTTCTACACCCTGGAGGTACGTATGATGAACAATTTGGAACGTTGCCTTCTAGATAACCCTCTGCCCTGTGGATGTTAATTTTTTTTTTTTTTTTTAAAGTATGACAATGTTCTAGGAAATAGTTCTGTAGCTTGCTCAGTTTTTACTTAAGTTACTGGACTTCTTTTGTATGTGAGTAAATACACAGATTCCTGCTATTATTTTAATTGGCTGCAAAATATTCCACTGCATGGGTGTCCTGTCCTTTATATAACCGTTCTCCCGTGGAGGGACAGCTGCACCGGCTCCGATTTTTTTTTATTGCAAACAGAGCAGCAATGAGCATCCTTGCTCATGGATCTCTGTACCTATGCTTGAAATTGTGCTGGACAAACTCCCACAAGTGGAACTGCTAGATCAACAAGGTAGACAGTTACATTGTGTGATAAATATCATCCCGCTGCCCCCCAAAAAGGCTGGGGCCAATGTGTTCTTCCTCCGAGACTGTAGGCAGGTTTCCTCCATGCGTTTCCCAGCCTTTGGCACGGTCACCTTCTACTCTTTACTCAGGACGACACTCAAAGCTGGGTGGTCTCTCCCAGCGTGGAAGGGGTCGGGTGGGGACAGGTGCCGCAGCCTCGCTGCCCACGCCCCACACCCGAGTGTCTGGGGGGCGGAACGGGGGGGCGCGCCACGAGGGCTGGCCGCCTGGCGGCCTTACCTTCTGGAGGTCGGTGTGCAGCTGCTTCAGCATCACCTCCAGCTGGTACACCTTGCCTGTCAGATCCAGGGGAGGCTCCTCGCTGGAAAGACAGGGACAGGGTGAGACCCAAGGCCCACCGGCCCCCAGGGAGGGTTCCGGAGGAACAGGGGGTACAGGACACTCCTGTCCCCGAAGTTCTGGAGAGTCCTTTCCTTGCTGGGGTCCTGAGGGATGCCTGGAGGGAGGCTCTGGGGAAGCCAGAGCTTCCTTCCACATCTGTGGATGTGGACGGGGGGGCTGTGGCAGCCTGTGGAAGGCTGTGCATGCGCCCGCCCTGACGTGTGCCTCCCCCGCGGGGCCTGAACCACGCGTGTGCTTTAGGTGTGAGCGCCTCACACAGAGCAAAACCAGAACCCGCCTCACAGACACATCCACTGAGCACCTTGCAGGCCTGGGCACGGTGTCTGCCACGGGACACTGAACACGGGGGCCTGCCCTCGGGGACGGGAATGGAGGACACTGACAAAGACGATGACGGTGCCCCCGTGACAGAGAGCCTGCCCTGCGCTGTGCACAGTCTCGATCTAACAGAGCTCCACGCCCAGTGTAGTCTGGGAGGTCACCTCGTCATTACCCGCTGGGCAGAGGGGGAGACTGTGGCTTAGGCGGGGACCCTGCACCCTGGAACCCAGCCCTGGCCTGCCCAGCCCCTGAGGAGGAGAGGGGCAGCCCCTCCCTGTGGGGGCTCCACTAGGCACTGTGGGGGGCGGGCGAGGGTGTGCTGCCGCAGCTGAGAGGGGAGACACTGAGCCCTCCTGCCCTTTCTTTCCGCCACAGTCTTGGCTCCTGGGGGCCTGCAGCTGCAGGGCAGGTGGGAGAGGGTCAGCTCAGGGGCGGAGGGAATCCAGGAGCTCGCCCAGAGCCCACAGTCCTGCCCTTTCCACACCAAGCCTGTTCCTGCCCTCACTGTATTGGCCCATTTGTAAGTGCCGAGTTCCCGTGATTACAGTCGGGCCACATCTCTGGTGGAGGTTGAGTTCTAAAGCCAGTGAAAAGAGGGGTGTGAAGAAGAGTCAAAAACAAAAACAAAACACCAAAACCCAGGAGAGTCAAAATTTCCCTCGAAAATTACTTAATTTGCCCATAAAGTACAGCGCACCTCTGGTGTGAGCCTGCCTTGTATTTTTTTGCCAACCTAGTGCGGTCAAGTCTGTTGCACTAAACATGTGATGACCCATGTCCTCTTCTCTCCCCGGGAAGCCTCACACGGGTAGGGCCTCCGTCAGCGCTTCCACAGCTGGCCCAGCGGGCCGTGCCAGGGGAGAGGCGAACAGTAACTATCAGGTGGCCATCCGCAGAATTCTGGAATGTGCGGAGGAGACCCAGGGGCAGACGGGGGGATCAAAGGCAGGGAGGAAGGGACCGGGGCAGGTGAGGACGCAGTGGGGGGCACCACTTAGAGGTTTTTCGAAGTTGGAGGTCGACTGACCATATGGATGACGCTGCGTTGTCTCCACCCACGAGGACCAGGCTAACCCGGACAAGGTCACCTCTGGGTTCCAGTGTGTGGGTTACTCCCAAGTCCCTCAGGGGAGACGCCCCCCTGGCTGTGCCGAGGGGGCATGGGGGATGGGCAAGCAGCTGCTGTCTCTCATCCGCCTGGTGTCCCCCTCCTTCACGGGGCAGGCCGGCCACCCTCAGGGATTCGAGTTGCTGGGCCACCAGGTGTTCCCAGGGAAACCTCACCTCATGGTAGGGGTGGTCCTGGGGGTTGGGGGCCCCCTCTCCAGGCTCAGGTGGCTGTGGACAGGACTGTGTGCAGGTGGGACCTCCGGGCTCAGAGCTGGGTCGTTGAGGGAGAAGAGTGAGACAGCTCTTTGCACTGCCGGGCAGAGACAGGGGAGAGGGGAGAGGAGTCAGCAGGGCTTCCAGTGCCTCCTCCCTCTGCTCCCCCGCCCCACCGACCAACCACCTTTCCCAGCACACCTCCCACCCAGACCTCCGTGACACTCCCAATCACTTTTGTTAGATCACGCACTTAGGATGGGCTCCAACCAAAAAAACCAAACCAAATTGACACTAACAACAAAATCTCATCCTGATGCTGAGCAAGCCTGTAGACTAGTGACGAGTTTATACAAAATGCAAGGGACAGAAACAAGTTAAATGGCAGTGTGACAGAGTAACCACCCAAATTCAGCATAAATGACCTGGTTTCATCAACAAACAAATGGTATGAAAAAAGTGGCCAAAAGAGGATGGGGTTGAAGTTGGGTGAGAAGTACACGGGGATTCATTTGCACTGTAGTTTTGAGAAGCTCTGTGAAATTTCAAAAGCAGAAAGAGAAGACAGAATACCATGTATACCGAGGAGAGAAAAGAAATCACATGGCTGTTAAAGCTCTGATTCCCAGGTCCCAACCTGAGCACCTGCATTTTTATTTTTTTGAGGTTTATTTATCTGAGAGAGAGAGAAAGAGAGTGTGGGAGTGAGTGGGAGAGAGGCAGAGAGGGAGACAGAGAATCCCAAGCAGGCTCCAAGCTGTCAGCTCAAAGCTCAATGCAGGGCTTGATCTTGGGGGTAAATGGAGTGGCCACCGGGGAGGGGGCTTTGGCTGCCCCAGCCCCTCTCATAAGCCCACAGCTGGGAACCAGTGTCTGGACAGCTCTGCCTTCCAGACATCTGCTGGCATCTGGGTCTCCAGGGAGAGGCTTGGAGCTTCTCAGCTGCTTCCCACAGAACCAGTGATCCTGGCCCTAGGATACCTGGACCCTGGGGGGGGGGTGGGGGGGTGGAGAGGAGGCGGCTCTGGCACCTCTCCCTGCATTCCTCCTGGGACATGGCCCCCATACTCCCCTTGCACCCCATCAAAAAAAGAGCCCATTGCTCAGGAAACCCAGGGAATGAGGCCCCCCCTCCCCCCACAGGCAGCTGTGAGACCCCCTGGGGCCCCTGTGGAGACTTGGAGAGGACAGCTGATAAAGGCCCTTAGGTTCTCTTCCTGGACCCTGAGTCTGGCGTTGAAAACCCAAATGCCCTCAGGAATATGCAGGTGCTATAAATGGTGCCACTCATTTTTTTAAAACAATTTTTTAAATGTTTTATTTTTGAGAGAGAGAGACAGAGCGTGAATGGGGGAAGGGCAGAGAGAGAGAGGGAGATGCAGATTCTGAAGCAGGCTCCAGGCTCTGAGCTGTCAGCACAGAGCCCAACGCAGGGCTTGAACTTGTGAACTGTGAGATCATGACCTAAGCTGAAGTTAGACGCTTAACTGACTTGAGCCACCCAGGCGCCCCGTGATGACACAAGTGCCGTGAGCCTACGTAAATTCATTAACGCTAACAACCACTTTGCAGTAGGAATATCGTCTGACTTTATTTACAGATGAGGAGACTGAGGCAGCAGAGGCGGACCGGTCGCCACCGTGCTCATCAGCAGCGAAGCTGGGGCTCAAACCCAGGCAGTGGGCTGTGCGTTGCCTTTTAACCACTCCTGCCCTTACCTCCCTCAGGAGACCGCCGTGCCTTCACTTTTCACATCCTCTGCTGGGCCCCATCTCTGCCCCTCCCTCCCAAAGTCCTGGACCCAAGTAATGTTCAGCCCGACACTACCCGTGACTTGTGGTGGTGGTGGTGGGGGGGGGGGGGGGGGGGCGCACATGAAACTTTTGGGGCCAGCAGCGTCTGGTTTGTGGAATCAATAAATGAACCAGTATAATATATGCAGTTCCCTTTTTGTCCCCCAAACTATCCCTGCTTTCCCACCATAGCTGTTCAGAGAGTGGGTGAGCATGAAGTCTGTGCCGGGCTGGAGGCACCACGGGACGATGGTCAACTGGGTCATACTTAGAGGAAAGGCCTCCCCATGCCAAGACCCCCGAGATTTGTGGGGATAAAGAGCACGTGCATTTTCACTCTGGCAGCAGGTACTGGGCTCGCACCCACCTTACACTGAACCTGCCACGTGTGAGGGGCCCCTTTCCCCTCCCCCGCAAGCAGTGCTCTCGAACTCCATCTCTGCAGTTCTGACTGGTGAGGACGCGTAGCTCAGTGAGTTGTGACTTGCATCTATTTTATTAGGAGAGAGCTTGAGTGTATTTTTAAAAGTGTAAGAGCCATCTCAGTTTCCTTTTCTATAAAGGAAACCATGCCCATCTTTCTGGAAAACGTTCAGGTCCGGGCTTAAATCCTTGCCCTGTGTGCCCTTGGCCAGGTAGGTGACTCTGGTGGCTGAGCCTCAGTTTCCTCATCTGTAACCGGGAATCCTAACACACCCCTCACACTAGAGAACAGAAGTGATGTCTGTGATAAAGTGCTGGCTCCCTAGAGACGCTCTATAACGTCATGGTGGCCCGTGGTCACCTCCTCCTGGAAACGCCACACGGAGCAACCCTCTCCCCCACTGAGAGCGTCAGGCCTCTGAAGGGTCAAATTTGCCTGCAGCCCTGGGCCCCTGCTGGCAGCCACTCCCCTCCCGGTGATTCAGAGGCCTGGCCTGGCCTTCCCTGACTGCTCTCCTGCCACCTTACCCATAACCAGAGGCCTGACTGCCCTCCCCCAGTGACTGGGGGAGACTGCACGGTAGGAGGGAAGCTTCCTCCAGGGCCACCTGCCAGATGTGGACTAGCCCAAACATGGAAATATGAAGGTCATGTACCATATGGGTCTGGTTTAAGGCATCCTGCGCTGAGCCAGACCCATGCTGGGAAGCCAGTAGTGACCGAGCTGGCCCCAGGTCCTGCCCTCGGAGTCCAGTGGGGACACAGACCCCTCATTAGACAGCGGAGGCCCTGAGGTCAGGGCCGGGAGGGAGGAGGCACAGGCAGAGGGGTCAGGGCCGTGGGAGCCCAGAGCAGGTGCCTAATCCAGACTAAGGGATATCAGGGAGAGCCTCCTGGAGGAAGGACAGCAAAGCTATAGTCTGAAAAATACTGAAAAAAATGAGCCAGAAGAACATGTTCGTGTGTGTTAGGGATCACCAGAAGTCCCATTTTACAGTTGACTCTTAGAAAGATAAAGCTGCTTGCCCAAGTCACGTGGGAAAGAAATGGCAGAGATTGTTAGCTGTCCCTTGTCACCTGTTTTCCCTTTTTCCATAATAACGAATCCCAAATTTTAGTTGGGCATAAGGCCTCATTTCCCAGCCTGCCCTGAAGCTATTAGGTGGGGCTGTGTGTGATACTCTGGCCATTGGGAAGTAAGTGCAGGGGGAGCGTCAGGCTTAGAGACACGTCTCTAAATGGAGGGGATCTGTCTCTCCCCTGCTGGCTGGAGCTGGACATGATGGCCAGAGCTCTGGCAGCCATTTTGGACCATGAGGGTAAGGCTCCCAGGAGATGGCAGAGCAGAGGGTTTGAGGAGCCTGCACCCTAATGAATTTGTGGAAGTGCCACACCAGGCCCACACCACCCACCTCAGGACTTCTAACCTGCATAAAAACCTTGCCTATTTAAGTCACTGTTAACTTGGGTTTTCTGCCACCTGCAGGCAAAGCAAATCTAAATGCAATTTGGGTTATTGTAAGTCTGCCCAGTGACATAACATAAGGCACTGTCTTTTGAGGGCTTGTTCTGTGCCTGACATGTTTTACACACAGTTTCCTGTAATCTTCACCGTAGCCCCGGGCAGTGGGCACAGGTCGCATTCCTGCTTCGTAGATGAGGTAACGGGATCAGAGAGACAAAGACACTTGCCCAGGACTGCACAGTGAATAAGTGACAGGGCAGGATGTGAACCCTGCTCCCCCTAGTTCTGGATCCTGAGCGTGTCCCACTTCAAAGCCCCAAGGCCCTCCACTGATCCTTCTAGAACACAGCAGGGGGTCGGTAGGGACCGGGACAGGTTGGGCAGAAGGCGCCTACCTTCGTATGCCTTGGCTGCATTTACCAGGCTGGACCACTCAAGGCCAGAGGCCGTGTCAGGCAGTGGCATCATCCCGGGGTCAAGGCGCCGCAGTGGCCGGTCCCGCCCATCGGCCAGCGAGAGCTCCGAGGCTGAGATGGTGGCTGGGTAGGAAGAGTGGAGACGGGAGATGGGGGAGAATGACAACGTGAAGGAAACAAACTTTCTGTAGTGTGTAACATTACGGAATTGTTACAGCACAAACGATTAATACAATTATTAGAAGATGACACATGCCAGCAGGAAAAGGGGTGGGAGTATCAGGTGTTTACGAGGGTAGGGACAGAGAGAGAGGAACAGAGTAGCAGGAGGTGAAATCAGAGGTGATGGGGCTGGACTGTGGGGCCTCGTGGGTCAGGACTTTGTCTTTTGCTCTGAGTGACACGGAGCCACTCAGGTGGCTCTGCGCAGGGAGGGACGTGACCCAACAGAGGTGTTCACGGGCTCTCTCTGGCTGTGTGTAGAAGACGGACCGTGTGAGGGCGGGGAGACAGTGAGGAGGCTGCCGTGGTCCAGGAGGGAGAGGAGAGCGGGCAGGACCAGGTGAGGCTGTGGGGGCAGGGGAACAAGCGGCAGCCCCTGGATCCATTTTGTACTTGCAAAAGCACTTCCTGAAGAGGGGATGTGAGTGTGAGCCAGGGTGCAGGGGGAGCTTCAGGATTCGGAAGCTGGCCCTGAGATGGGACGGCAGGGGACAGGCCAGAAGTCTGCTTCTGGAGGTGTGGAGCGGAGGACGCAGTGCCAGCCCGCAGACATAAATCCAGGTCGTTAGTGCGTGTACAGTGTCTGGCAGGGTCACCGTGGGGAGAGCTGCTAGGTCCTCGTGTGACAGGCCAGGCAGAGAAAGAGGCCCCTGGGAGTGACAGCACCAGCGGCCACATTTGCCGCAGCCATCGGCTGAGTCCCACGTGTCAGCTGTAGGCCCCAGGCCTCAAGAGGTCAGGAGGTGACTCAGGCAGGAAAGGCCAAAATGGTGCACCGGTTCTGATGGGGGCCTTGTGCATGGTGCCCCCCTCATGGGGGATGCTCAGTAAGCAGTCGCTGGATGAGTCAAAGGATGGATGAGTCATATCCCTACACCCCCTCCCTCCAAGAGCTGGCAGACTTGGGGGGAATCAGGTAAGTAAATAAACACTCGCGAAGCCATCTGCTTGGTGCTGGGACAGGATCTGGGGGCGCAGCAACTGTAAGGCCTGATCCTCACGGCCCTCCAGGCTGCAGCAGGGGGTGCTGACACCCTCTCTCTGGCCTCAGATGACTCCAATTTTGGGGCACTCCAGACTTCTAGGTGACCCCCCAGGTGCCTGGCCGACAATCCTCTGCTCTGTGGGACACCCTGTGCTGCACCATCAGTACCCGACTGAAACTCCTATGCACCCCGCCTCCCTACCATGGCTGACACAACACTGAGGATCTCCAGTGCTGACTGTCCGCCCCCCGCTGCTTCCCATCGCCAGGGAGACTCCCCCGCCAGCCCCAGGGGCCCGGGCTCACATTTCTTCTCTGGGAAGCCGTTGCCGGTCGCAGGGACGGTGCTGGGGCTGCTGCCGCCAGGGGGGTGGGGGTGCTGGTGCTGGCGGCGGGCGGGCAGCGTGCTGGAGGGGAAGGCGCAGGTGCTGCTGAAGAGCACATCGCTGGGCAGGCCCGGCTCCAGGCTGGCAGCGTTGGCGAAGCTGGGTTCCCGCCGCCCGCTGCACAGACTCTCATCTGACAGCGTCCTCTGCAGGCTCTTCTGTGGGGACTGCTGTCGAGACAGGGTGGGTCATGGGCCGCGGTCGTGGCCTGGCTCATGATCACTGTCCTCGGAGGCACCTTCCCGTCTTGGACGGTTGTGTTTCTAACCCACCCAGCATCTGCTTTTGCCCCTTTCTGCTCAAAGAATCCCAAGTTTCCCCTGAGGATAGTTCCTCCCCCAGTCACGCCCCACTTGGTTCTGGCCCTCAAGAGGCCAATGCCACTCTCCCATTCCAGGCAAGGTCAGGGAAGGCAACGCCAGTCATCGGTGGGGACCGCTGGGGACAGCGCCCTGGAGAGACTGGGGCCAGCTTGGGCCCACAGGAGAGCACAGCCAACCAGGAGTAGGCGGGCACAAGAGTGAAGGGAAGCAGTGGCTAAGGGAGCCTGACTTTCCTGGGAACCCCGCCTCCACTCTTGGACCATGCAGGGTGGGTGGGTGGAGGCTGCTTCTGGCCTGGGCTTCATGAGAAGGACATGAGAGCCAGTTAAGAGCGTCCCTTTCCAGTCACATGAGCTACTCTAGCGTGGAAGAAATGCCCCACGTGCCTACCGAGGCTGGCTTACATTGCGATTGGGTCCCTGACTAATGTGACGACCCGACCCCTGACTACGAAGCTACATACACCCAGATGGGACTGGCAGTGCCCCAGGTGGAGGCCATGGGCAGAGTGACTGCGGGGGGCCCTGTCCTCCTCCCTCACCGTCCCATGACCGCCTGGCCCGCCAGACTGTGTGTGCGTGTGTGGGGCGGCCTCTACATACTCCCGCGTCTCGCTCCTGCTCCGGCGCCAGGTTGTCCATGATGATGAGTTTCTTCAGGTCGTCCTCGATGGTGGATTTGTAGTTCTTTCGTGGGGAGCGGAGGTCTCGGAGGGACGCCCTCAACCGCGGCTGCCCGAAGACGTTTTTCGTGTTGGTGTCCACCTGCCTAGAATGACAGGATCGGGGTCAGAGGGGTCTTGGGGGGGTGGGGGTTCAAGCTGTTTCTCAAAGCGGTCCTGACCCAAGGCTGGCTGCCACCGCCACCGGGTGAGAGGCCACAGCCTTCTCCGTGTCACCTAGTGAAGGTGAGCTGGGGTCGGGGGCAGCGTTTATTCTCACCATTCACTCGTCCTGCAAGTGTTTCTATCTTCTGGGAACCCGCTCTGGGCCATGCCTTGTTCACATAGCAGTGAACATGGCCCTGACCTCCAGTCCGGGAGACTGACAATGAATATATGGACAGAAGTCTGGGGGAAGCAGGAGGGAGCCCACAGGGTGGAAGAGCACTCCAGGAAGAGGAAACAGCAGGTGCTGGGCTACGAGGGGTTCAAGCTTGGTAAGTGAGGAGTGGAGGGGCCCACAGGTGGGGTGGCCTGAGTGAGGGGACAGGGAGGGGATGGGTGGTGTGAGGGGAGGTCTGGGAGGCGACGGGACAGATCCTGCAGAAACCGCAGGAATGAGCCACAGAGGAGACCTGGGACTACACCGGGGAGCCTCTGAGATTCTGAACTGGTGAGTGTGAGATCCTGATTTGTGTTTTAGAAGGATCACTCTGGTGGCTGGATGGAAAAGTGACCCTCACGGAAGTGGGGCCAAGAGTGGGAGGAGGGAGACGGTGAGAAAGTTCCTGCAAGCTGTTGGGGTGAGAGATGAGGGTGGCCCAGACCAGGCTTCCAAATGCAGAAGAGAGATGGGGTCCCATGGCGTCTCACAGAGGGATAATCTCCTGGGAGCCAGGTCCCCATGGGGTGAGTGCTGGGCCACGGAGAGCAGACCTCTGGCTGGGGCCCCCAGGGTCCATCGTCAGATGTCCCTAACTTTGGTTTTCCTCACCCATCGTATGGGCTAAGAGAGTTCACGAATCATGGGGTGGCTGGAAAGATCCAGAGATCAGGCACCTGAACCCGGGGCAGGGCCCTGGGGCCCCCTGATGGCCACCATCCCCATTTTTCTACTGGGCCTCCAGTTCCAGAAGTTGGTCTGTGAGCCCAGGTCACTCAAATCACCATCTTCTTCTTCAGCACCCAAAGCTAACCCCATGCTGCCTTCCAGAACACTGCCATCTAAAAGCCACTGAGGCACAGCCTGGGGCTAAAATAAAAGCAGGAGCCTCCAGAGGCGGACAGGCCTGGGTCTGAGTCGTTCTTGCTGAGAGGCTGCAGGTACATCGCACCACCTCTCCGATCCTCTGGAGAACGTGCTGACCTCCCAGCACTGTGGGGATTGCTAGAAAGTGCCAGCTGGCACCCGACAGAGCCAATGCTTGGGAAGCATTCCCAACTGCTTACCGGAGGCTGGCCCCGAGCTGCGCACGCTCCTCCACTGCTCCCCTGACCCCTCTGCTGGCACCACAGGCCGTCATCCTCTGGCTCCCCTGGAGCTCCCCGTCCTCCATTCCTGGGACTTCCCCTGAGGCCTCCTCTAGCTCTCACTCTGGCCCAGCCTTTGGGCTCAGGTCTGACTTTCCTGGTGAAAACTGGGTCCCTGACCAGAGGTGTCACCAGGAGGGAAATAATGAGAGCTAACAGCCCCTCACTGTGTACCGGGCCCTGTCCACCATCCCGAGGACTCCATGCACGAGAACTCGTTGAATCTGCACAGCAGCCTCCCCGGGAGCCACTATTACCGTTACTGCCATTTTACAGATGGAAGACTGAGGTACAAAGAGACTAGAGTAACTACACAACAGGCATCCAAAGTCACACAGTCTCTGTGAGTGGAGGAGTCAGGATTCTAGCCGAGGCCACCAGGCTGCAGGGCCTACAGATGTTACCACTGTACTTGACTGCCATGTTTGTAGCACAGACATGGCATGTAAAGGATGAACGGTGTGTGGAACATAATCGCGTTTGGTTTAGTAATAATCTTTTAAATGCAGAAAAAAAGTTCTGGGAGAAATCATGAACAATGGTAAATTACCTCTGGGAAGTAGGCGTCTTTTTAGGAGGTGGGAAGAAGGGACTTTCCCTCTTTATCTGATACCCTTCTGAACTGTCTGTTTATTAATCGCAGGCTATCGCAATAATAATCGTTTTAACAACTATTTTAAAAAAAGGTGACACCTGGACTTTATCATTTTGTAACTCAGGAAAAAAAAGTCTTTGAACCCAGGAAGAAATAAGATGTCTAGGGCTCCTGAGGGTTTTGAAGTCTGTATTTCCTTTCTCATTTTCTCAGCTGCCACCTTGGGATTTTAACAAAAGAAGGAAGATAGGGTGGCGAGTTTTTTTTTCTTCTCAGGTCATATTCCTCCCCAAATTAGATTTCCAGGTCTAGGGTAATGCTGGCTCCATTACGGTGTTCTCTGAAGTGTGCTCTCTGGGCAAATGAAAAGCTTTAGATCCAAAAAAGAGACACAGAAAGTGCATACGCCCTCAATGAGTTCCTCCCATGGGAGCTGGAAGGGGGCTAACCCCTCCCCATGCCAAAGGGGTTTCGCCATTTTCCAGAATCCCCTGCAAGGAAGAGGGTGATGTGTGGGACTCAGCGCAGGGCATGCCATGTGCTGTGCCCATCTCTCCTGGAGAGGGAGCCGGCTGGGACCTCAGCTTGTCTATGGCAAAAAGGGGCACCGTTTACAAGGCCGTCCTCCGGGACAGATGCAACCCCCCCCCCCCCCCCCCCCCCCCCCCCGCAGAACACTTTCAAACATGCATACTCTCGGCCCTAGGGGCTCTACTTCTGGGAGGGTGTCCTTCAGGAAGGGGAAGGGTGAAGCCTCCCAGAGAAGGACGATGGCCCCACAGAGTAAGAGAGGCAGACCTGATCCACATGGCACCGGAAGAGGTTCTCTCAGATACAGCACAGAAATAAAGAAGTGGTATGTATAGTGTGAAATCATTTTTAGCAGTAACTAAGTTTACACACAGCTTATTTTGATGCATTAAAATTTACCAAACTCTCAGCTCCAAAAGATGGGTACCATTGGGGGATTCACTTTCTAAGAATGTTCCTCACCACAGCCATGAGATCCTTGACGATAAGCCCTGCTCTGCCTCTGCCCTCATCTCCTCCCACACAGGCCTCCCAATGCTCCTTAAACATGCCAGGCACATTCCTGCCCCAGGGCCTTTGCACTGGCTGTTGTGTTTGCCTAGAGTGTCCTCAACGGCATTTCCCATGAATGGCAGCTTTTCACCGATCCAGCTTTTCTCAAATGTTGCCTCCTCAGAGAGGCCTCCCTGACCACTCAGCCCTCTGGTGCTCCCTCCCAGCCCAGATGTGCTCGATCGCGCAATCCTGAGTGTTGCTTCACTTGTTCACCTCCTGGCAGTTTGTTGTGGGCACTTGTGTGCTTGTGGTCCCACTCCCACCTCACCTGCAGCCATCTGCATCCTGTTCTGTATGGGGAACAAGGCTTGCCATGTTGCAAGCACTCAGAAGTAGCTGTTCAGTGTGAATCACACAGAACCAACCTTCCTTCCTCCCAACCAACCCACTAACCCACCTGCCTATCTCCTTCCTGCCAACCTTCCTCTCTTCCTTTTTTTTTTTTTTTTTCTGTTCATTTATTTTTGAGAGAAAGAGAGCGTGAGTCGGGGAGGGGCAGAAAGAGAAGGAGACACAGGATCCGAAGCAGGCTCCAGGCTCCAAGCTGTCAGCAGAGAGCCTGACGCAGGGTTCGAACTCATGAAGTGAGAGATGGTGACCTGAGCCAAAGTTGGACGCTTAATTGGCCGAGCCACCCCAGGTGCCCCCTCTCTTCCTTTTCTTAAAAAAAAATTATTTAAGTAATCTCTACATCCAATGGTCGGGCTTGAACTCATAATTCCAAGATCAAGAGTCACATACTCCTCTGACTAAGCCAACCAGGCACCCCTCTTCCTTCCTTTTACAACAAGCTTAAATGACTTCTATGAAAGAGGAAAAAGTACAGAGATATCTTAAAAAGTTAAGCCAAAGAACACAAGTATTCCTTCCCTGCTCTGTTTCCTTTGTGTTTATTTGCAAAATCGCCTTCCCAGCTCCCAGGACCTCCAGGACTCTCCTGAGGGCATTCCTGATTCTGCAGGGGAAGGCTGGCTCACCAGAGGACATCCTGCTACGACCGCCTCCCCCAACCCTCAACTCGGCAACACATCTCATCCGCTGCCGGTCCCGCGGCCTGACACTGTCTGTGTGCTGCCACGACGCGTCTAAAGGGGAAAAGGACGATGGAATTCAGTTTGGAGAGTCAAATCTATCATTTGTGCTCTTAATTCTTTTCCTCCTGGAAGAATTTTCCAACGTATTTCCTACACTGCAAATTCTAAGCAATAATTTAAAGTGATATCAGTTCCAGGTTAACAAAGCCAACCGAACCGGGCTTGCACATTCTGATCTTTTTCCTTTTTCTCAAGATCTCTGGTCTCTGTAATTGTCAAAACCTAATGACCCCTGAGGACAAAACAGACCGCTCTCTGATTATTCAAAAGAATGAGATCACCTCTCTGGTGCTAACATGGAACTGTCACCGAGGTAAGAGAAGAGCAAGAAAGAGAAAAAGGCAGAAGGGTAGAGATGGGGAACCATACTGGCAAGTGAAGAGGAGGGTGAGGGAAGAAGCACACACAATCACAGGGGCTTCATCATGTTTGGAACATTCCAGGAAAGATGCAGCAGAAACAGAGCTATGGCTGCATGTGGGGAGGGGCGCTGGACCGCTGGGCGCCATAGAAGGGAGAGATGCTTCTTTTGTATTGCAAACCCTTTTGTACTAGTTTGGTTTTTATCCTGTGCACGTTTTACCTTTCAAAGTTCAAATGAAGAAAACGCCAGGAAGGATGTGCCTTCTCTCGATGTCTGCCCTACAGCACCGGACATAATCTCTAATTTGCCCATGCTGCCTGAACTTGCGACTTTGCCGTGTCGTGGAATTAAACCACTTGCAGTGGAGAAAAAAGAAAGACAACTTACAAAGAAGGCTCTGCAGTAAGGAGCCAGACAACAGCAACTCCTTTTTCCTGTGACACAAGGGCCAGAGGTGGAAGGCGACCAACGGCTCTGACTTGGCTGGGCCTGCTCCCAGCTGACGCTGGGCTCTGGCCTCCAACTGGGGCGGCTCCCTCGGGGCCAAGTTAATTAAGCTAATTAGCACCGCTGTCAGCCTGTCTGAGCTGGGGGCTGTGCCAGCACGGCTGGGGAGGACACACAGCAGGTCTGCACCTCAGGCGGAGGGAGGATATTCCTGGAAGGATGGCTGGGAGAGCCCTGTAGGAGCAAGCAGTGGCGGCCTGCCCTGCCGTGGGAGGAGTTGGGGGTGGATGTTGGGGACAGGCTTTCCCCTGCTCCTTCGGTGGCTGCACTGAGCTGGACCTAAATCCGAGGAAGGAAGGAGCCCGAAGGCCAGCTGTCAACCAATAGACGCCAGTGCCTGTCAGCCCAGCCAACAGTGACCAGGCATTTCCCTGTGATTCACTGAAATCCTCACATCACCTCTAGGATGGGTACTCCAGTCCTCCGCTTTTGAGGCTGGGGAAACTGAGGCACAGTGAGTTCGGGACATTCAGCATCCACATTTGCCGGATGCTCTGAGCCACCGTGAGATTCACTCATGATGGAAGCTGTGCTCGATCGTGCATGGGTCGTGGTAGCAGCAGCTCCTGGTGAGCTGCTGGGCCTTCGCCCCGGTGCTGGTGTCTCATGTGTGGCTGCATTCTTTCCTCACGGCTGCCGTGAGAGAGAGGTTCTACCATTGCCTCACCCCACAGGTGGGGGCACTGATACCGACAGGTGCTGGTGGAGCTGGGATGTGAACTGAGACGGTCGGACTCAGGGACTGCCCGTCACCCCGAGTGCTCACTCGCTCCTGGTATCCAGGCTGCTCCCACACACGGGATTTCCCCTCATCTCCTCAGGGGCCCTGCGTGAGGATGCTTGGGGCCTGGGTCCTCCAGTGTGACAACAGAAACTGTTCTCTAGGGCCTGACTCCTCCTTACTGGGCCCAGAGTCTGCGGGGACAGGGTTGGGCGGGGCCCGACCTGTATAGGTCCAAACAACCCTGTGTAATGTCGCTGACTAGTGTGACACTTGGAGACACGTGGTGTCAGTATGGCCGTTCCCTGGAAGAGCAGTGGCCTGTTCTTGGCTGTGCCTGTTTGTGAGGGAGGCTTCTTAGGGTGGCCCAGGGGCCACTCTAGTCTACAGGGGCACTGCCGTCCCTTCACTTGGGTTAAGATCAGCCTGCCGGGGAGGAGATGCCCAGGACGGCTAGGGGCTGCTGACTCCACCTCCCGATCTGAGCTCCAGCCTCGCATCTCCTGCCGCTGCCGCCGGTAGAGAAACACGTTGGTGTGGTCACACCCTCACCTGCTAAGCTCTGTGCTGCTGGAACATGGTGGGGTGGGGAGAAGCTCGCATGGATTAACTCACTAAATCCTCACAACCCTGGAGCTAGGGATGACTGTCACCCCACTTTAAAGAGAGGGAAACTTAAAAAAAAAAAAAAAGAAAGAGAGAGGGAAACTGACGGGTTAAGGTGGGGGTTGGCAGCTGACGGATTCCCATCCTGACCCTCACGCTGTTCTGTAATGGCCAGCAGAATTAAGTGGTCAAAACAGGGGTGTCTGGCCATCTCCTGAGGCAGAACTGTTGGCCTGTCCCTCCTCCAGTGTTGACCAGGGCCTGCAGCAGAAGGGCCGAGCACGAGAGACACAGCACAGATCCTCCATCCATCGTTTGGTCAACTAGAGCACGTGCCCAAATACAGAGGACACTGCTCTGTCCAAGAAATTAGTCCTCAGGAAATAGTCGCTGCCCTGGACAGGAGTTCTCCTTGGGTGGTTTATATGACAAGACATATGGTTAATTACCTTGCCAGGTATGAATCCTGGCTCTGTTACTCAGCTATAAAGCTGGGTAACCTGGCTATGTACTTCTAACTGTGCCTCAGTTTCCTCATCTGGAAATGGGAGGTAAGAACAGATCCCTCTCGTGAGGAGGATCAATGGGGCTGGGTCTGTACAGCCTGAGCCCAGCAGCCTGGCTGAAAGGGAGCACCACTGCGTTGGATGAGGCCATTAGCACCTCTCCATGGGGCGTGTTAGAGGTCTTTGACCGGAATTAAGGAAAAGGGAAGGAAAGAAAGACAGGTTTGGTAATTACTCCTGGTGGGGGTGGGTGATGAGCTCATAATATGTGGTGACCTTGTGGGGACAAATTACACAACGAACGAACATAACATTTGCAGTGATTAACCTTAACTAACTGATTGAATCTGGGCAAGTAACGTAACCATTCTGTACCTCAATTTTTCTTATCTGGAAAATGGGATGCAAAGTACTTGCATAGTGAGGATTAAATGAGCTAATGTAGGGGAAGGGCTTCTGACAGTAGTTGGTAAAGTGGGTATTAACATACGGAGGTAAATAAGTTATGCAAATGAGTTTTTGTGCCTTGGGATTAAATTTCAGTGACAGCTTCATAGGCAGGAAAAAAAAAAGGTATGTTTAACCTCAAATAATTTAGCTTGAAGACGGTGTTTTCTGGAAAATTAGGTTAGGTGACTCAGAAGTATCTTTTTTTTTTTTTAGAAGTATCTTTAACAATGATAAAGACACTATCTCCAAAATGCTCAGAGAGAATCTGAATAAAACAACCTTATGAAATGCGAGTGTGTGGACAAAAGCAATCATTCTAAATTAACATATTATCTTCTGCATGTGATTTAAAAAATGTATCCAGCTGGCTCAGTCCATGAAGCGTGTAACTCTTGATCTTAGGGTTGTAACTTCAAGCCCCATGTTGGGTGCAGATCACTTAATAATAAAATCTTTAAAAAAATGTATCTATAACTAAATTATTGAATATTATAAGAAGCCATGGAACTATTTTATGTGTGCCCCCAAATATTTGATACATATTTAAAAAAAATTTTTTTTAATGTTTGTTTATTTTTGACAGAGAGGGAGACAGAGCATGAGCGGGGGAGGGGCAGAAAGAGAGGGAGACACAGAATCCGAAGCAGGCTCCAGGCTCCGAGCTGTCAGCACAGAGCCCGACACGGGGCTTGAACTCACAAACCGTGAGGTCATGATCTGAGCCGAAGTCAGTCGCTCAACCGACTGAGCCACCCAGGCGCCCCTATTTGATATTTATACGCATATTTTATATACTTGGTTTACATACATACATTTATACAAACATACACATCTATAAAAATGATGTGTATGTTTGAGTCTTATCATAGGGAAAAGCGGGTTTTTGTTTGTTCAGTGTTATCATATATTCAGGCATATCATCTGAGCACCTACTGTGTACTGGGCCCTGGGTGGGGCTCATGGCACCTCTGCTCTCCTGGAATTCTCAGTCCACCATGGGGGACAGAGAGGAAGCCAGCCGCCAGGAAATGATGCTCTGATGTACCCTGGGACAGGTGCCGCAGAAGGGAAGAAGCATGAGGTCAGTGGAAGGGATGAGCCTGGTGTGGGCTTGAACGAATTTCCCCAAGGATGGCGTGTCTGGGTTAAGACCTGAGAGGTGGTGTTATGGGTCCCCTCCCACCAAAAAGATGCTGAAGTACAAATCCAGTATCTCAGAGCGTGACCTTATTTGGAAATAGGGTCTCAGACAATGAGGATGGACCCTCGTCCAGTAACTGGTGTCCTTATAAAAGGGGGAAACGCCAACACAGAGACGCGCCCACAGGGAGGAGGCTGTGTGAAGACGAAGGCGGACGCTGGGGAGATGCATCTACAGACCACGGAGTCCAACACGTGGCCTGCAAATCTGCAGCAGCTGAGAGACCAGCTGGAACAGGTTCCCCTTCGCAGCCCTCAAAAGGAACCGACCCGGCCAATGCCCTGATCTCGGACATCTGACCTCTGAACTGTGAGACAGTACATTTCTGGAGTCGAGCTGCTCAGTCTGTGGCACCTCACTGCTGCAGCCCTAGTAGGTACGCACGCGGGGAAAGGACAGCCAGAGCGGCTGCCGTGGTGGAAGAGCAGAAGGGGGTCAGCAGGGACTGACCCTCTGGCCACCCTGAACAATGGGGGTCTCGTAGTATCTTATGGGGTTGCAGGGAGAACGCGACGAGATGCATCGCGCGTACGTTCACTGAAGGAGCACCCGGAGCGCCAGGCAGCCGAGACATGGCACCCGCTCTCCAGAAGAACGAGAAAAGTGACCGAATGACGGCAGGGGCCAGGTCTAGTCGGGAAGGCCCATCTGACGAGGTGGCATCAGACTAAGCTTCCCGGAGACAGCCCTGAGATCGGGGGCGGGGGTGGGGGAGTTCTCCGGGCACTAGAGAACCCCCGGAAAGGCCCTGAGGTTGGCCTAGCCTTGGCAAGCATGAGGTGCAGCAGAGGCCAGTGGAGTGGAGAAGGGAGGGGGCGAGCGGGAGGATGGGAGGGCAGAGGAGGGAGGAAGCCAACCGAGCAGGGTCTGCGCAGGAGTTTCGGCGAAGCACATGCCGCAGCCGGTGCCTGGTACTTGTGTGCTTGGTCAACGGAGCCCTCGTCATCCAGCCCGGGGGTGGAGGTGAGCGGAGGGTCAGAGCCTAGACTCCCGTGTGTCCCTGGCTGTGAGTGATGCGTGTGAACTGGACTCTCGGTGTGAGTTGCCCAGGCTCTCCTGCGGACATCTGCAGGGTCACGTTTCTGTCTTCCTGACACCTGTCTCCTTCTGAGCTCTGCATCATCCACACATTTGAATGGTCCACCCAGGTCATGAAAGACCTTACAAAGAACTGGGGGAGGAGGGCAGATCCCCCCACACCCAATGGAAGAGGAGCCTTGGACCACTTCTGTCCCTTACCAGCTGAGTGACTCGGGGCCTCAGTTGCCTTATCTGTAAAATGGGGTGAATGGAAGGTCTGCCTTACAGAGCTGTTGTGAGGACTCAGGGAACTAATTCACGTACAGGAGCTTAGAACCGAGACTGGCACACAGTGAGCACTCAGTAAACGTGAGGTATCGTCTTCTAACTTAAAACAGAAATCCTTCCCTAATGCATACTCTTCCGCTCTCTTCTGCTCTACAGTAGAGCAAAATGCCTCAAATGAGCTGAGCACACAGTTTCCTCCCATTCCACCCTACCCTTCTCTCCTGCACCCTGGGGGACCTCCATGAGGCTCAAAGCGACGCCCAGCTCACAGCCCATCATGCCCAGGCTCCTCACCCGGGCTCCTCCGCATACTCTCTGCACACTGAGGACTCTCTGGCCCCGCCCTGCACTCCCCCTTCCTCTCTACCCACACTCCCGGCCTTGGGGTATGCCTCCAGCCTCCTGCCCCTGTGAGACGACACCCAAATTTCCCCCTCCAGCCTGACTTCTCCCTTCAGCTCCAGACTCCTTACCCCGCCTCCTCCTCGATGTCTTCTGTGCTTCGCGAATGTAACCCGCCCGGGACTCTCCCCCAGCCAAGCCTGCTCCTCAGCTCAGCCCTCACCTCAAGGCAAGCCTGCCCTTCCCGCTACAGGGCCTAGAGTCTTCTTCAACCTCACCCTTCCTCTTAAGCCTCGTCCGGTCTGCCAGGCAATCCTGGCGGCTCTCCTTTCAGCTCATCCATCCAGAAGCCACCCCCTCTCCCTTCTCAGCCTCCATCCTGCTCAGCCTTCCCCAAACCCCGTCTCCTGCACAGCAGCTCCTTGAAGGCTGTGCCCCTTGGGCAGCCAAGGGGCCCTGTGAACACCCAACTAAGGGAATCTCTGTCCACAGAGATGGTGCGGGACTGGCACAGCATCCTGCTGAATGAGTGAGTGAGGTATCCCCTCCTTCCCCACCCAGAGACGCCTGGCTTGGCTCTTGTAGAACCTTGCTGGGCGTCCAGGCACTTACTTCTTTGGGTCAGTGAAGGGGAGTGGCCGTGGCGGGGGCTCATCTGCCCTCTTCCACCCTGTGGGGTGCTTATTGCGAACGGGTTGCTTGGAGAAGAAGGACTTGGGGACGGAGGCGGACAGCTGGAAGGGGCTGGGCTGGGCCACCTGGGAGGGCCGAGGGGTCTCTGTGCTGGCGGTTTTGTAAACCTGAGCAGGGTAGCCGGCCCTGGAGCTCACGTCACTGCAAAGCAAAAACAAGAGAAATAAGCAATCAAATGTTCCCCATTATGCAGAACTGATCTGTTTAAATGTACTCTTGGGAAACAAAAAAATTCCTTTGCACAAGAGGTATACAAATACATCGCTGCTGTGGAAAGTTCCAATACAGAAATCTATATAGGGAGAAGGCCAAGTTGCCTAGGAGGTCCCCTCCCCCCCCCCCCAACCAATCCCACCCCAGGAATGCCCTTCTGGCACATTTCGTACCACTGGGAATCCAAAACAGTCACCCCCTGTGGGTGGATGCACCCTGAGATTCCCTGTCTCCTGGGCACGACTTACATAGCTAGAGGTGGGGGTCCTACCTGTCTCTAGGGGTAACCAAGGTTTACAGTTTGCTGGCTCTCTCTCTCTCTCTCTCTGTCACTCGTGCTTTTTTTCTCTCTCTCTCCCTTTTCCTATGCATTACAAATATACACGTGAATACAATCAGAGAGGTAGAACCTTTTACTTTGGGGGGGGAGCATGAAGAATTTTTTTGGGGGGTAGAGGACTGTATTTTTATATAACTGGAATGACATTAATACGTTGTTCTGTAAACTTTTTTTTTTTTTTTTTACTTAAAACATAGCTTGCTCAGTAGCCTCTTCATTCAAATATTTTTTGAGCACTCGCTATACATCAGACACCATTCCTACTGATCTAATCTAAAACCCCAGCTCAGTATCTGACATGCCGGATTCACACGGAATTAACACTACAATGAACCTCATGCTGCTGACCAGAACCCAGCTGTTGGGGACCCACCTTTTTATTCCACTGAGACAAAGTGACTTCTAAAACTTAAATTAAAAAAAAATTTTTTTATTTTTGAGACAGAGACAGAGACAGAGAGAGAGAGAGAGAGAGACAGAGTGCAAGCGGGGGAGGGGCAGAGAGAGAGGGAGGCAGAGATTCCAAAGCAGGCTTCAGGCTCTGAGCTGTCAGCACATAGCCCAACATGGGGCTCAAACCCATGAACTGAGATCATGATCTGAGCTGAAGTCGGATGCTAAACCGACTGAGCCACCCAGGCGCCGCCCCCCCCCCAATTTTTTTTTAATGTTTATTTTTGTGAGAGAGAGAGAGAGACAGAGCACAGGCAGGAGAGGGGCAGAGAGAAGGAGACACAGAATCTGAAGCAGGCTCCAGGCTCTGAGCTGTTAGCACAGAGCCTGATGAGGGGCTTGAATTCACGAACTGAAAGATTATGACCTGAGCTGAAGTCAGACGCTCAACTGACTGAGCACCGATGTGCTCCTTAAAAATTTTTTTAATGTTTGTTTATTTTTGAGAGAGATGGGGTGGGGGAGGGGAGAATATGAGTGGGGGAGGGACAGAGAGAGATGGAGACACAGAATCCGAAGCAGGTTCCACGCTCTGAGCTGTCAGCACAGGGCCCAACGTGGAGCTTGAACCCACAAACTGTGAGATCATGACCTGAGCTGAAGTCAGATTCTTAAATGACTGAGTCACCCAGGTGCCCCTAAAACTTTTAAATTGGGGCTCCTGGGTGGCTTAGTGGGTTAAATGTCTGACTTTTGGTTTTAGCTCAGGTCACGATCTCTGTCCCTGCGTGGGGCTCTGTGCTGACAGTGCAGGGTCTGCTTGGGATTCTCTCTCTTTGCCTCTCTCAATAAATAAATAAACAAACAAGCAACTAAAAATGAAACTTAAGTAAAATTCCAATTCCATTTTAAGTAAGAGGGACTTAGTGAGAAAAGTAATGCCTTTGGCATCTAAGTCAATAAATCCTTTTCGAAGGTCAATTTAGTAATATGAAGGGGTGGGACTTTTGACTATGATGGAATGAGGAGACTGGCAAATATTCTCCCCCCAGAAAGCACGAAATTGACAAAACAACCATTTCAGCACTCTGGTAATTGACCAAGGGCATATGGCAATGCAAGAATCATCTATGCTTGGAAAACTGCTGTACTTCAGGTAAGAAAAGAGGGACTCTGTGGCATTTTAGCCTGGGGCTCCTCCCATCTGCCTGCCTAGTTCAATGAGTAAGACATTCTGCTATACCAAAATCTTTGAAATAGCATCAAGCAAACCAACACGTGTGCAATGAAAGTTTCAGAAAGAGAAGAGAGAAAAGGGCAGAAGAAAGATTTGAAGAAATAATGGCTGAAAATTCCCCCAATTTGATGAAAAAAAAAAAATCATCTACACATCTAAGAAGCTCCACAAACCCTATGAATGGTAAATACAAAGATATTCACATCCAGGGGCGAGTGGGTGGCTCAGTCAGTTGAGGGTCGGACTTTGGTTCAGGTCATGATCTCACAGCTCATGAGTTTGAGCCCCGCATCAGGCTCTGTGCTGACAGCTCAGAGCCTGGATCCTGCTTCAGATTCTGTGTCTCCTTCTCTCTCTGCCCCTCCCCTGCTTGTGCTCTCTCTCAAAATAAATAAACATTAAAGTAAAAAAAAAAAAAAAAAGATATTCACATCCAGAAAAAGTTCAAAGTCAAACGGTGACATAAAAACCTTGAAAATGTCAAGGGAAAAAGGATTCATCATATACAGGGAAGCAACAATATAATTAACTACAGACTTCTTATTTGAAACAATGGTATGGAATGACATTTTCTTTTTTTTTTTTTTTTTTTTTTAATTTTTTTTTTCAACCTTTATTTATTTTTGGGACAGAGAGAGACAGAGCATGAACGGGGGAGGGGCAGAGAGAGAGGGAGACACAGAATCGGAAACAGGCTCCAGGCTCTGAGCCATCAGCCCAGAGCCTGACGCGGGGCTCGAACTCACGGACTGCGAGATCGTGACCTGGCTGAAGTCGGACGCTTAACCGACTGTGCCACCCAGGCGCCCCTGGAATGACATTTTCAAAGTGTGGAAAGAAAAAACCGCCAACCAAGAATTCTGTATCCAGTAAAACTATCCTTTACACATAAAGGCAAAATAAAAACATTCTCAGATAAAAAGACTGAGAAACTGATTGCCAGCTCATCTGCCTGGTGAAATAAAAAGAAGTCCTCAGGCTGAAAGAAAATGACTCCAGGATCATCTGGCTGGCTCAGTTGGCGAAATGTGCAACTCTCAATTTTGGGGTTGTACTTTGAGCCCCAAGATGGGTGTAGAGATTACGTAAAAATAAAATCTAAAAAAAAAAAGAAGAGGAAGAAGAAGAAAACAGATAATGACTCCAGATGATGACCTGAATCCATATGGAGAAATGAAGGATCCAAGAAAGTCAATTTGCAGGTTAGAATAAGACTATAGAGGGGGCACCTGCGTGGCTTAGTCAGTTATGCTTCTGACTTTGGCTTAGGTCATGATCTTGCAGTCTGTGGGTTCAAGCTCTGTGTCGAGCTCTATGCTGACAGCTGAGATCCTGGAGCCTGCTCTGGATTCTGTGTTTCCCTCTCTCTGCCCCTCCCCTGCTTGTGCTCAGTCTTTCTGTCTCTATCTCAAAAGATAAACATTAAAAAATTTTTCTTAAAAGACTATAGATTTATGTTTTATTTCTTCTCTAACTTCCTTAAAGATATAAGATTATAAAAGGCAACAACAGCAACACTATATTGTTGGGCTTATAACAAATGTAGATTTAATAAAATGACAAATACAGCGCAAAAGAGGGGGAAAGGAATGTGGCTATACTGGAGAAAAGTTTCTATATTTTATTGAAATTAAGTTACTAAATCTTTTTTTTTTTTTTAACAATAAAGTCTTTTTTTTTTTTTTTAATGCTTACTTATTTTTGAGAGAGAGCGTGCATGCACGCTGAGGGGAGGGAGGCGCGTGGGCAGAGAAGGAGACAGAGAATCTCAAGCAGCTCTGCACTGTCGGCATAGAGCCTGATGCCAAGCTCGAACTCATAAACTGTGAGATCATGACCTGACCTGAAATCAAGAGTTGGATGCTTACCCAACTGAGCCACCCAGGCATCCCAAGTTACTAAATTTGAATTACACTGTTAAGATGCATATTATAAGAATTTGGGAAAAATAGCTGAAAAAAGCAGGAGGAATCCAAACAGTACACTAATATACATTATTTAACATGAAAGGTGGCAGTAAAGGAAGAACAGAGCAAGAAAGGTAGTGAACATATAGAAAATGGCAAAACGGGGAATGTAAATGCAATAATTACCAATGACTTCTCTAAATGTGAATGTTTCAATGGCCAAATCAAAAGGTAGAGATGTCAGACTGGATTTAAAAAAAGTAGGCTCTCAGGGGCGCCTGGGTGGCTTCAGATTCTGTGTCTCCCTCTCTCTCTGCCCCTCCTCCACTTGTGTGCGTGCGCTCTCTCTCTCTCTCAAAAGTAAATAAACGTTAAAAAAATGTTTTTCTTTTAAAACAAGCAAGCTCTGACTAGATATGCTTTCTACGATTTAGCAACATCTATTCATGTGGCCACAGCTGCAAACTGATGCGTGGGGGGGTGTCCAGGGAGCCATGGAGTGTATAACACCAGGAAGGGAGGGCAGGGTGACCAGGGAGCCTCCCCAGGGAGGTGAGGGCATCTGAGCTGAGAAGTGAAGGATGAGTGGCAGTGGTTTAACATCTGACCTCCCAGAAATCCGTGTGACAGAAAAGCCTGTCCAAGTACTTGTAGGCACACACAAGGATGTTCACTGCCAACACTGTATGTAATCAAGTTAGACATGCCTGGATGGCTCTGTGGGAGGCGTGTTCGACTCTCGATCTTGGGGCCATGAGTTCAAGCCCCACTACTTAACACAATAAAAACTTAAAAAAAAAAACAAACAAACAGTAAATTAGACCCGGCCTGAATATCTTTTTTTTTTTTTTTTTAATGTTTTATTTATTCTTGAGAGAGAGACAGCATGAGCAGGGGAGGAGCAGAGCAAGAGAGGGACACAGAATCTGAAGTAGGCTCCAGGCTCTGAGCTGTCAGCACAGAGCCCGATGCGGGGCTCGAACTCACAGACCGTGAGATCATGACCTAAGCCAAAGTCAGATGCCCAACTGAGCCACCCAGGTGCCCCAGGCCTGAACATCTTTTTTTTTTTTTTTTTTTTTTTTTAATTTTTTTTTTTTTAAGTTTTTATTTTTGAGACAGAGAGAGACAGAGCATGAACGGGGGAGGGTCAGAGAGAGGGAGACATAGAATCAGAAACAGGCTCCAGGCTCCGAGCTGTCAGCCCAGAGCCCGACGCAGGGCTCGAACCCACAGGCCGCAAGATCGTGACCTGAGCCGAAGTCAGACGCTTAACCGACTGAGCCACCCAGGCGCCCCCTGAACATCTTTTAACAAGGGATTAACAGATGTTCCAAGTACCCCCATATGATCAAAACCTATGCAGCCAATTCAAAGAGTAAGGTAGGTTTGTTTATGAACGAGGACAGATGTCTGAGTACAAGGCACAGTACAAAGCATGACTCTGTTCTTTCTTTTTTTACATACACAGTTACACTGTATGATTATTGAGCTTTTTTTTTTTTTTTTTTTTTTGTCTTTTTTACAAAAAGGAACCATACAGTTTTTCCCTAACTGTGGGCCATTAAATTGTTTGAGTGGCTCTTGACCATTATTAAGGGGAAAAGGCCCCCAAACCAAACAGACTGGAATAAAAAACAAAGGGTAAGTGCTTTGTGAAGCTTCATTCTGGACATCCGTTGGGGGGCTGTAAATGTAAAATGCTTTCCCTGTTTCGGGTAATGATCAAAAATGTTTGAAAGAGGGGCGCATGGGTGGCTCTATCAGTTGAGTGTCCGACTTTGGCTCAGATCATGATCTTGTGGCTCGTGAGTTCGAGCCCCACGTCAGGCTCTGTGCTGTTAGCTTGGAGCCTGGAGCCTGCTTCAGATTCTGTGTCTCCCTCTCTCTCAAAAAATAAACATTAAAAAAAATTTTTTTTTAAATGTTTGAAAGAACTGGGCTGCTGCAGGTTTAGAGAAAAATCTCGGGGAGGAGCTTACACTAACTGATTATCTCTGGAGATAGTAATGATGTGTTCAGAATAAAAGTCAAATGAAACCGTACAAATGGCACAGAGCACAAAGGAGGTGCCACCTGACATCCCAGTCTCTCCCTGCTCTCCCTGCAACCAAGACCCATCCTTTCTTCTTCTTCAACAGGGAGCTGTGCGCACACAAGCACACATGTGTGAGAGGGAGTGTGTGTCCTTCCCACTTTGTAAAATAAATGGCAGCAGATCATAAGCTTGCTGTGCACCCTTTCACCTTAACCGTACGTTCTGTAGCTCTCTCCCTGTCAGTCCACACGAACCCCCCTCTCTGCAACGGCCGCAGGGGGTCCATTCTATGAATAGATCACCCTTTTACTTTCTACAGTACATTCCTCTACCTTGCCCTCAGGCATGTTCATTCAGCTTTTGTGAGCTGACAAAACAAGAGATGATTAAACCAGGAAGGGAAAAAGGTGAACACCCTTCGTGTCCGCCAGCCAGCCAGCTCCACCCACGGCCTCCTTCGAGATGGGCTTGCCTGGCTTCGGGTCCTGCAGCAGACCTTTTGGGTGTCAGCCTAATCCCCCCTCCACCTGTAAACAGAGGCTGACTTTACTCCTCCTTTGCTTGAGGAAGGTGACCAGACACCTCGCCCAGGGGGCAAATCCTGACTGAGTGAGGCCACTTGTCTGGGATGGGTATGGATGGGTCTGTACTGGACTTCTGCCCAGTGAGACTCTGGGGAGAGCGTATATGGACTCTCTGCTGGGTGACTTTGGGAGAAAATTTCTTTGCTAAAAAAACAAACAAAAAACACTTGCAGAAAACATCACCTTCTCTTCCACTGGACACTGTGACTACCTGGTTGAAGGACAGCCACTTTGAGAATGAAGGGAGCCAGCTTGGAGGCTGACGGAGGCAGAACACAAAGAGAAAGAACTCAGGTCTTTGAGTCAGTAAATCACCCAATCCTGGCCACCCCCCTAACTTGGCATTTTGTGTTCTGTGAGATAACAGACTGCCTTCAGCCAAGCTGGAATTTTCTGTTACTTGTAGCCAAAGGCATTCCCATGACTGTCTCTGTCTTCAGCTTTGTGAGGCCTCAACACAGAACTATTCCCCCCCCCCCCCCCCCCCCACAGCGTGCTGTGTATTTTGACCCAGCCCTGAGGTGGGGCCATGAGCCCAGGTGCCCCATACGGGGTGGAGTTCTTACCCCACCCACCAATCTGCAGAGGGAGCATGCTCTCTTTCTGATGCACCAGCAGGAACAGGTATCCCCCTCTGGGCCTCAGCTGTGACTTGAAGGCCAAAGAGGCACCATGGGGTGCGGTGAGAACATGGGCCGTGCTGCCCACCTGACCTGAGTTCCAATCCCAGCTCTGAGTGACACGCTGGGACCTGAGCTCGGGTCCTTCCCCCTCAGACAGCCTCAGTTTCCTCCTTTGAGAAATGAGGCAGTGACAGCACCACTTCAAGAGGTCTTGTGTGCACTGTTAATGTGGTGTGCCCAGGGGCTAAAAGCCGGGATTTTGGGCTCAGCCAGGACTGGGGCGGAGGCATCCTGCTCGGCCCTCCCACCCCCACCGCCCCCACTGGAGAGGTTATGCATTCGTCTGTGTTCTATCTTAGGGAAGCACTTAAGATTTTGTTGGAGGAAAAGGTTTTGTGGCTCACAAAAAAAGCTGAAAAACCATGGGCTGGATGGAGAAATCAGAGCTGCACTTACACTCGAGTCTTGATGGGTGGCCTGGGGTGGCTGAGCCCCTGCGCAGGAGGGAGAGTGGTGGCAGTGACGGGGCTGGGTGTGCTGAGCCTGTGAGCATGGCCAGGCCCTGCCCCAAGCATCTTCATTTAGTTGTCCTGGCAACCCCCTGAGGCAGGAACTACCACCAACCCCGCGTTTCAAGTGGGGAAACCAGGCCCCAGAGAGATTAAATAACCTGCCCCCAAACGATGCAGCTGGTAGGGATGGAGCCAGGATGCAAACCCAGTCTGGCTCAAGAGACCCCGGCTTTTAACCCCAAGCCTGTACTTTCAACAACTGCAGTCACGACAGATATGGAATACGTGCAAACAAAGCCTGGCAGCAGCTGCTATTTTTGGAGCCAGCTTCGTCGCAGGCCCCGCGCTAAGTACTTTCAGTGCATGATGTAGGTTCGTTGTGGCAGCCTTAGGCCACAGATCCTATCATTACTCCCATTTTACAGATGAGAAAACTGAGCCTCAGAGAAACTAAGGAGCCTGATGGAGATCACACGGTTGGGTCAGCTTTGGAGCTGTGATCCGGACGCAGGCAGTCAGAGGCCAGAGCCCAGGAACCCTTCACTGCTTGGCCTTAACTGCTAGACCAATCTTGCCCTCTCTCCCTAGTGCGTGGCATGACCTTGAGAGTTCAATCAGTCCCTGCGTGTGGCTGGAGTTATCGTGTAGGAGTCTCGAGTGGCCACATTCCACTCAGTGGCCTGGGAGCCGAAGTGGCAGGTCTGCAGGGAGGATACGGGATCAGAGTGATGCAGAAACCCGCCAATGCTCACCGCCCCCCCCCCCCACCCCCACGCCCATCACCGTAGCAGTCTCCTCCTGCCCAATCTCACTGAACACAGCCAGAGAGAGCCTGTGAACACTGAGTCAGATCGCAGCGCGCTTCTGCCCAGGACTCTCTGTGGCTCCACCTTACTCAGGGCAGAGGCAGAGTCCTCCCCTCTGCCCACAAGGCCCCACACCATCTGGCCTGCCCCTTCTGCCCTCAGCTCCTCCCACTTACTGGGCTCCAGCCAGGTGAAAGGGAAGCTGTTCCCAGACAGAAACATTTTCACCTCAGGGCCTTTGCACTGCTCCCTCCTTTCCTTTAGAGGGCTTGGGTTCCTCTCCCAGGCTGACTGTGACTCTCCCAAGTGGGTCTCTGTTGTGTGTGACCCCAGGGGGTTCCAAGGCCCTCACATTACCTTTAAGAGCTGTGCCCCCAGAAGCGTATCCCAGAGACTCCCTCTTGGCACAGCCTGGGGAGGCAAAGCCACGTACTTCCTGCCTGGCTGTGTCAGCTCCACGTGGAGTGGAGAGCCTCTGAGTGCCCCTTCACAGCTCTGGAAACCCAGGGAGCTCTGAAGTGTGTGCTGCCTCAGGAGAGGGCGGGGGGCCAGGTGGCTGCCCGCCTGGGATCACTGAGCCCACTGCGGTACCCACAGCAGGCGCTGGCGCCTGGCAGTGCGCCTGGAAGCCGGGCTCCCATGACGAACGTCTGGGGAGAGAGTCTGCGAAGTCACTGAAATCATCGATGGGCACAAGCTGCTACAGGCTGTGGCGGCTTCCATGGCGGGGCCGGAGCACGGGGAGGGAACGGATAGGTGTTTCCCTGCTCAGCACGGCCCACCCCCCTGGTGGCAGTCCTTGAGTTTTGCGGGCAAACTCAATCCCTTCTACCTTTCAAATAGTCCAGAGTAATCTTTTTAAAACGTAAGTCAGACTGTGCATTCACATGCCTCCCATGGCTCCCATGTCCCTCAGAATCAAATCCCAGCAGCTGACCATGGTCAGTAAGCCTGCCAGAACCAGGTTCCGGCCTACTGTGCACAACTGACCTCCTGTCACTCTCCCCTTTGCCCTGTCTGCTCCTCCCTCTCTGGCCACTTGATCACTTTTTTTTTTTTAAATGTTTTATTCATTTTTGAGAGACAGGCAGAGAGAGAAGGGGACAGAGGATCCGAAGCAGGCTCCGCGCTGACAGCACAGAGCCCGATGCAGGGCTTGAACTCACGAACTGTGAGATCATGACCTGAGCCGAAGTCAGACATTCAACTGACTGAGCCACCCAGGCACCCGCTTGGCCGTTTCTTAAGCACTGCAAATGAGTTCACCTTCACTGTGGTGACATTTGCGGTTTCTTCTGCCTGGGTCAATCCCTTGCTTCCTACAAAATAACAACCTTGTAAGAGGCCTTCCTGGCCGGCCGTCCTGTTACCTAAGAGTAATGTACCTCCTGGGCTGGCCCTGCCCCAGTCTCTTCTCAAGAACCTCACCACCCCGTCTGCAGCAGCCTCCTGACATTCAGCAGTCAGCCTCGACTCTTTGCTCCCTGGCACCATCCTGGACCTGTGTCTCCCTCCCTCCTGGTGTCCTAGCAATGCCACTTTGTGACGCAGGCATAGCTGCTCTGTCCTCTGGTCCAGACCCCTTCCTTCTCACTCATATCTCCGCCTCAGCCCTGTCCCTGAGGCTCTGCCTCCAGTCTCATCTCCAGCACTATCTTTCAAAACAGAAATCCGCCTGTACTACCCTTTCTGCTGAAACCTCTCCTTGCTGCCCACAGTTCTTGGGATCGAATCCAAACTCTGTAATGTGGTGGACAGGGCCCTGCATGGTCTGGCTCCTGCTGACTTCCCAAAAAACCTCCCATCAGCTGGCCCCTCAGTTTCTACCCTTGAGCCAAGGGGCCTGTGTTCAGTGACCTAACAGCATCCGCCTTCCTCTCCACCTCAGGGCCTTTGCACATGCTACTCCTTCCCATTCATTGAGATGTCCACTTTACATCTCATCTTTCCTTCCCCCCCTTTCCCCCCCTTTCTCTCTTTTTAAAAAAAATTGTACAGGCGTGCCTGGGTGGCTCAGTCAGTTAAGTGTCTGACTCTTGGTTTCAGCTTGGGTCATGATCTCACGGTTTTGTGAGTTTGAGCCCCTCATCGGGCTCCGTGCTGACGGTGCAGAGCCTGCTTGGGATTCTCTGTCTCCCTCTCCCTCTCTGCCCCTTGCCCACTCCTGCTTTGTCTCTCTTGAAATAAATACCTAAAAAAATTGTATAATAGCTGACACACAGAGCAGTATACAAAGTATATGCATATAACTGAAGAAACAGTTACAAAGCAGACATCATATGACTGCATCCTGGGTCAAGAATATATCATCAGCCCCTCGGAAACTACTCACCTGCTCCCACCTCCTTATTGTTCTTATCTTTGGCAGAAATGACCCTTCCTCATGGAACCTACCTTTGCCCCTTGGGTTAGATTAGACACTCCTTTGAGTCCTGGACCGTATCCACTCGTGGATCCCAGTGGGTCTCCTCTGCTGGCTTTCCCTTAGCACAGTTCATCTATTACTTTGATCATTATTTGCTTGCTGGCTCCCCGGTACCGGGTCAGTGCCAGGACAGCAGGGGCCGTGTGTGCCCGCAGCGCCCAGCAGAGGGCCAGGCACACAATGAGCACTCGCTATGCGAATAAACACGGGTGCTCTATTACAACGTGCTGTGCAAGCAGAGACCGGGCCAGCTATGCAGCTCGCGTGCCTGCCCTCAATAGCAGGCTGTCATCCTAGCTCAGCCCAAGGGAAGAGAGAAACGAGAGCAGATGCAGAAGGCCGGTGGGCTGACCGGTGTGAGGGGCAGCGCGGCCGGCGGCAGGTGGAGGCACATGTGGGCCTCTTGGGCTCAGGTACTCAGCGACCAACTGGGAACTTGGTTCCCCCGCCAAGACGGGAAAGTTGTGGGAGGGCAGCCAAGTAAGGCCCATACATGGGACTTGCACACCTTCTCTATCTGGGATGCCCTGCCCTCCTAGTCCCCTGGCTCGCATCAGCCTCTTTGTTCTAGGAAAGCCTCCCACACAATGGGGTCTGGCCCTTCCTCTGGGCTCCCGCATCCCAGGTGCTTCCCTCACCTTGGCCCTGACTACTCTGGGAACAGGTGTGTCTTCCCTGTTGGACTTTGAGCCTCGAGAGGGCAGGCCTGGGGCTGTCTCAGCCATCTTGGTGTCCCCAGAACTGCCTGAAAGAGGCATGGCCCCGGAGAAACATTCTGATTTGGTTAGTTTGAGGCATACCTCTCCTCTCTTTATAACAATCCCCTGTGATTTTAATGACAGGCAGGCTCAAGGCCTACTGCCTGGTATGGTTCTAAGGGTCCTACACACAGTAGGTCATTAAATCTTTACCGTATCCTTATAAGTATGTGATTTATCCCCCATTTTACAGACGAAGAAACCGAGGCCCAGAGAAGTTCAGTCATTTGCCCAAGGCCACACAGCCAAGGCAAGGCAAGAGGGAGGGCTTGAACCCTGGTGGAGGTCCAACTCTCATCTACCATGCAGATGTTTCTTTAAATCAACTCATTCAATTTTCCTCAACTTGTCCAAGACAGTATCTGTAAAAGCAGGGGATGGGCAGGTAATACCTTTCCTAATACTCATTAAAGCAAACATTTATCTGTTAAAAAAACAAAAAACAAAAACATTTTCCTCCTATACCACCCAAATCACCTCGAGCACCCCATTTTGGGAAATGCTGTTCCATGCCAGAGCCTGGTTGCCTAGGAGAAAACTTCAGGAAGCAGCTTAATGAGTAGATAAGAATGATTTGCAATTAGCATCAATTGTCTGTATGCAAATTAAAGCTCCCAACCGCTGGGCCCTCTTTTGTAGTGGGCTCCTCTCCCATTTTATTCCCTTCATTCCTGGGTTCAGCAAATCTTTCCGTCAGACACAGGGTAATTTTATACCCACTCCCTGCTTCAGCCACAGTCTTCTCCTCAGAGCCGCTGCCTTTATATCGCGGATTTCAAAACCCTACAGTTACTCAGATTTACGAACACAGGCCTATGTCCAGCACAGGGACTGGTGGAGCGGAGACCTGGGACCCCGCGGCACCCAGGACTCTCCTGGTGCAGAGTCCCTCTAGGTGGGTGCACTTTGACAGGTGTCTCAGTGATGGCCTAATTGTCGTCTGTCTCCCTCAGCGGATGATGGGCTGAGGTGAGGGGCTGGGGGGGGGGGCCTCATCCGAATTTGCTCATTATTTCTCCCCGGCTCCCACCCTAGTGTCTGTGACACAACAGGTCCCTAAGAAATATCTGTGAGTGAAATGAAGGGATAAATAACGAATGAAAGAGCTGTTCCAGAGTCCGTGAGTTTCACTGATTAAGAACCACCTGTTTAGGGAAATAGGCTGAGCCAGAGACTAAACCCACTGGGCCGCACACCCTCTCCATCCTCACCCTTCTGGGCCCCTGACCAGGGCAAGGGGAGGTACCCACACAATGCAGGCACCCTCAAACACGGCAGTTTCCAAACCGGTCAGAGAACCACTGCTAAATCATGAGACCACTGAAGGAGGTATTGAGCTGCATTCACATTTTGGACAGACTAGACTACATCAAAGTGCTTCACACACGGGTAGGCTAAGTACTGTTTGGGTCACTTTTGCTCCGCCTTTTTTTTTTTTTTTTTTTTTTTTTTTTTTTTTAACGCAGACATTTCTGCATAGACACAGACAGAAGTGCACTGTAGGCTGCGGTCAAGGTCTGAGGCCACTGCCTGGGTACATGGGTCCTGTGTGGTCTGCGTGGACAGAGGCTGTAGTTTGAGGACTGGCAAAGGCCTGAGGAAACCAAAGGGGACAAGGACTCCCTATGGGGTCCCGGGCTGGCCCCTGCTCAGGGGCGGTCAGGGAATGGAAGGAAGGCTATGGCCTTTGGGGTCTGCACTGGGGACCGCAGCACCGTGACCCCTGCCTGGGGTGCAGACCTGTGAGGGGCACGTGCTCCAGGCTGAGCTTGGCAACTTGCTGAACGGTTTTCCACCTCAGCGCTTCAGAGAGACATTTCATGGCTTTCATAAGGTGCCCTAAGTGTGTGCAGTCTAGGCCCCAGACATCAACGCCAGGTCTTTCTCCCTTGGTCCCCTGCCTGCCTCTCCACCAGTGGTCCTCAAAGGATGGTCCCCGGACCAGCAGCATCACCATCTACCAGGAACTTAAAAGAATGCATATTCTCAGGCTGTGCTCTGACCTACTGAATCAGAAACTCCGAGTGGGGTCCTGCAATCTGTGCTGAAGAGCCCTCTAGGGGACTGTGTGGAGACCACTGCCCTTCGCTGTGTTGGCTAGAAGGTTAAACTGTGATTTCTCAGCCTTCCTTGTGACGTCGCTCTGTTCAAAGGGCTCTGGGAAAGCTGTTGCTTTCTTCATGGAAAGGGAACTAGGAGAAGCCATCTTCCTCTGTTTTTTGGGCCCACTCCCCCCAGGGGCACCACAGCCATCTGGAGACAAGGGAGCCGCAGCCAGTATGGTAAGAATGGTGGAAGAGGAAGACACAGGATGCCAGGCCTTGAGGCCCTCCCTGAGCTGCTGTACTAGCTTGGCTCTGCCCTCTGTGGAGTTCTCATCGGGGGACTGTTAAAGCTCCGTCTGTTCAAGCTACTGTGGCTCAGGGGTGCCTGCGTGGCTCAGTCGGTTAAGCGTCCGACTTCGGCTCAGCTCATGATCTCACACTGCCTGAGTTCGAGCCCCGCGTCGAGCTCTGTGCTGACAGCTCAGAGCCTGGAGCCTGTTTCAGATTCTGTGTCTTGTCTCCCTCTCTCTCTGCCCCTCCCCCACTCATGCTCTGTCTCTGAAAAATGAATAAACCTTAAAAAAAATTTTTTTTTTTTGGGGCGCCTGGGTGGCTCAGTCGGTTAAGCGTCCGACTTCAGCTCAGGTCACGATCTCACGGTCCGTGAGTTCGAGCCCCGCATCGGGCTCTGGGCTGATGGCTCGGAGCCTGGAGCCTGCTTCCGATTCTGTGTCTCCCTCTCTCTCTGCCCCTCCCCCGTTCATGCTCTGTCTCTGTCTCAAAGTAAATAAACGTTAAAAAAAAATTAAAAAAAAAAAAAAAAAATTTTTTTTTTTAGAAGCTACTGTGGGTCAGATTTCCTGTTACCTCCAGCCGAATGCATGCCTAACACATACAGTCTGTGACCTCCAGAAAGCATAAAACCACTGGTCTTAGCAGAGAGAGAAGGAAAGAGAGAGGGTCAGAGTAAACCAGAGGCAGATGAAACAGCCAGCCAGGGGTTTCCTTCCCTCTACCCAGGGTACTAGAAGGTGAATGATGGGCAGTAGTGGGTGGTCCATGAGCCTCCCAACTCTGTAAGCAAACTAGTGTGTAAGCACATTCATCTGCAAGCAGCATGCTGTAGGGAGGGGAACCCCCCTGTCAGGACTGTGGGGGAAGCAGAAGGCTGTCCGAGCTCCTTGGAGGACCGGGGTGAAGAGCAGTGTCTTACCTAGGCTGCCTTGGTGGGTCACGGCTACCCCCCGCCAGGCCTGTAGGGGTGCTGGAGCCTGAGGAGTACAATTTCGGTCGGTAGCCCTTGTTCTGACCGGCAACTGCAGGGGCTGGCGAGACCTCCCGCCGTCTGTCTGCGTGGTGGGACCGCGTGGCGGCCTCCCGTCCGCCGCCGCAAAGGCCCATGCTTCCCGGGGGCTTGTGTGGCTTGGGCTGCCGAGGCACCTTGGCCAGGGACATGCAGCTGGGGCTGGAGGTGTAGAGGGTGGTGTCGATGCCGCTGTCACTAGAGCCACCCTTGGAGAGGGGATCTTGCTCCGGCTCCAGGGGGTCCAGGGGGTCAAACCAGCGGTCGTCGCTGTGGCTGCTGGATGCGTTGCTGGAGAGGGTGTTGCTGCTGGAATGACTGGAGTACTGAGGTTCTCCCTGGAAGGCAAGAGAAGTGTCATTCATAGAGTCCACAGTGGGGGCCAACCTTCCCTCCCTGGGTCCTCCCCACACTCAAGCTCTGGCTCCCCTGCTTTTGAGCGTGTTACCTCAGACAAGTGACGTAGCTCTCCTGTGCCTCAGTTTCCACACCTGTGAAGCTGGGTTGTTGATAACCCTGCCTCATGGGGTTGTTCAGAGGGAGGCGTGACAGTATGCGTGTGACGTGCTGTCCACAGCTCAAGCTCAACGCATACAAAGCTGAGCTCCTGACCTTCCTTCCCGATCCCTCTTCCCCGCCCCAATAAAGGCACCTCCAGCCTTTCGGCTGCCCCACACAAGAGGCTTGGAGTCACCCGGGACCTGCTGTTGCTCTCGCACCTGTGTGCAGCCCAACAGCAAATCCTGTGGCCTGCATCTTCAAGAGATCTAGGACCTGCCGCTTCTCCACCTCCACGGCTCCACCCCGGGCCTGTCACCACCACCTCCCACTGTACCTACCATGGCAGCAGCCTCCTCCCTGGTCCTCCTGCCCCATCCCTGTCTCCCACTCACCTCTGCCCCCAGTTTGCCTATATGCAGCCAGAGGGAGGCTGTGAACACTTGCCCCATTTCATGTCCCTTCCCTGCTCAGAACCTTCCTGTGGCTCCATTTCACTCACGGGAAGAGCCAGAGTCCTCGCCCTGAGGCTCTGTGCAGTCTGGTCCCACGTTCTGCCCTCTAACTTCATCTGCCCCCTCCCTTCTGATCACTGTGCTCTGAGCAGGGCCTTGGCACTTGCTATTGCTTCTGCCTGGAAGGCTCTTCCCTCAGGTATCTTCATGGACTGCCCCTTACTTCGTTCAAGGCCTCCTCACAAGGCCTTCACTGACCACCTCACCCTAAAGCAGTAGTGCTTGACAGTCTTCTCCCTGACCTCTGCCTTGGTTATCCTTCACAGCAAAGACCAGTTCCTGGTGTTATGGAATGCATCTGTTTATCTGCTTACTGCTCGCTGCCCACACTGGGGTGTCAGCTTTGGGAGCACCTGGGCACATCTGTCCACTTCATCACTGTGGTCCCAGGGCCTGGCACATCGAATGCACCCATCAAATTCCCACCTTATGAAGGGATGCAAAGAGACTGCCAAGTGCTCACCAAAACGGCCTCCTTTCCCCGGGGCACTCAGGACTACATTTCCCAGCTTCCCTTGCACCAAGGTGTGGCCTCGTGATGGAGTGCTGGCCAATGCAATATAAGTGGAAACGATTTATACCATTTCCGGGCCTGGGCTATAGAGACTTCGCACACCAGCCCCTCTTCCTCCCACCCCTACCTGCCAGAAACAGTCAAGGACCCAGCAGAGGGCTCTGAGGCCCTGAGGGACGGCAGAGCCACAAGGGATAGGGAGCCTGGGTTCCAGAATCACCATGTGGAAAGCTTGCTCACTGAATATCCACACCCAACTGTGTTATACGAGAGGGAAACAAACTTCTACTGTGTGAGGTCACTGAGATTTAGGGACCGTCTGTTAGAGCAGTTAGCTTACTGCCACAGGCTGACCACTGGTGCGCCTCTCCCAGTGTGATGGCATTAGGGGAGGTGATTAGGTTATGAGGATAGAGCCCCCATGAGTAGGATTATAAAATCCCTATACATATTTACATATTTATACCCCTATATGTAGTTATCCATTCCTCGTGAGTGGGATTATTAAATCCACATACATACATTTACATCCTTACACAAGAGACCCCAGAGAGCTAGCTCCCTCATCCCTTCCACCACATGAAGTGAGAGGAGGCCATCTATGAACCAGGAAGTGGGTCTTCACCAGACACTGAATCTGCCTGAGCCTTGATCTTGGACTCCCCGGCCTCAGAACTGTGAGAAGGAAATTTCTGTTGTCAGCCACCCAGTCTATGGTATTTTGTTACAGCAGCCTGAGCTGGTGAAGACACTGACCATGACCAGTGTAATCGTAGGGAAACTGTGGCACAAGGAGGCAAAGGGATTTGCTGGCGATGACTTGGCTGGTGAGGGCTAGAGCTGGCTGTGCGTTTGTCTGGCTCTAGACCAAGCAGTTGGCCCCTCTGCTGGAGTGGACGGCAAAGGAGAAGGATGTGCTCACGTATGGCATTCAGAGGCCCACACCCAGGTGACACTGTCAGACCCACAGTGGTCAGGGAAGTGAAGCAGCCAGCTTCGCAGTCCTGGCTCCCCAGGATTAAGCAGGTGGGGCCCAGACTCACTTTGGAATGCCTGTTGGGGGAATCTTTGCCTGCCGCGTCCTGCCTGGAGGTGTGCTTGCTCCCGCTGCTTCCCGCCATGGCTGAGAGCCGGGCCTGGGCGGGCACATGCCACAAAGGCTCTGCAGGAAGACAGGAGACACATCAGCGGTTAGAGGTGACTCAGGCCCTGGCCTGAGTCCACCTGATGAATCTGGCCCTAAAAATGGTCCCACCCCTCTGCCAGCTTGTCTGCCCAGCTCATACGGCACCATGACCCCATCAAGTTATGTCTTGCGGAATAACAACACTCAGTGATGAAATACTTACTTACTATAAGCACTTACTTACTATAATAAGCACTTACTATGTGCTAGACCCCAGTCTAGTGCTTTACAAGGGTTAATTCACTGAAGCCTTAGGACCATCCTCCGTCAACATCCCCAAGGAAGGTTGAGCACATTTGCATCCTTACTGGCCATCTGGATTTTCTATTTTGTAAATTACTTGTTCCTATCTTTTTCCCATTTTTCTTTTTTTTTCTCTTTTTCATTTTTATTTATTTTAGAGAGAGACAGAGCACACACGAGTGAGGGAGAAGGGGCAGAGGAAGAGAAAGAATCTTAAGCGGTCCCCACACTCAGTGTGGAGTCCAATGTGAGGCTCAATCCCACAACCCTGAGATTATGACCTGAGTTGAAATCAAGAGTCGGACACTCAACCGACTGAGCTACCCGCGTGCCCTCTTTTCCCGTTTTTCCATAGGATTGACTTTTATCTTATTGGCGAGCAGGGTTCTTTATATGTGCAAGGTAGCAATCCTTTGCTGGTTAAATGTGCATAACTTGTTTTGGTAAACAAAAATGCAATCACACTAAGCACTGTTCTACAATTTGACTTTTTACTTTACAGCATACTTATACTTGCTTTTCACTTTATATCCTTGTAATACATCTTCACGTAACTGAACATAAAGTTGTCTTATTTTTAACGGCTGTGCAGTATTCCATCATGCTGAACGGACATCATTTCCTCAACTACGAACATGTAGGCTATTTTCAATTCTTCCTTACAACAACGTTTGGGTGGCTCTCCCTCTACACGCAACCCTGAGCAAGAGTGGGATTGTGTTGGGACAGAACTCCACAAGTGGAGTTGCTGGTTCAAAGGTGAAACAGGTTTAAAACTGTGATGGCCTGTATGGGTGTAAATTAGTCTAAACTTCCAGGTAGTCAAGGTGCCTGAACTTAGCCACTGACCTAAAAAACAAAACAAACAAAGAAATAAACAACCCCCAAAACCCTCTAGTGGAGGGCTAGTTACTACCTATCAAACACAAATGCACTAACAGAGGACAGAGGAACCATGGTGGTCTAACCCCAAGGCCACACTTTTGATCACTTCTGTATTTAAAATAATTACAGCAGGGACACCTGGGTGGCGCAGTTGGTTAAGCACCCAACTCTTTTTTTTTTTTTTTTTTAATTTTTTAATGTTTATTTATTTTTGAGACAGAGAGAGACAGAGCATGAACGGGGGAGGGTCAGAGAGAGGGAGACACAGAATCTGAAACAGGCTCCAGGCTCTGAGCTGTCAGCACAGAGCCCGACGCGGGGCTCGAACTCACGGACTGCGAGATCATGACCTGAGCCGAAGTCGGCCGCTTAACCGACTGAGCCACCCAGGTGCCCCTAGCACCCAACTCTTGATCTCAGCTCAGGTCATGATCTCACGGTTCGTGAGTTCAAGCCCCACATTGCGTTCTTCGCTGATGGTGCGGAGCCTGCTTGGGATTCTATGTCTCCTTCTCCCTGCCCCTTACCTGCTTGTGCACTCTCTCTCTCAAAATAAATAAATAAACTTTAAAAAAATTAAAAAAAAAATTACAATAATGGTGCCTATTAAACACACGTTCTGTGTCAGGTATTACTAAAACTGCTTTGCACACATCATCTTGCTATGTCCTCCAAGGAATACTGTGAGGTGGCTATTAGTACCACTTCCAAAAGGTGAGGAATGTCAAAACTCAAGAGAGTTCAAGTAGCTGGTCCAATGTCACACAGAGAGGGCCTGAGACCTGTGTGTGCCGTCCACATCTGCACTCTCTCTCTGTGCTTCCCCAGCAATGACACCACTGGCAACGGTGGGGAGCATGTGTTTGAGAAGCAGGACTTGCCATTCTCTTAATGGTGTGTTGGGGCCTATGCTGAGGGCTGGGCAGCTGTGACCTCACTGGACCCTCAAACCATGCTGGAAGGAGAGACACTTAGGATGTCCGCCACAGAGGAGGGACCTGAGGCTGGGACAGATGAGGTCACTGCCAAGGTCACACAGCTGACTCTGAACTTCCCACAAGGCCTGTTGGAGCCTGAGCTCACTACTACATGCTGGGCCCATGTTCCCCTGGGGAAGACTCCTGCTCTGCGTGGGCTGGGCAGGACACTCAGGGACACCACAGAGAGCAGCCTGGTTGGAAAGTCCACGTGTTGGCGGGGAGGCTGCCCACTTCATCCGTCTACTCTACCTCTGGAGATGGTTTTCCTCTTTGGAGCATCCCACGGGCCCGGAAGTACTAGTTTCTGGGAGGTGGCCAGATCATGCTAGAAACCACGTTTCTAGAGAGAGCCAAGCCTGTGACAGCCATAGCCAGCCTTAAGTACACTGGTGGCTTCCATTTTTCTGTCCCTGGCCTGGACCTCTCCCGACTTCAGACCTTTGCCGTATAGATGGCTACCTCACAACACCTCCTCTGGGGTGGCTACCAGGCACCTCCTGCTGAACATGGCCAAGGCCAACTGCTTATCTTCCCCCAAACCTGCATCACTCACTGTCTTTCCTGCTCAGTCCATGTGGTTCGATCCTTTCAGCTGCTCAGGGCAGAAACCTGGTATCAACCTTGTCTCCTCTCTCTCATATCCATGTAGAGGATTAGGAAGTGCCATCAACTCTACCTTTAAATGACTGTATCTAGAACCTGCCCATCCCTACCACCCCTGTACCTATCCTGCAAGAATCGGCAGTCAGAGGGACCCTGTGAACACCCAGGTCCCATTCCTCCTTCGCTCAGAAGGACGGAGCTCCTGTCCCACTCTGAGCGAAGGACAAAGTCCTCCCCACATACTCTGGCCCCGTCCCCTCTCTGACCTCATCCTCCACTACTTCTCCAGTCACACGGCCTCCTTACTGTTCCTCCTACGCTCACTGCTATCTCAGGGTCTTTGATTATTCTCTTTCCTTGGAATGTTCTCTTCCCAACATTTTTCCATCCTCACCTGAATGTAGTTTGCTCAGAGATTCCCCCAAACCCTGTCCATCTGTCTCAGCACTGTGTTATAGTTTCCACTTGATATTCAGCCTTAATAGTGATAATTTATCACTGTGTGCCCATCTACTGTCCGTCTCTCCACCAGACTGTGGGCTCCAAGAAGGCAGGGAACGTGCCCATCTGGCTCACACTGTGGTGCCCAGTGTGGTGTTTATCATTAGCGATAGGTCAAATGAACAGCGGGATGGAGGACCAGGTCCCTTCCCCTCCTGCGCTGCCTCAGGGTCCTCAGTTCTGTCCTTAACAGGCCCTGATATTGAGCCCTTCACTGGGTCTCTGAATGGCCCCTGGTAACCTTCTGGCTCTCCTGATGGAATGATCTCCCTTGTCATACCAGGCAGGTGATAGACATGAATTTGGTTGTGAGAGATGTGCTACAACTGTGGCCAAGCACAGACTCGGGCAGCTGGTGACTCAGGGGCCTCCTTCACAACCTGGGTGCTCTCAAGCTTGAGAAATACTCACACTCTGTGGGTGAGGGGCTGTGGGTGGTGTTTGTGGACGGTGGGGGCTGAGGGGTCCTAGCACCCAATAGGCTTTGGTTCAATCGCAATTATGCCTCTCACCAGCAGGGACCTTGGACAAGTGACAACCTTCCTATGCCTCATCTAAAAAAATGTTTATTTTTGAGAGAGAAAGAAAGAGAGAGAGATAGAGAGAGAGAGAAAGAGAGAACATGCATGTGCATGCAGGGCAGGGGCAGAGAGAGGGGCACAGGGGATCTGAAGCAGGCTCCATGCTGACAGCAGAGAGCCTGATGCGGGGCTGGAACTCACAAACTGTGAGATCATGACCTGAGCCAAAGTCAGACGCTTAACTGACTGAGCCACCCAGGTGCCCCTCACCTTCCTCATTTCTAAAATGGGCCAGTAAAAGTACCCACTCTGTCACATTCCTGAGATGATTAAATATGAAGTAAGAGGGCATGGAGAGTACCCAGTATGGCGCCGGGTGTCCTGCTGTTACTATGATTACATCATCTGATCAGGGCTGGGCGAATCCCCGTGTCTTGTCACAGTGCCCGATTCTCCACCATGAATTACCTGTCTGAGTCTTGAGCACATTCTAGGTTTCGTGATGACCTCTTTCTTTTTTTTAATGTTTATTTATTTATTTTGAGAGAGAGAATTCAAGGAGGCTCCACACCGTCAGCATAGAGCCCAAAGCGGGGCTTGAATTCATGAACCATGAGATCATGACCTGAGCTGCAACCAAGACTTGGACACTTAACCAACTGAGCCATCAGGCGCCCCTAGGCTTCATGATGATTTCTAATCACAGACTGCCCTGATTTCTTTGTGTGTGTGTGTGTGTGTGTGTGTGTGTGTGTGTGCAGCGGGGGGGTTGTGGTGTTAAGTCAACTTATAACAAGGTCCAAAGGAAGTAAGGGGGGAGCCAAGCCCTAGGGGACAGAAGAGAGAAGAGAAAGACAATGGAGAGTTTCTGTGACACCTTGTTTGGGTGAACGTTGGAAAAATTTCCTCTCCATTTTACACTTTGGTGTAATGAAATTGCCAAGCAACACTTTTCTTTTTCTGAACTGGGTGGGGAAGGAAAGATGCAAATCTGTCTGTTGTGGAGAAGAGCACAGGGCTGCAGGCAGTGGCTGGCAGGATCGGGTGTGTGGAGGAGAGAAGCCAGCCATGTCTGCAGGCCCCGGAGGCAGCAGAAGGGAGCGAAGTCGGGATGGCGACCTACTTGCCTGAAGTACAACTGTTTTCCCTGGTTTAAGGGAATCATAGGGCTGGGGGGCCGAGAAATTGCCCAGGCCGCTACTCCTGGGACACACGACCTCTTCCCTGTCCCACCATGCCTGAGGGAGCTGGCGACTCTGACACGGTCAGCCCCTGGAGCTGCCTGGAAATTCTCGACTATCTCTCTAAGAGGACAGCTCCATGTCTCCCCCCTTCCAATGTCAATGCTCTTTTACACTTCATTCCTTTCCTTTCTTTTGAACCCACCCATTCATCGGGTAGTTCTCAGACTTCCAAGGGGGGACAAGTTTGTTATGTGAAATTCTACTTCAAATATTCCACAAAGTGTACATGCCCACAATTAATCATACATAGGAAGATAAACAGATCAGAAGATGCTCAGTCTTATCAGGCACCAGAAAATGCAAATTAAAACCACAATGTGACACCACTATGCGTCCACCAAAGGTTGGTGAGGATACGGAGCGGCCACACCTCTCCTCTGTCACGGGAGGGAGTGTGAAATGGCTTGTCACTCTGAGCAAAGGCGTGGCAGCTTTGCATGAAGTTAAACATGTGATCTAACAATTCCACTTGCAGGCATATACCCGGCGGAAGTGTGAGCGTGTGTTCAGCACAGACCAGTATGAGAACACTCCCAACAGCACTAGTCTAAGCAGCCCCAAGCTGGAAGCCACCCAAATGTCCATCAGTGCCAGAACGGAGTAATACGTTGTGGGTCGTTCGAACAATGGAGAACGACTCAGAAATTGCACTGCCTCCCACAGCCGTGTGGCTGACTCTCAATAACATGGTACTGAGCGACAGAAGCCAGACGTGCACACAAAACGCATCAAGCCAGCAGGAGTATTTCATATACATGAAATTCATAATGAGGCAAAAGGAAGTCTGGCTGTGAGAAGCAGGGCAGGGGTGGCCTTTGGGGGTGCTGACTGGGAGGGGCCTGGGGGGCTTTCGGAGGCTGGCCATGTTCAGCCTTTTACCCTAGGTGTGGGACGTGGGTGTGTTCACTTTGTGACCTGTTATCATGCTGGACACTCATGATCTGGCTCTTTTCTCAGCATGTGCTGCACATCTAACAGTGAGAAAAGAGCACAGGAGGGTTTATGTAATGAAAAGCCTCAGAACACAATCAGTTCTGCTCCCCTGAGAGCACCACTTTTAGTCCTTCTCTGCTGTTTTCCCTGGGAGGTTGACACCTCCACGTCGCACGTCTGTACACGGGCTCCTGAGTGCGTGCCATCTGCTGACGCCGTGTCTGGACAGAGGAGGATCAGGCTCACTGGTCCCTGCTGCTCTCTGGGGCGACCTCCCTAATCTTACATGAGGCTCCAACAGCTTTCCTTTGTGTTCTATCTGTCGCTGACAGGGGGGAGGTGTGCCCCCTCGCAAATTATAGGAAGTCCCGCTGGGCAAGGTAGGCGGGTGCAGCCAGTCCCGGGGAGGCCCTACCTGGCTTCTGACGCTCCATGGTGCTCTCCTGGCTGGTCAAGCCGCCTGAGGAGGAGTCGCCGCTGGACATCCCGTCGTGGCTGAAGTGGGGATCAAAAGACAGCAGCGGGTGTGGGGCGGCCGCATACCTGCAGGGGAGCGAGAGGAAGCGAGCACGGGGTGAAGGGCTGGCGTGTCAAAAACCATCTGAGCCCAACGGCCTGCTCACTGGTGGGTTTTAAATACACTGGAGGCTCTGTGCGGAGGGGATCCTAGATGAGTAATCCCGGAAACATACTATTAGCTGAGGGTCAGGAATGAGTCTCGCCCGGGAAGCATGCCAGGGAGTGCCGGGCAATGCAGGGTCCTTCAAGGAAGGAGGGGCAGAAGCCACTTGGGTGGAGGCCCTACTGGTAGGCTCCCCAGGGGTCTTGTTTCTTGGCTGTGAAATGGGGTGAGGTGTTGCCAGCAGCTCCGCCCCCCACGCCTGTCTCGGGTTGAAGCGTTTGTAGGTACAGGAGGCCTAGAGCTGGACAGGTTGGGATTCAAACCTCGCCACCACCTCTTTCTCAGCCAGGGACAGTCACTTCCTAGCCCCGAGCTACAGTTTTCCTAAGCTGGTGATCGCAGTAGGCCTTTCCTCAAAGGACTGACTGATGTCCTGTGTGCCCAGCGCTTAGCCCGAGGCTGACACACACAGAGCTGTGAGAAGTGGCCAACAGGCCAGAACTCAGTGTACATCCCTCTGTCGGAGGAAGGCGCTGCAGGAGAGAAGCTGTATGCTCAGGCTTCAGAGTGAGACAGAGCTGGGCTCAAACCCCTGTCCCATCCCTTACTAGCTATGTGACATTGGTCAGGCAAGTGCTCATTAGTATGAGCTGCGGTTTTCTCATCTGAAAAATGGGATAATGACATTTTCTACTTCACAGGGTAGCAGAGTGGATGAAATAACAAAAGTTATCTCGCAGACAGGGGCTCTCCCGGAGGCTGGCTCTGTATACCCACAGCGACGGCTGAGATCTAAGGGAGGAATCAGCAGAAGGTTCTCCCTATGGCCACACGTCCCAGGTGCATTAGCTCTATGTCCTGGAATGAATCCCAAGGGCGCCTCCAACATCCATTCCACCACAGATCAGAGCCAGTCATGACTGAAACCCTTCTCTCTGCCTGGGGTTGGTTCAGGGAAAGGCAGACGACACAATCTTAGCTGATATGATGTGAGAGGTTGTGAGAGTTACGAAGCTTCTCAGAAAATACTTCTGGCCCTCCACGTGGCTGGAGGACCGTACTTCCTGGCCCCTTAAGATTGGCTACGTGGGGTCTAGGCCTGGTCTTGTCAACAAGCTGTGAGGGAAGCAACCTGGGGACAGTGGCTGCCTCTGGCAGCCTGGGTCCCGAGAGGTCCTCTGCCAACCAGCAGTGGAGCTCCAGCGTGGGCACCAGATACACCTTTGCTGATTTAAGTCACTGATGTTTTCAGGTGTTTGTTACTGAAATGGGGGAAGTGTGCAAGGGAGGGCTTCTGAGGTAAGCCTCCTGGTTCCTGAGAGCAATGACGAGGAAGGATGGCTTCTCTTCTTCACCTGGGTATTGCTGGGTCCAGACAGAACACCGTGACCCGCTGTTGACCTCAGGCTAGCAGCCTGAGGACGAGGCCAATGCTGAGCATACAAGACTTAGAAGGCGGAAGGGACTGGGCCTTTGATGACGTTGTTGAAATGCTGGATTAACCGTCCCTGGAGCCTGACCTATTTCTGAGCCTCCTTTTCTGTGCGATAATGCATTCCCACAATGTTTGGGCTAGCCAAATTTCAGTTATTTGTGGCTAGAACACCCCACTGACACAGGCCCGGCACTTCGGGAGAGTCACGTAGCCTCTGTTAATGAAGCTGACTTTGTGATTCCCCAACTTGCTTCCTTTGGAACTTGGGAGGCTGAGAAACTGGAACCCCCAACACTGAAAAGAGGAGTTAACTGACGTCTCTGGGGCCATCCTACCAGCCTAAAGCCAGGGCTGTTTCTGCAAAGCCTGACTCTAAACCCCTAGGCTTCACCGCCCCCCGGGCAGCAGAGGGGAGCTCCAGGGGTGCCCTGGACTTCCCGAAAACCCACTTCCACCCACCTGCCAAGAAAATACGTATTATCCCCACCTCCCCAAACCTTGACTTCTACTACCTCCAGGGAAGGCAGACAGAGCCAAAACAAGAAAAAGCACAGCAGTATTCAATACTGACTCAGCAGCCAGCCAACTGCCTGGTAAAATGTGGCTCCACCGCAGAGGGAAACTGAGGTGTTGATGTGTTTATTCCACTTCCTCAAAACGTCTGCATCAAATCCCAAGTACTAAAGGAAAATGTCAGCGGTGGCGGGGGTCAGCCCAAGGAAAGTGGAAGGTATGAGCGAAGGCTCTCCCAGTATCTATCCTGGGCTTGTGGCTTGGGAACAGAATCCCGGCTGTACCCAGGGCTGCAACGTAACTGGTTCACAGACCACATTTCCAGGCTCTCTTGCAGGCCTGGCCAATGTGATAACAGTGGTGCATCGGACTTCCAAGAAACCTCTGCAAGTGTGCTGCGGGTGCCTCGGCCTCGTCACCTCCTTAAGGCTGAAGCTCCAGCAGCCACCTTATGATCAGTAGGCCACAGGCCAAGGATAGCAGAGAGCTGGTGAGGAGGAGCCTGGGTCTCTGACAACACTGGGGAAAGAAAGAAACTGTCTCGCCTGAGTCACTGTTTTCTCTATTATGCAGTTAAACCCGATCCTAACTGACGGACTGTCTTTAGCTGGAAGTATTTTACCATGTCTCACCACTCAGCTACTGTCCCTCCACGAAGACAACCTGTACTTTGTCCAATCACGTAATTCCCTAACAAACCCTTTATCCCAATGTAAAATGACTGACCTATGCTGCCCGTTCTCTGGGGCGCATGTGTGTGCACGCGCGCGCGTCCCCTTTGGCGCCGTTTCAAACGTTGCCAAGTCCTGGTCAAGCTGCTTGGAAATGCGGACATGCCGGCACCTCACCATGCCTGGCTCTGGGCAAAAATCCCCAGAAGAAGAGAAGATCAGAGCTATTCTCAACCTCATCTGAGAAATGTTAGAGTCTTCTACCTTTTCTTGGAAGATGACATCACTTTAAAGATAAAGGGTTTTGGTTGTGGTGAGAAACTAACTATAGTTTCAGGCATCTTCAGGCAGGAGCTGATGTGCTGGCGGACCCTGAAGAGGCCTGGTGGGGAGTGCCTTCAGGTCGGCAGGGCTGGGCTGCCGGGATGTTGGCTTTGGGCTTCCTACACGGCCATGGAAGAAAGTACCAAGACAGATGTGAACGCGGGCAAGAGCCTCTCTGGAGGGGAGGGCTCTGGCCGCTCTGCTGGTCTCCTACACGGACTGACGGAGGAATGCGTGGGTGAACTCCAAGATGACAGGGTGAGGTGAGTGAGGTGGGTGGATGATGTCGTCGTTATTGGCTGCCACACCAACAACTGTCACCTTCTTTGTCTCTGCTGGTAAGGCCCAGGTTCCCCTGTGGCGCCCATCCTTCAGTCATGTGACCTGAATAAATCCTGACAAATTTAAGATAGTCAAGTGGGTCCAATGTGGCCCTGCCAGGGGATGGTTCAGGGATAGGCAAGAGACCCAGCTCCTTTACTCTCAAAAGTAAACAGAAGCTCTTTCATTTTTTTCTGCAGGGCACTGATTTTGCTTGGGGGTCACAACAGCCACCATGGATCACTAAAGGAGTCAGTCCCTGAGGACTTCCCTAAACCAGCCCTACAGCCACCCTCCTTCTGGGCTATGTGATAATAAATTCCCTTTAGGGCCTCACGCCTTCTCAAGTTAGGTTTTCTGTCACCTGCAGTCAAATGCCTCCTTACCATTCTTTACGGAGCTGGCAGAGAAAAATAGGAAAAAGAAAAAAGAAAAGCCATCCAGGTGGTCTGCTGAGCAAAGGTCCGGCCGCCCCCTGCAGGCTTGCTGAGCCGGGTGCACTGTGCGTCCCAATGCTCCGTGCTGAGTTTAGTGGTTTGTTCACCCTGCCAACGAGGCTGGCAAACTCCTGAGGACAGAGGCAGCAATTGCCCCCGCTGCCAGGACAGGCGCTGCGCTTGGTGGTAACTGTCATAACCGTTAAGGAGCACTTACTATGTTCCAGGCACAGTTCTAAGTGCTCTGGAAGGGTTTCCTCCTTGAATATTCTCAACACTGCTCAGGGACAGACATTTTACATGTGAGCAAACTGAGGTGTGGAGAGGTGAAGTCACTTGCCCACACTCACACGGCTGATAAAGGCCATCTTACTACCTCTCAGTAAATCCAGGATGGGCACCAGACAGATTCTGTGTCTAAGGGCTGTCACAATTCTAAGAGCTTGATGAACTCGGCAAGTAGCCGGCCCACTGGAGACAGCAGGAGACATAGGGGTCACAAGGGTTCCAGGAGGTCCTGGGGAAGCTGGGCGGAGAGGAGAGGGGAAAGGAGCTGAGGCTAACACCGGTACAGCCCCGGCCTGCTCTCAGGCCTCTTACCACGGGCTGGTGACTGACTGGGAAAGACACTTCTGAGGCTTTAGGGGATGTGTCGTGCTAGCAGACTTTGCAAAGCTTGGAACCTAGATGTTGACCAAGATAAAAACCACACAAACAAACTGTTGAGAACTGGGTTTCCTGTGGAGTCCTGGGAAGAGAGGGATAGGCTGGGAAGGGCTGATGTTTAACGAAGAAGTGTTCTTTTCCCACTTGTTCATGCCAGACAGCCTGAACAGTTTCCTGGGGCAGGGACTCCAGGAGGGACTGTGTATGTTAACCTGATTTGGAGGATAAGCTCAGAGACCTTTGGCAGGACAGGGCGCGGGTCAGTATCAGTTCTCCAGAATCACATGGGCCTGGGTTCCTGTTCCAGCTCTACCACTTCCTGCAAGAGTGACCTTGACCAAGTGGGTTCACCTCACTGAGCCTCAGTTTCCCCTCTGTAAAATGGGATAATGAAGTACCTACCTGTGGAGTCACTGGGAGTACTCACTGAGATCATGCATACAGCTCAGTGGAACCGACTAGAAAATCCAGAAATAGACCTACACAAACGTGCCCAATTGATTTCCCCTTCCAACGATTTTTTTTTTTTTTTTTTTTTTTTTTGCTTTAAGGAGCAAGAGCAATGCAATGGAAGATGGACAGCCTTTTCCAGAAGTGGTGCTGAAGCAGACTGGACGTCAGGAGGCAAAAAAAAAAAAAAAAGAATGTCAACTTAAACCTCTCACCTTATGCAAAAACGAAGTCAAAATGGATCATGGACATAAATGTGAAAAACCACAAAAAATGAGAAAATGTTCAGGACCCAGATTGAGGCAAAGAGTTCTTAGACTGTACAACAAAACCATGAACCATAAAGAGCAAAAAAATGTAACAGGGACCTTGTCGAAATTGAGACCTTTTGTTTTGTGACAGATCCTTGTTAAGAAGACGAGAGGATGGGGGCACCTGGGTGGCTCAGTCAGTTGAGGGTCCAATTTCAGCTCAGGTCATGATCTCAAGGTTTATGAGTTTGAGCCCCACATCGGGACTCGCTGCTGTCAGCCTGTCAGCACAGAGCCCGCTTGGGATTCTCTGTCCTCTTCTCACTGCCCCTCCCCCACCTGCTCTCTCCCCCAAATAAATATTAAAAAAAAAAACAAAAAGGCAAAAGGAGAAATTAAAGATTGGGAGAAAAGATTTGCAAATCACAGAGCTGACAAAGGATTCATGTCCGGTATATACAAAGAACTCTCCAAAGCTGAAAATGCTGCATCCGATTAGAAAACGGGCAAAAGGACCTGCATGGACACTTCCCTAAAAAGGTATACAGTTGGCAAATAAATAAGCACGTGAAAAGACGTCACCAGCCATTACAGAGACGCAAATTTAGACCACGATGACGTCTCCTCACGCACCCAGCAGAAGAGCTACAATGAAAACCAGTGGCAACAGCCAATGGTGGTGAAGATGTGGAGAAGCCTGATCATTCACACACTGCTGGCGGGAATGGAAAATGGTATGCGCGCTCTGGAAAACAGTTTGGCAGCTCCTTTTAAACTAAAAATGGGCTTACCACACAGCAAGCGATTGTATTCCCTGCCCCGCCCCCCCCAACACTTCTCTACGTGTGCTGCAGAACAGTCAGCACACACATTCACTGAAGTAACACTCTTCTCCATTTGCTGAGCAAGTAGCACTCTAGAAGCATCTCTCCCGCCCCCCCAAGCCTTGCTGAGGTATAACTGACAAATATAACTCATATATTTAAAGTGTACAACGTGATGATTTGATATACGTACGCACTGTGAAATGATTGCCACAATCAAGCTAATTAGCACATCTCTCACCTCACGTAGTTGCCTTTTTTGGGGGTGAGAACGCCCAAGATCTACTCTCTTAGCAGATTTCAAGTGCACAATGCAGAATTATTAACTATAGGCACCGTGCCTGGACGTACATTAGATCCTCTGAACGTACTCACCTTACAACCAAAACCTGGTACCCCCTGACCAAAATATCCCTATTTCCCCCACCCCAGCCAGCCACCAATCTACCCTCTCTTTTCTATGAGTTTGGGACTTTTTTTTTTTTTTTTTTTTTAATTTTTTTTTCAACGTTTATTTATTTTTGGGATAGAGAGAGACAGAGCATGAACGGGGGAGGGGCAGAGAGAGAGAGGGAGACACAGAATCGGAAACAGGCTCCAGGCTCCGAGCCATCAGCCCAGATCCCGACGCGGGGCTCAAACTCACGGACCGCGAGATCGTGACCTGGCTGAAGTCGGACGCTTAACCGACTGCGCCACCCAGGCGCCCCAAGGGACTTTTTTTTTTTAAAGCCCAATTGACCTACTCCCTCTCTTTTTATTCTTTTTTAATTTTACTTATTTTTTCTTAGGGAGACAGAGACAGAGACAGAGAGACAGAGAGAGAGCACGAGCGGGGGAGAGAGGCAGAAGGAGAGAGAATCTCAAGTTGCTCTATGCTCAGTGCACAGCCCAACCCTGGGATCATGACCTCAGACGAAATCGAGTTAGATGCTTAACTGACTGAGCTACTCTGGCATCCTAAGTTTGACTTTCTTTTAAATTTTTTCTTTTTAATGTTTATTTATTTTTGAGACAGAGAGAGACAGAGCATGAACAGGGGAGGGTCAGAGAGAGAGGGAGACACAGAATCCGAAATAGGCTCCAGGCTCTGAGCAGTCAGCACAGAGCCCGACGCGGGGCTCGAACTCACGGACAGTGAGATCGTGACCTGAGCCGAAGTCGGACGCTTAACTGACTGAGCCACCCAGGCGCCCCCTAAGTTTGACTTTTTTGATTCCGCATATAAGTGATACCGTACAGTATTTGTCTTTTTCTGTGTGATTTATTTCACTTAGTGTAAAAACCCCCAGGTTCAGCCATGTGGTCACAAATGGCAGGACTTCCTCTCTTTATGGCTACATAATATTCCGTTGTGTATATGCACTGTGTTTCTTTTATCCATTCATCTGTCAACAGATACTTAGATTGTTTCCATATCTTGGCAAGCAATTGTATTCCTGGGCATTTATCCCAGGAAAATAAAAATTTGTTTTCATGCGTGTTCAGAGTATGAATGTTTGTAACAGCCCAAGCCCAGAAACAACCCAAATATTCTTTGATGGGAGAATGGTTGGTTAAACAAACTACGGAATACAGCTCAGCTTTGAGGAACTGACTATCGATACAACAGCTTGAATGAACCTCATGGAAATTATGCTGGGTGAAAAAGAATCTCAAAAGGATATATACTATATGATTCCTTTTATAGAACATTCATAAAATAGCAGTAAACAGAGACACAGAACAGATTAATGGTTGCCAAACGGTGGAGGGGTGGGTGTGGCTATAAGGGGGTAGCAGGAGGGAGCTTTGTGGTGATGGTACAGCTGAGTGTGTACATTGTAGTGGTGGTTATGCAATACCACACACGTGACAAAACTGCACAGAGCCACACACCCTCGCCACACACACATGCACACGTATGGCTGGCGAATTCTGAATAAACTCCATGGGTTGTACCAACGTCAATACCTTGCTTTGATACTATATGGCGGAGGCTGGGTGAAGGGTTCGTGGAGCTCCCTGTGCATTTCTTTGCAACTTCCTGTGAATCTATACTTATTTCAAAAAGTTCAAAAATAACAATAAAGGGGAGGCACCTCAAGACTCCGAAAAACAACACTCCCTGGACTTACCAGTAACATCATTCCTACCACCTCCGTTCTTGCCCAATCACTTTGTACCAACTGCCATTTCTAGCCTCTAGCCTTGGCTACTGCTGCTGCCCAGGCGTCCCCATGGTCCCCCAACACCAGATTCCCCTCCATTCCTACTGTATTCCACACCATTGTGCTTACTCACATCTGTGGCCTTTGCTCTGCCTAGAATGACTTTCTCCCTCTTCTCTGGGGCAAACTCCTAGTGATCTCTCAGAGCCCTGTTCAAATGTCACCTCCTCCAGGCAGCCAGCCTTGACCTCTGGGGCTGGGCTGTGCTCCCTCTTCCAAGACTTGAGACTCTCAGAGTGTTTGTCAGGGTGCACATTGTTTCTAGGGCACGCTCTCCCCCACGGCCAGCAGCAGTGACCACAGGAACGCACAGATAAGTGAGGAGCTCAAATAGTGCTCTATGCAGCTGGCACACAGCAGGCGTGAGACCCTCTGCTGAATGAAATCTGAATGGTGGTGGCTAGAAAACAGAAGAGGAAGTACGTTTTACCCAATCTTACGGCAGAGGCTTAGAATCCAACAATGGTTTAGTTCAGTGGCTCTCAGAGTGCGTTCCCTGGACTGGCAGCATCGATCCTGTATGTTCTACGCTCCAGACCTAGCACGTCGGAGCCTCAGGGGTGAGGCCGAGGAAATGTTTGTTTCAAGGCCTCTTTCTGGGTGATCCTGAGGCATGATGAAGATCGAGACCTATTGGCTGAGTGGACAGATCCCTGCTCTTGCGGTGGGGGGTCTTCTCTAAACAAACTCACGCACTTACCCCACCCAAGGATTTACCACGTGCCAGTCCCTGTGCTGTGTGACGGTCACGTACAGACAAACCGGGAAGGTCCTAGATCTTGAAGACATGTGTGTGCACACACGTTCTCTTAACTGCGCTAACAGAATGGAGGGAGAACGCTCAAGCCCACGGTCAGGAAACACACAGGGAACTGAGGGCAGAGTGGCAGCACCTAGTGCTGGGGGAGGTTCAGGGAAGGCTTCCCAGAGGAGGAGCATCAGTGCTCAAGCTGGCAGGATGGGGGAGTGTGGGGTGAAGAGTGTGAAGAATCTGTAGGAGAGGGAGGAACACGGAGGAGGGCTCTGAAATTTAGACAGCCTACTCAGGAAAGTGCAAGTGGCCAAGGAGGGTGATATGTGGCACTGCACAACGCTGGAGAGGCGGGTGGGGCCTGGTGGCCACGGGGAGGAGCTAAGGCTGTGTCCTGAGGGCCGTGGGACACGTGGGAGGGTTTGAAGCAGGGGACAGGCATGGTCTGATATGGAAAGATCTCGTGGCTGCTGAGTGGAGGGTGGACCACAGGAGGTGGGACAGAGGGTTGGGGGCTCAGGGAGGTGGCCAGGGTGGGGCACTGGGTAGAGGAGGAGGGTGTGGGGGGCCGAGCTGCTCAGGAGGCTGAATGGATGGACCGCAGTAGTGGGGAGGAAGAAGGGAGACACCCAGGATGAAGCCCATGGCTCTGGCCTGAGGACACAGGAATATGGCGGCTGCCCCTGAGATGGAGACCCTGGAGGAAGGAGGGCACAGGGCACCAGGGCTGAGGGCAGCTGGACAGCCTGGGCATGAGGGAACCATGGAGGAGTTGAGAGGAGTTGAGAGGATCCCTCAGGCTGTCAGACTGGAGACGGGTCCAAGGGGACAGGACTGAAGTCTAAAAGGCCAGGAAAGCTGGGTAATGCCGGTGGACTGGTCCTGGAGAGGAGGAGCTGGAGAGGTCGTTGAATGGCCAAGCTAAAAGGCAGACGGTCTTGCTTAAACAAGGGATACACGTGTTAAGAAAATGGCAACTGAAATTCTGCTACAAGGAAAGCCAACAGTGAGTCTTGCCCAGGACAGCTTGGCCCAAAATCTTAATGGACATAGCCAATCCTCCTTGAGGTCCTCCAATGACCTTCAGGGATCCAGAAACCCCAGAAAATGGCAAATGAACTTGTAGGGTATGTGCATTTCCTGGGGAAGAAGGATCCCCAGCTTTCATCAGATTCCTTAATTTGGAAAGAGTGAAGAGACTCTGACCTTTCTGGAGATGGCTTGTATCTCGCGTAGGTGGCCGAGCCGGGGGTGGAGAAGCTCCCAGAAGGCTGTCGGTAGGGAGGGACTTTGTCGGCCCCTGCTGGTGATGCTGTGTAAGGGGTTTCTGGGAAGCTGACAGGCCTGGAACAAAAACAGGAGGAAGGAGTTAGGGGTGAGTGAGAATACTCCTGCTCTCAGAGGAGGGAAGCTAGACCTTTCCCTCAGGTCCAACCACGTCCCATCGGCTTCATCTGCCACCCTCCCATCAGGATGGAGGGACGGCTGCTGAACCATCCCTGAGGGTGGTGGGAGACCAGGATACCCCTGCCTTCCCTCTCCCACTACAGATGCAGTGGTCAGCTTCCACAGCCCTGACCGAGGCCTGACAGGCTGCGGACGCAAGATGCCCCTCTGCAAGCTGGATTCCTTCACTTCTTGGAAAATTTTCTTTATTTTTAAATATACACTACATTCGAAATAATTTATCTGCAAGGTATCCACCATCATAATAAAACCCAACTCCTAAAGCTACCACCCAACCCAAGAACTAGAATGGCACCAACACAGGCCCGCTTTCCACTTCCCTGCCTCCCCCAGGAAGCAATCATTACCCTGAATTTCGTGCTTCTCAGTCCCTTGATCTTTTAAAAAATATATAGTTTTAATCATACATGGTCTGATGGATATCCAGCCTCCGACATGGAGCTCCCCAGCACCGGGCCCTCACACAAGAGGCTCGTAATGAAAATTTAAGGGAAGGAAGGGAGGGAGGCAGAAGGAGGAGAAGGAGAGAAAGACTGAGGGGAGAAGGAGACTGGAAAAAAGGGTAGGAGAGAGAAAAGGGCAAAGCACAGAGGAGCTAGACGGGAGGGAGACAGGGTGGCGCCCCTCTTTAGCCCTTACCTCTTGCTGTGCAGGGGCTGGGGCTCCCGGAAGGGGACCATGGGGGTCTGCTTCGGGGGTCGGCTCAGGGATTGGGCATGGCCGGGGGTGCTGGGGCTGGCCCACTTGGAGGCGGGTAGAGAGTTGTGGGAGGCGGGCCCGCTCCACTGCCAGGGAGCGTTGCTGCGGTAGGGGGGCCGGCCCCCGGGGGTCATGCTCTCTGGCTCCGTCTTCGGCTCCGAGGTATTCATGTCATAGGTCTCCAGCCAGCCCCTGGGAAGAAAAACACGGTTACTCCGAAGGGCCCCAGCCCACCAGCACGCTTGCCTGTTGCCCAGGAGAGGCTGCCGTCTCGTCACACTGGGCTGGGTTTCCCGGCCAAATCTGAACCATGAAGGCCTGTTTTAAAGGCCGAGGAGATACCGTTTAAATTGATCTGAAACTTAGCAGCTCGGAGAAGTCAGGACAGGGCCCAACACCCAGGCTCTGACTGCTTGGCCCTCTCTTCCTCATCTCCTCTCCTCACTCTCTCTTTGCCTTCCTTCCTCACCCTTCTCCCTCACCCAGGCCTCAAGTGGGCCAGTGTCCTCCATGGAATGGCTCAGCACCCACCCCCTTCCCCCACAGCAGTCCTTGGGGCCAGAAAGGCGGATGCCCTCAGAATCAAAGGATAGTATCTGCCTTGTTCCAAAGAAGCTCAAAGGCAGCTGGAAGAGGAGCAGGTGACCTACTTTGCAGGGTGATTGAAAAAAAAAAAGCCACAAAATCCAGAACCTTGAAATAGATGCAGAACGGCCTGTGACTCCCCCCAGACCAGGCTGGCATGCAAACCGCAGTGCTCCTGGCTCGAGGCGGGGAGATCCGCAGGCTGGGCTGGCATTCTCCACCGCTGCTGCAGTGCGGCACAGGAGGGGGCTCTGAGCCCAAGGAGGGGGCTGCGCTCGCGAAATCCACCTCCCAACAGCTGTGGGAGCTGAGCCTGGAGGAGCCCGGAAGCTCTCGTGCCCTCATCGAGCTGATCCTCTGTGGCTCTCCTGAGTCCTCTAGAGGGAACTTTCAGGGCTGGCAAAAGATCTCGTGGATTTGGTGGCTGGGGGCTCAGGACGTGGCTGCTAGGGAGTCTTCAAAAGGTGACCCGAGCAGGTGCTCTGGCACCTGGGCCCAGCACGCCGTGTTCTTTAGGAACATTAGCTCCTGTAGGATGGCAGACACCAATGCCTCACCAGGCATCACATGAGGAATGACAGCAATACAAATGTTCAGCAGAACCCGAAGAAATGCCAGGCCCGGGTGGAGGCGGATGAGGGTACCATCACGGTGCTGCAGCGCACACAGCTGCTCTGGCCGGCCCAGCTTTCACACCTCTTCTCCTGAGAGCACGTCTGCGTGCACTTCTCGGCTCCGGGTATGAGAATGTCACCCGGGCCTGGCCAATCAGAAACTCCTCTCCCTCTGGACACCATGACTGGCACAGGACTGTCATGTGCCTTACGCGGAGACAGCATCAACTCTGGAATGGTTTTTGGAACTCCTGGGGGAAAGATCTAGTTCACTGGGGCTGCTGCACTGGGGAGTCCTAAGCTGAAGGTGTGAAGAAGGGTGGGTCATCTTTGTTCCCACCAAGTGGGAGATGGCCTGAGAATGACAGTGACAGAAAAGGAGATAGGTGATGAAGATTCCTGGTGAGGGCGTCCGAGTCCCTGCGTCTGGCCTCATCTAGATCTTGCTCTGTCTCCTGGTTTGTCAGGTACAGAAGCCAGTAAAGGCTTTGTTTTGCTTCACAAAGTTTGAGTTGGTTCTGTTGTTGGGAACCAGAATCCTGATCACTGCACCGCACTTTAGAGGGAACTTAAGTAACCCGTTCGAGGTCACACTGCCAGTAAGAGGTGGAAACTGGATTTAAATACAGTTAAGTTGATTCCAAAGGCCACAACTTTAACGCCGATGCACACTGGCCCACTGAAGAGTGGTGTGGGAACCAATGAGTGGATTTCTTGGGTCCGTGACTTCTCTCCCAGTTACTGACAGCCTGGCCTTTGGCGAGGAGTCCTTGGGCATGATCTCAGAGAGGGAAACATTATCCAATAATCTTGAAGGTAGCACAGGGCGGTGGGGAGCCAGGGATTCTGGGACAGATGGCCAGTTCAGATCCCAGCCCTGCCACTTACAGCTTGTGTGGCCTTGGGCGAACGATTTCCTTCTCAGAACCTCAGTTTCCTCATCTGTAAGATGGTGGTGGCTGCAAGCATTCTAGAACATTAGGAGAAAGTCTGGCATGTGCCACATGCCTAATAAACAGGATTTGATGCTGTTGCCTTCTCCAGCCGATTCTGTGGCCAATCTGTCTGCTGTTCCCACAGGTTCAGAGGTGAGTGTCCTTTCCATCTTCTCAAGTCCAACCACACCTCCCTGGGGGCTCTGGAACAAATTGTTCCCCACTGGTCTGAGAACTACCAGCACCTAAACCACCCTGAGAACTCAGCAGAGGAATGCAGATGCCTGGGTCTCATCTCTGCTCACCTGAATCAGAATCTTCCTTGAGGTGGGGCCCAGGGATTTGCATTTTACCAAGTTGCCAAAGAGGATTTTGACACATGGAAAAGTTTGAGAAACCCACTTCGTTGATTTGGTTTTTCAATTGTATTTTTTAAGGTTATTTATTTATTTTGAGAGAGAGAGAGCGCACGCACGCTTGTGCAGGCAGAGAAGGGGCAGAAGGGGCAGAGAGAGAAGCCCAAGCAGGCTCTGTGCTATCAATGTGAAGCCTGACATGGAGCTCGATCTCATGAACTGTGAGATCGTGACCTAAGCTGAAACCAAGAGTTGGACGCTCAACTGACTGAGCCACCCAGGCGCCCCTACTTATTGAACTGTTTTTAAAGATTAAAGTGAGATAAAATGCCATTTCCTGTCCCTTATCCCTGTTCTCCAGTTTCACCCACCAGAAGCAAACACAGCTTCCAGTTTCTTGTCTGTTCTTTTGGAAAAATCCTACGCAGGTATATCTATGCAGAGAGATCCTATGCAAACAGTATTTAAAACAGAAGTTGGGGCGCCTGGGTGGCTCAGTCGGTTGAGCGTCCGACTTCAGCTCCGGTCATGATCTCACGGTCCGTGAGTTCGAGCCCCGTGTCGGGCTCTGTGCTGACAGCTCAGAGCCCGGAGCCTGTTTCAGATTCTGTGTCTCCCTCTCTCTCTGACCCTCCCCAGCTCATGCTCTGTCTCAAAAATAAATAAACATTAAAAAAATTTTTTTTAAATAAATAAATAAAATAGAAATAAAAAGAATAGCACACTTAACTCCAAATATCATCTTGCTCCCCCTTCTCTCCTTGCTCCCCAGTTACTATTTCTTACCAGGCCCTCTCAGCACAAACAAATTCACTTTATTTCCTTTAAACAATCAAATACTATTGCGTCACACGGATGCCCTAGGATTTACTTAGCTGGTCCTCTATGGTTAGATATTTAGGTTGCTTCTAGTCTTGTGCTTGACCAATAGTGTTGCACTAAACACCGTGTTCCAACCTCAGCCCACATGCAGGAGGCATCTGAGAGAGGACCGCCCCCAGGCTCACAGACCTCTGTCTTCACTGCCTCCTGTCCTCAATTCCCAACAGCCTAGTTGCTGGAGGCCACGGGGACTCCTTTCTTACCTCTCTTACTTACTTACTTGTGTGGTTTCAATTTTCCTTCTCAGGGAGGAGTTTCTAACCCTCTTGACTGGAGCTCCTGAGTCTAACTAAAGGGGATAAAAGCATCCCAGACTGCCTTCCCCATCAGGAAGTGACAGAGAAAAGTGAGATGAGAACATCCCTCCTGAGCCTGTGCAAGCGCCTAAAATCAAGATGACCATCTCATTAGGCTGTGGGATGTTCTCACAGCTACCCGGCCTGGCTCAGCTGTGGCCAGTGGTGCTGGGATCACTCAAGAACTCATCCTGTGGCTTGGGAGTGTGTGGATGACCCACTCTACCCTATTCAGTGTCTGAAGAGCATGGGGTCCAGATGCACACCATGCTGAGCCTGGCTGGTGGCAGGGACAGCACCTCTGCCCATCCCTGTGCGTCTCCCCTCAGAGCTTATCTTGCCATTTGAGCCAGAAGAGGCCAAGGCTGCAGCAAGAGGCTGGAGAGACCCCCGAGTTGGGATTATCAGCTCTGCAAATGAGGTCAGCCAGACACCTCTGCATTTGAAGAACAACAAAAACCACACAAGTCTCAGCCCACACCTGCCCTTGCAAACAGGAGATTCTGTTTCTGTGGCTGCCTTATAAAGGCAGCAGGCTGACAGTTCTCCTAACGAGGGCAGGGAGCGGGGTTCATCTGTCTGGTCATGCCCTCCCTGGCCTGGTCTCCCCAAAGCCTCCCCAAAGCTGGAGAAGGAACTTGCAGACTTTCACTTTTGCTTCAGTTGGCCCCTACCTGCAGGTCCAGGGAGTCTTTGCGGCCTCTTGCGCACCTCCAGTTTTGGAGTCGTCCGGCAGGCGGGCTGGCTTACCGTGTGCACACGTGTGGGCATGGGTGTGGGTGCAAAGCAAGGCGGCGGGGAAGGGGGGGGGAGTCTGCTGGGGAGCTCGCCTGCGGACTTACTTTGGCTCGACTTGCCCCTGCAGAGCCCGGCACGGGTGTGGCCGGGCCAAGGCGCCACAAGGGGGCTGAGAGAAGGGGACGCCTGGGGTTAGACTGGAGTCCCAAGGCGGGAGACTGGGGAGGTGGGAGAGGGGAGGCCAAGCCCTTGGCTGAAGGATTTCGCCGTGCCCAGAACTGCCCCCTACCAAGGTCAGAGCAAGCGCGAAGGGGCGGATGGAGCCACCACCCCTGGGCATGCGCACAGCGTTCTGAGGCGGTGGAACACGGCGGGGCCGGGACACCTGGATTGAGGTTTGTTGGCCACTTAGTAGCTGTACAACCCTGCGCAAGTGACGGGTCCAGTCTGGGACTCAGCTTGCTCGTCTGTAAAGTGAGGAGGACGCCAGCCCTGTGAGGTCACATGTATGTAGCCATCAGGGTCCCCTCATCTCACCTCCCCTTTGGCTCACTCTGCTCCTGACCCCCTTTCTGGGCTGTCAACAAGCCGAGGGCCTTTGTCCTCACTTTTGTAATGGCCACTCCCCCCTGCAAGGCCTTTCTTCTGGCTCCATCTCACCTTCAGGCCTTCCCTGACCACCCTGTCCAAAGTCAGACAGCGCTCTTTACTTCCTCACACCCAGTATCTCCCAGCTGGTGTCTCTAGAGCACCTCCTACAGGCCAAGGGCTGTTCTCTGTGCTTTACAAAGCTTTTCTCCAACTTCCCAACTGCCTTTGGGGAAAGGACCTATTACTGTCCTCATTTTACAAATGAAGAAACCGAGGCACAGGGTAAGAGGCCACTAGCCCGGGGCCACAGTCACTACGGGGCAGAGCTAAGATTCAAACCTAGGTAATCTCACCGTAGAGCCTGCCTTCCCCACTATGCTCAACTGCCTCCCCCTCTGCTATGTGAAATCATCCTATTTGCTTACTTGTTTATTGTCTGCCTCCCCTGATCCATTCGGTAGCTCTATGAGGGCCAAGGCCTTGACTGTCTCCTGTGCAACTGTGTTTCCAGCACTTGGAAGGTAGTGATATTCTCTCTCTCTCTTTCTGTCTCCGGTCACCTCTGGAGGTTGCTAGGGTACCAACTCGTTATTCTGAAAGCTGCATTTACCTTGCCTTTTCCATATAATAAATTATACCTCAGAGTAACCAAATAGTTACCGAAAGAACATTCTTTTTAGAAAAATTTCAGTCAATACATGAAGGAGGAATGATGGAATTGAGAATACCACTCGCTACCATGTGATGCATGACAAAATAACTGATCTAGGCAATCATGTCAAAGAGCTGCTGAGGGGGACAGTGCATAATGACGGGTCAGCTGCTACCATCTGAACCCTCCGACTGCCCTTAGGGTCACTCACGGAGGGGCAACCAGACACGTGGTGCCTCTTGACAGACACACACCTAGGAAGTGGTGTTACCAAAAGAAATTTAACCAGAATTGGATCAAGCTTCTACATCAAACTCCAGTTTACAGGAAATTCATGTGCTAGAGAAACAGGGTAAAGGACATCAGAGGGATGCAAGCAGCTAAATCCAGGAAGTGAGAAACTCTGAAGGACAAGTAACCTGGCTTCTTCCCAAACTAAACTGCAAGGGGAATAGAAAAGAGGAAGGAGAAGCTTATAGGTTAAGAGAGCCTAAAGACACTCATCAACCACATACAACAGGAGGAGCCTGATTAACAAAACAACTCTTCTAAAAACATTTTTCTTTTTTTAATTTTAGGGGGAGAGTGGTAGACAGAGAGGGAGAGAGAGTATCTTAAGAAGGCTCTGTGCTGAGCCCCACACGGGGACTGTGAGATCATGACCTGAGCCGAAATCAAGAGTCAGATTCTTAACTGACTGAGCCAGCCAGGTGCCCCAACAAAACAATTATTTTTAAAAAAGATCTCTCTGATACAACAGAAAGGTAAACACAGATGGGTAATTGATACTAACTTACTGTTAAAATTTTTAAGCAACATCGTAATTTTTTAGAGGTGCTTATTGAGTAGAGATACATTCTAAACATTGGGATGGATTCAAATGATACAAGATAGGGGTTCAAATAATCCAAGATAGGGAGGTACAGAGATTGAAAAAAAACCAACCCAAAACTTGCCACATGTTGCTTAGTGTTGAAACGGGGCTCAGTACACTTTTAATATGTTTGAAGTGTTCCAGTAAAAAAAACCCAAACAAACTCTCCGCTGTCTTCCCACTTTCCGTGGAGTAAAACCTGGGCCTGTCACTGTGTCCATAAGCTCCCCCAAAGGTTGCCCCCACCTCTCACCCCTGTTCCAGCCACACTGGTCTCTCCGTGCTGCACGGACAGATGTGTCACACACACTCACACTCACACTTTGGAGCCTCTGTCCACACTCTGTCTGGGACCCCTGGCCCAGAGAAGACCACAAGGCTGCCTCCACCCAGTAGCCCTCCCTGATAATGTAAGCAGTTCTCCCACCATGGGGCAGGCCCTTTATTTACTCTGCTTTAGTTTTCTTCTTAAGCCTTATTACTGCCTGGTCCTGCATTATATCTATTTAATTACTGCCTGTCCCTCCCTCTAGAACACAAACTTCTAGGGAACAGGCGCTCTGTCTCGTTACTGCTGTATCCCCAGCTTCGAATGGAGCTTGCACATACTCGGGGCGCAATAAATATGTGTTGAAGGAGTGAATCCAGTACAGTGTGGCCTCGGGGCAAGCTACTTTTCACGCTGTGTGCATCATCTACAAAATGGAACTGATGAGAGTGCCCACCTCGTGGGGCTGTTACAGACATTAAATGGGACAGTACACATTTGCAGAGCTTCAACCGTAACTGGCACGCAGTATGTGCTTGATAGTTGCGGACTCTCACCTGGTTGCCGTCGTGGCTCTTCCTCCTGAGAAAGGCCCTCGAGTGACAGCACTGGGGCGGGGGCACACGCGGGTTCTCTGGAAGCTGCCAACCCCCACCTGGCTCCCACCTTACAGGGCAGATGCCCTTACCTCCGGGGCGTGCCGTCGTCGAAAGGAGGGATGATGACCACCTTGACAGTGACGGAGGTGCGCAGGAGGTCGATCATCTGATCGTGGGTCAGTGTGACCACGGCCACCTTGCAGATCTCCACCAGTCGGCTACCTTGCCGGAGGCCGGCCTGCCAGGCAAACCCGTAGTCCTCCACCTCGGCCACTGTCCCATCATACTTCACGTGGAAGCCCAGCTGCCCGAGCCCGTTCCGCCGCAGGGTCATGTCCACCGTCTCCCAGCCATTGGTCATGACCTGTAGGCGACAGGTAGGATCTAGCCTCAGAAGCTGTTTGGGGGCCAGCTCTGGACGATCCCTGTACAGATTTCCCCGCTTTGGGGCCAAAGACCCTGCTGACTCCCATCTCTCCCAGGTGATGCCAGGGTATAGGAGCACAAACACCTACCTAGTCTCAGCCTGGACCCCTGACTTCTGAAGACAAAATGTGGATATGCAACTATATGGCTTATTAGCTTGCAGAGATGGTGGCAGTCAGGAGCCAGCCATGTATTCCAAAGGCCCCCGGCCTCCCTCCTTCCCAGCTATAGCAGGATTATACTTCTTGGCCCCTTGAGGGGGGGTGGGCTCTGGGACTTGTTTTGGTCACAACTTGAGCTTTGAGTGGAACTGTCATGTCATTTAGGTTGGGGCATTTACTTGCTAGAGTGAGACCCCCCCCCCTCCCCCCATAGGCCTTTCCCCTCTACCACAGCTACCAGGATTATTCCAGATAATGGCTGTCTGGTCAGCTAGAGTTCCAGAGTTAGAACAATGTGGAGCAGAGATCTCTGGTGAACCCAAGACGGACACGTAGTGTGAGCAACAGATAAACCTTTGTTGTTCTATTTTTTTTTTAATATATGAAATTTATTGTCAAATTGGCTTCCATACAACACCCAGTGCTCATCCCAAAACATGCCCTCTTCAATGCCCATCACCTACCCTCCCCTCCCTCCCAAACCTTTGTTGTTCTAAGCCACTATTTTATCCTGACACAGTGACTCTGAACAAAGTAAGCCGGAGGAGCAACCAACCAGAGATCCTGGGATCTTTTCTGGGTGGGGGCTCGCGCCATATTCTTTACTTCCTCATTCTCAGAGGCACAAACCCCTTCCCAATCTCCTCCTCAGACCGTCCTCCAGCCTGGACCTGACCAGACCACACAAGGCCTTGCTTCATCCATGTGTGGTTTTTGCCATGATACTGTATACTGTAAACAGGAGGACCCGCGGAAGAGGACCTCAGCCCTTCAGCATGTCCTTAGGGATTCTCTCCTCTTCTTGGGAGAAAAGAACCTAACAAGCCACGGCTACGGCTATTAAACAAGTCACATTGAGATCTGTCTGCCCTCTCCTAAAACTGCATTAAGGAAACAGAACGTGTAATAGTTCAAATTGCCTGTGAGACGCCATTCCCTGGCTAGAAGTTATGGTATTTGAACGTACTTGTTACAACAGTGGCTTTCACACTTTTTCTGGCCACTGCGCACATTAAGCAGGTTGTATGTCACAAACCAGTCTATGCATTCACACGTGCATTAACCACAAATATTCCTTGCAATCCAAATCGATCACATTCCTGAGTATAGGTAGCAGGAAATGAAGAGTGTGGACGGGAAAGGACCCACCTGAAGACATAACCACATTTGACGCAGATGGGGAGAATTTGGAAAGTGGGGGACAAATGTAGCACTGGGGCAACACCTCACAAAGGACTACTTATCCTTACTTACTGGGATGGACTGCGATACTCTGTCTTCTTTCCTATCCTGTCCTCAAAAATTCTTGATTGAGACCCAGTAATTGATTTCACAGTCCAACTTGTTCACGTGACAAGAAAGAATTATTGTTCCTTCTTTATGTGTGACAATGACAAGACAGTTGTTTTTTGGGGGTCTGTGCGTTTTCAGGATAAATGCTGAAATGTGTACAGATGATATGATAGGATGTCTAGGATTTGTTTTGAAATAATCAGGTGGAAGGGAAGGGAGGGAAGGAAGAAACAAGACTGGCCACGGGCTGGCTGATAATCGCGGAAAACTGGTGAAGGCCCAGGAGTTCGCTAGGTGAGTCTCTTTACTTTGGTGTATGTTCGACATTTTCCATAGTTAAAAAGTTTAAAAAACCAGTTGCAGAGGAAAGCCTGGTGTTCAGTGCATCAGAAGAGAAAGTTGTGACTGACTTCATCCTAGCCCGTGACTTCTGCTTGGGGAGTCAAAATTCTTCTCCTTGAAGCAGTCACCCTTGTGTCCACAGAATCTGGTTGTGGGTTACAGAGAAACGTCTGGTGTGTCTGTGCCCCTGACCAATTAGGCCACACCAGCCCAGGAGGGGGTGGGGAGGGCCTGACCTTCCTCAGAGGCTTCAGCGAGGCTGCTGACTGCCGTCCATTCTCCACTCTTCCCTTCCTCCTTTCAGTACCAAGACCTCCCACGGCAAAACAGATTTGGATGGGCGCACAGCCACACGGCTGAGGCCCCCCATGTCTCAGCTTCTCTCGCAGCTAGGTATGGACATATGACTTGGTTTTGGCCAACAGGACAGGAGTGGAAGTGATGGAATTTCTGGGTTGTGCTCTTCAAAATAAAATTGCTTGCCCTCCACACTCACGCCTTCTGCCTCCCCACAGACAGGAACGGGGATATGGAGTCATACCAACCAATACAGAAGGAAAATGAGGTGTCACAAAACAAAAGGGGTGTAAGTCCCTGAGCTGTCCCTGCCACTTTGAGCAGCCTGGGCATTAACTACAAGAGAAAGAAACTCCCACCTTGTTTTGGCCACTGGATCTCTCAGTCTCTTTTAGCAGCTCAGCCTGTAGCGACCCACTACAGTTGTTTTCGATCATTTTGGAGAGAGAGGAGAGAGCCGGTAACTGAACTCTGTAGCTGCTGTCTCTTAAACCCTTTTTTTTTTTTTAATGTTTATTTATTTTTCAGAGGGTTGGGAGAGGCAGAGAGAGAGGGGGACAGATGATCTGAAGCAGGTTCTGCTCTGACAGCAGAAATCCCAGTGAGGGGCTCGATCCCATGAACTGTGAGATCATGACCTGAGCTGGACACTTAGCCAACTGCACCACCCAGGCGCCCCAAACCTTTTTTTTTTTTTTTTTTTTAAAGTTAATTTATTTTGAGAGAGACACAGAGAGAAAGACAGAGAATCCCAAGCGGCACTGTCAGCACAGAGCCCGATGCGGGGCTTGAAGTAACAAAATGTGAGATCATGACCTGAGCCAAAGTCACAAGTCAGATGCTTAACCAACTGAGCCTCCCAGGCACCCCTGCTCTCTTAAATGTCTGACAATTCTGTCCCCTTTGCTTTTCTAACAAACCAAAGGAAGCCCCACCTGAAGAACAGAAGCATTCCTGACGTTTACAAGATTCTAGAAAGGCCCCATGGCACAGGGAACACCTTACGAGACCAAACACATACCTGTTCAGAGGACCCTCTGCCAGGCCAACCCTGCCTTTTTAAAGTTCATCTTCCTGGGGACTGATCTGTGTGTGCCAGGCACTGATTAAGCCCTTCATATGCCCAATTTCACCATTATCTCACTTGTGAAGCAGGTACAACTGCTTTGCTTATCTTTCAGATGTTAAGACCTGTACAGACCTGACTTTTTAACTCTTGCTTTTACCTTCCACGCTGTATTCCCCGCTGCCCCCTTTTTTTATTTCCCCCTCATTCTTCACCAGGACGATTCCTACTTCTTGTTCTGATCTCGGTTTAAAAGTTATTTCCTCAGGGAGCCCCCCATCCCAGGCTCACAAGCTGGGGTACTCGGTGGGCAGTGTACATGAGACGCAAGTTGGTGGAATGTGGCTAAATGCTGCACTTGTGCCCCATCTGAAGCGGACACTTATGGCCTTGCCTCGGCTGACCTGTGCAAATGCACGTCCAGCACAGCCAGATCCCCCGGAAAGACACACTTCTATGAAGTCTTCCGAATGCTAAGCTTTGGTAACCAACTGAGTATGTCTGGGGGCTACATCCAACCTGTGGGCTTGAGACCTCTCCCCACGATAGGTTCCCTGGCATCCTCAATACTTCCTCTTTAACCTCTCGGCACTTGTAACTCCTTATTCGGTATCTGCCTCAGATGGGAGTCCTGGGAGGGCGGCCACGGCCCATCACGGTCACTGCTGTGTCCCAGCACTGTCCGGCTCAGAGACAGGGGCATAACTTAACAAACGAAGGATGTCTGACTCCTGGCTCTGCTGGGGAGGGCAGGGACTCCTTGCCCTGGAGCGCTCTGCGCAGCAGACAGATTTGCCATCATGAGTCATTTAAGATGGGCTTGTCCCTTCGCAGAAGATGGCTTACGTCATCACTTCCTGGCCACCTGGTTCCTCAGTGGGCTTTGGGGCACTGAGATTGTGAGGAGGGCTGCGGTAACGGGCTGCAAAACACTGCGCCAACAGTAGGCTCGGGGGTGGGTGTGGGACGGAGTGGCATAGAGAGGATGTGGGTAAAATGTGTAACCTGGCGCGGTGCCTGGCACGGTCACTGCACAAGAAACGTGAGCTGCTGTCAGGATTTGGGGAGGAAGAATCCTCTCGTGTTAAAGAACCCAGGTACTTAACTCTCTCTGGGTTCCAGGTTCCTCATCCGTGAAGTGGGGATGATAATGGTATCTCCCTCACCGGGTTTTTGTGAGGAGAAAATGCCAAGTCGTGCAAGGCACTGAGCAGGGTCGGACAGCCCTCCACAAATGTTTGCTCTTGCTATTACTATAGGGTAGTGATGCACCCATGCGTTCAGTACAAGTTCACTGAGCGTCTCCTGCATACGGGCTTGAGTGCTAAGGACAGCGCAGTGAACAACAAATACACAAATACACTTTGTGTGGTGGTAAGTGCCATGGAGAAAATTAAAGCAGGGTAAGTGGGTGGAATATGCTCAGTCGGGGTAGGGGGTTGCGATTTTACATATGAGGCCTCCCTGATAAGATGACATGTGACTAAAGTGCTCCAGTGAGAGAGTGCGGGCAGTGGAAAGGCTGGTTGCCTGCCTAGCACACTCGGGAAGCAGCAAAGGTCTGTGTATCCAGGGCAGAGAGAGCGACAGGATGCCAGATCACGTGGGGTCTCACAGGCTACTGCAAGGACTCTGGCTTTCACCTAGGGTGGGCAGACGGTTCTGAGCATAGCAGTGATGGGACCAGACCCCTTGGGACTGCCTTACTGAGGACAGAACATAGGGAAGCAAGGGTGGAGGCGAGGGAGACAGGGAGGAGGTGACTGCAGAGTCCAGGAGAGGCTGGGGGAGGCTGTGGAAGGGGAGGGGTGGCTGGAGACTGCCCACCGGAGCCAGACGGGATGTGGGTGTGAGAGGAAGAGAACAGCAAGGCTGATGCCAAGGCTTTTGACTTCGACAAATGGAGCAACGGACTTGCCCTTTATGTTAACAGGAAAATTCTGGGGGGCAGGGGAGGAAAACCAGGAGTTTGCTCTTGGACATGTTTCAGGGGCTTAGAGACACCTGGGTGGAGATGCCGATAAGCTACCAGTCTCGAGTTTGGACACAGATAGGTTCTGGAGTCAGGAAAACCTGGATTCAGATCCCAGTCTGCCATCTGCTGGCTGCATGACCTTATGTGAGTATCTATACCTCTCTGAGCCTCAATTTCCTCATCTTGTCAAGTGGAGATACGAACAGTACCTACACTCCATGGGGTGGTGAAAGACTGTGAGATCACGCACGTAAAATGCTTATTAGCACAGACTCAGGGTTCAATTAAACTCATTCAACTAGCCAACCAATTAGTATTTACTGAACACCTACTACGTGCCAGGCAGTCCTGATGGAGGCACGGGACATTCGCAAGTGAATAAAACAGATGGAGGCCCTGGTTCTCCGACCCCACATCCGTGTTGCTACCAAAAACTAATGTTGTTACCTAAAGCTAAGCATGAATTTTGGGCGAGGAAAGCTGAGGGCAGGGCCTTATCAATCCAACCTGAACTTAATGAGACAGTGCAAAGGCCCAGAAGGGTGAACATGGTGGGATCTGGAGGTCACAGCCCACCAAGTCAGGCAAGCTTGTCTGGGCAACATAACTCATCCAATCCTTAAAACTTTCACGTGACGTATGGTAATTTTTGTTCCCATTTTTCAGATGGGGAAACTGAGTCACACAGCAGTTAAGAACTTGGCTCAAGGTCGCACGGCTGGCCAGTGGCACTGCCAGGACTTGAAGCCAGGCCTTCTGACTCTAGAACCCGGGTCCCATGTTACGCACCCTTCCCTTACTCACATGCACGACCCGCCCTCCTGTTAAACCCACCAAGAGCCCATTGCTGACTACAGCGTTCCTTTTCACAGAGCTCAGATGTGGCCCGAGTACTTCATACCACAGTGCTTCAAGCCTTCACCAACCTAGCTGTCACCCGACTTGAAATCTCTCACTCTTGCTTTGGCCACCAGTCTGAGTCGGAGAGGTCTACCAGGAGTTTAGGGTAAGAATTCACCCAGACTGTGAACCTTCGTCTTTTAACAGAGGAAGTTAAGCCACTCAGGTTTATCGTGATTACCGATGTGGACTTATTCCTGCTATATAACTTTCTGTTTGTTTGTTTCTTGTACTCTGCTTTCTCATGTTCTCCCCAGGTCCCTGCTTATGCCCTATCCTCTAGTGGCCTGGAAGCTTTTCATTCCATTTTAATTCTTCCCCAAAGTACCCTGGAATTTTGAATGTAAGCATAAACTTATATCTCCTATCAACTTCTAGAGTGAATAAATACATCTCTGTCTTCCCAAGGTGATGACAATGGAGAGCCTTGGATCCCTGGCCCGAACCTTCCCTAGAAAAGAACCCAGGGTGCAGGGCCCACAAGCCCCCCTAGTGTGTAAGTGGCAATTCTGGTTCTCTTGGGGTCAGTTAGTGTCCTGGCCTGACTGACTGGGCTGGGGTGGGGGTGGGGGGGGGTGGTTCCCCAAGGCCTGGGCCAAACCACAGAAGTGCTGTACCACTGCCGAGCTCTCTCCCTTACCTTCAGTCTCTGGACGATTTCCCTTATGTCGTCCACAGAGCCTTCCGTGGACTGCACGAAGATGTGGTCCCCTCGCCCATAGAAGATTTTGAGAGTGGAGGAGTCTGGGGTCCAGCCGATGACATCCCCACAGTAGCAGTTGAACACCACCTCCTTGGTGCGAAGGTCCAGGAGCACCACAAACTCATTGGAAATCCCCAAAATGCAGTCAATTTCTACCCCCTGGGCATAGTCCTGGGCCGCCACCCTCCAGGCGATGGCGCCTGCGCTGTGCTGCTCAGCGCCTGCCCGTGCTTTTGTCTTTTCCTTCTTCTTGGAGGTCAGGGAGATGAGGTTAAATTTGCCAGTGGAGTCAATGGGTGTGTTAGAGACACAGTTTTCAGCCAGGTCCTTGAGGTACTCCTGGCGGGTCCTGGTGGCCATGGTGTGGAATTTGTCAGACTTGTGTGCAGCGTTCTCGGCATTAATCACCTTGGCCAGCAAGAAGTCTCTGAAGACATCAGACTTGCGGAATGTGGTTCCACTGGGGATGGGGGGACCAAAAGCAGGAGCATCTTTGGATCGGGTCACAGCCATACTGAGGAGGGAGACATAGATGGTAGAAAGAAAGGCACTTGAGATTCCCTTCAGAAAGAAAACATGCAATCAGACACAGGAGTGTGCTTTGTAGGAAATAGTTACGTCTAACTAGTAAGTTGCTAGCTAGACTGGAAACTTTCGACAGCCTTAGGGCGTGTATACGCATTTTTTTTACTTCCTAGAACATCCACTGCTGTTAGAACATCCACTGCTGTTCAAAGAAGAATTCTCCTACCGCTGTTCCATTTTGGTTATTCTCACCTTACATACATATAAACTGTGTGGTAGGGTACAGTTTGGCAAACACTCACTCCTCCCTCTCCACCTTTGAGGGGAGGTACGTCCCCACCCTCCTGATCCTGGGTAACTTGATTTAGCCAATGGTTTTCAAGCAAGGCATGCCTCCTGCGCTCCTGCCTTCTCCGGGAGCTAAACATGCCCCATGGGGGCCCCAGACGGATGAGGGACACCTGTAGCAGACCTGGACCCAATCCGTGGCCGGGAGCCAAGGCCAGTCAGACCTGTGGATGTGTGGGCCAGAGAGACATGTTAATGTCTGTGAGCCACTTGAGTTTTCGGGTGGTTTGTTAAGCAGCATTATTATCAGAACATCTGACTGATACACGACATTTATGTGATTTACTTCTTTCAAACATTTGTGTGACATTGTTTAACATACTTTGTAAATCTTCTCTACGTGGGTTATTTTGAAAATTCATTGTAACGAGAGGTTAGAAGGCACCCTTCCTACTTCAGTTTCGACTGAGGTGCCGTGGTGACAGAAATGAAATAGCGAATGGATGAGAAAGTAAAAAGGAAATAATCTAAAACCTGTTCTGCCAAACCAATGAACCTCCTTACCCCCTACGCAAACTACAGAGGGAGCTGCTGGAAGGAACATCTTTGGAGAAAGCTGGGTGGCGAACACCATCATCTCTGCACCCACTCTCGCTGGCAGCAGGGGCCTCTGAGGTGAGCCTGCAGTCAAGAGGAGCCTGGGGGACCAGGAGGGTGCACAGGGAGCCCAGAGAATTCGTAGTCAGCTGTGGTCACAGTCCCAGGGACACTCCCCTGCCTCCCATTTCCTCCTCGTGCTCCAACCCTCGACAGGCCAGAAACAGGTCAACATGGAACAGAGGAGAGGTGAGAAGGAGCAGCCCTGAGCTGGGAGGTGGGAGAATTTGCTGAGAAGTCAAATCTGGAGATTTGATGAGTATCTCAGATGTGTTGTTCCAATGACCAAACTGAGTGGACACTCCAGTGGCTATAGAGCAGCGGATTTCTACAGTCAGGAAGTCAGGCAGAGAGGCTACGGCTCCTCCCAGAGTCACCACCCAGGGGCAGGGGAGCGCGACACTGGCTGGAAGATGTTAAAGAGTGGTGGAGACACCATAAGCTATGCTGTTTACATGATGATGATTAAAAGCAGTATGAGTTGCTGGAAACGAGCGAGCAGTCAGCTTGCTAAGATTTTCTTAGAGCATTGTATTCATCCTCCACAAAAACCTCACCTTATGAGTACTGCGTTAGGAGAGATTTCCTAATGCTTCTCTTCCCACCGTAGAATAATTTTTAAGTAACGAGATTCCTAACTAAAACATATTCCATGGAACCCAAACACAGTGTAAGGCTTGTTTGGGTTCTGACTCCCAAGCCCCCACCCTCCCCCAACGTGACAAAGGGGTGGCAGTGTAACATTCCTGCATCTATTTGACAAGCATTTCTGGGATGCTCTGTTGGACGCTGGGGATACAGCAGTCCCTGGCCTCCAGAGCTTTTAATCCAGGAAGAGAGGCATACTAAACAAACTTACAAATTAATTTATAAAGACAAAGGAAGTGAATGGGGTACAGACAGAACAACAGAAGGACCTGATATGGACAGGGAAACCCCAGGAGGGCCTCTCTGAAGAAGTGATTATTACACTGGGATTGGAGGCTGAGTAGGAGCCAGAGGAAGAGCTGAGGGGAGGGCCCTGCAGGCAGTGGGCGCTGAATGTTCAACGCCTGACTGCGGAAGACGAGGCTGGGGTGGTCTGAGCCCAGACAGTGAAGAGTCAGATGCTCAAAAGGTCACTGCGGGCCAGGCCTCGCAGGGCCTTGATGGCGTGTTAGCGCTTTTCATCTTGATCGTGAGACCAAGCAATCATTTCACCATCTGGGCTGGCTCGTCACGATCTGCACCCCCAGATCCGGTGTCTGCTGCTCTCCGCCCTGCTCAGTGCCCTGGCAGGTGGGTTTCTGCAGGCTATCACCTTCACCTGGGTTCCCATGCCCTCCAGCTTCCAGTGAATTTGGTCAACAGGAAGCACCAGCAGGAGGTGACAGGAGAGAGAAGTTCAAGAATTTCTTTCTCTTCACGGCCTTCTTGTTGGGCTGGGATAGCGGCTGTGGTTGAGTCCTTGATCCTTCAACTCACAGCCATAGATAGCTCCTGCCTGGTGCCTCCTCTCCCAGAGCCACAGCTCTCTCTAGCTTCCAGAAACTTCTCCCATCCTCTCTAACCTCAAGCCGAAGGGGTGGGTGATGGCTCCCTGCTGCTGGTGGTTCCCAGATGCCTCGCTTTCCTGTACTTGTTCCCCTAACCTAAACACACCTGTGAATGGACTGTTCGCTAACCCTCAGTTAAAACCCTAAGGGAGGCATCTGCTTCCTGAGGGTCCATGATGGACACAGGTGCTAGCAACAAGTGACAACCAGACTGACAACCTGCGAGGATCACCATGGCTGCCCCATGAGGAAAGCACTGGAAGGCGCCTGGGGCAGGAGACTGTCAAAGGAGCCCTTGCACACCCCAGGTGGGTCAGGCCAGATCCCGTGCTCACCACCTCCACTGTTCACTGTCCAGTGACACTCCTCCAGTGCAGGAGTGCCATGTGGGCAGATGCCACACTGAGTTTAGCTGGTCCCCCAGCACCAGCACAGGTGTTCACTATTGATTTAAATAGCGATTTAAACTTGAACAGACCAGGAAGAAACGGATTTCTACCAATGCACAGTGGGTGCAGGTTTGACGGAAAAAGGCACTTTCCAGGGGTGCAGTTCTTCAAAGGCCACACAGACCAGGCAGGTTTTCTGGGCAAAACCTTGTGGGCGTGGCCTTGCCTACAGGACGGGGGATGGACCAGATGACTTCGCCAGTCTTTCTAATTAACGGTATGTTCGCATTGTACGTTACAGCTGTGAACAGCGCTGCGACGGCCCCGGTCAGCGCTTGGCTGCGTAGAGTGATGGATTTTGGGTTTCCCCACAGTCCCGATTCATGATTTTAAGAACCATGAAATTGCAAGCTGCTGAAGGCTTCTGGACAATCAGAACAGCTGGTCCTTTGCTTCCCAGCAGGACGGACTGGGTTTTCACAGCCCACAGGCTGCAGGGATGCTGGTGTGCCACCCAGAAACGGCACACTGAAACCGGAAAGGACGGCACCTCGTCACACAACCAGGAGACGGTGCGTCACCAGGTCACCTGGTCACTGTAGCTCAGTATTTCCAGAATATTCACAATTACTCATTCGACAATTCTTTTCTTGGTGCCTAGGATATTTGGGCCAGGCATCTGTCCGGCCAGCAAAAATGTTTTTAGGGCTCACTGTATGGCAAGCCCCGTGTCACAATAGATACATGAAGGGGAATGTGACATGGGGTTACCACCTTCAAGGGAGGCAAGGGCCACGCTAATAAGTCATTTTTACAGCATGAGTGCTGCCACAGAAATGTGTTTGGGGACACAGAGGGGACCGGGTGTGGTCTGTCCGGAGAGCAGCTGCCTGTAGGGAAGGAGGGGAGAGGAAGGGAGAGGGTGTGGGAGGGGGTAAGCTTTGGTTGTATCTTTAACATTTGCTTTCTTTAAAAATAAAGAAAAGAGAGAGAGCTGAAGCAAATATGGCGAAATGTTAACATCTGCTAAATCTGGTGGTAGGCACATGGGTGTCTGTTATATTATTTTCTGTGCTTTTCAGGATGTTTAAAATATTGCATAATAAAAATATTTTAAATTAAATTGTAAGAAACAAGAAGGGTTTGTGAATCAGAAGCAAGCAAGCATCCTGGACACCATGCAAAGGCTGGCCTGGAAAGGTGGGGGGTTGGTGGAAGGTTGCCGTGACAGCCCTGGTGGGAGCGTGGGAAGGGGAGAAAGGCCACCCCCATGCCCCCGGCTCAACCCCCTGCCTCTGACGTGCCAGGAGAGGGAGGCCTTCTCCTCTGTGGTGTGTGTGTGTGTGTGTGTGTGTGTGTGTGTGTGCGCGCGCGCGTGAACAACTCCATCTTCCCTCACCAGGGCTACCTTTCAGCTGCCGAGGAACGTGGGACCTCCGAGTGAGCTCTGACTCTCACAGCCCAGAGGTGTGGGCACGGGTAGCTGCTGCTCAGAGTACCAGATGCAAAGGGGTGAGGACACAGGGGGCCTGTGGCCTGATGCCCCGTGGAGGCCCTGCCATGCAGTGTGCTGGCTCCCAGCAGCCACCTGGGCGGCACATCCAGGACAGTGTTCTGAACCACACGGGCTACGCGGTGGATCCCCCCCTCCCCCTCTCATACACCCGGCTGACACAAGAAAACGGGAGATTCCGGCAATTCCTCAAGACTACCAGTGCACGACGCACACACCCTTGGGCCCAGGGACTCCAGTTTCAGGAATTCTCCCATCTGTATAGTCGGACACAAGTGCAATGAGAGCGGATGCAAGGTTGTTCGCTGCCGGATGGAGGGGAAGAGCGGCTGACAGGAAACGGCCCAGGTGCCCATCGATGGGGGGAGATTCTCACGCATCCGCACGATGGAATGAAAAAGCACTTTATGTATTGGTTTGGAGAGATCTCAAGGATTGGTGAGAAAATACAGGATTCAGAACAGCGTGTGTTATGCTCCATTCGTGTTAAAGAGGTGAAGAAGAATACTTGTAAGCACGTGCTGGTGTATGTATGAAACATCAGGATGCACAAGAAACCGCTAACAGGACAGCTGAGTGGTGGGAGACTGTGACCTTTTTTTTACTTTTTTATGTTACATTTTGTACCTTTTGAATTTCAAACTGTTCTCAGAAAATGGAAAATAGCGCTCCCTTGCCCATTCCCCAGAGCTTGCGGTGCTATCCCAGGGGCAAGTGCTGCCCTTGGCCCGGGGCCTAGGTCCTTGATCAGCTGGTTTTCTTTTTTTTTTTTTTCAACGTTTATTTTTATTTTTGGGACAGAGAGAGACAGAGCATGAACGGGGGAGGGGCAGAGAGAGACGGAGACACAGAATCGGAAACAGGCTCCGGGCTCTGAGCCATCAGCCCAGAGCCCGACGCGGGGCTCGAACTCACGGACCGCGAGATCGTGACCTGGCTGAAGTCGGACGCTTAACCGACTGCGCCACCCAGGCGCCCCAATCAGCTGGTTTTCAAGGACGAGGGCTCTCTCCTCACCCCACACCCAGAGTGCTTTCCATCTGGCCTCTGGGTGCTGGCCACTCTGCTGGTGAGAACTGGGGCTTGGGGAGGATGCTGAACGAGCCTGCGGCCTGTGTCGCCTGTTGATCTATGAACCAGAACCACAGCTCTATCCCTGCCCCCGTCCTTCCAACTTGTGATTTCCCCCTGGGCCACCACTCCTATGCCTCAGCCCTGTGCCTGCTACCCAGGCGTGACGCAGGGGTGGTTTCACTCTACGATGGGCACCTCACCCCCAACCAGATCAGTGAGCCACAATTCTGGGGCTTCTTTTCCTGGGAAAGCAAAGCTTTCTTTTTGCTGGATTTGCAGCTGGGAGGATGTTGAGCTCAGAGCTGCCAGCAAATGAGGCAATGTATAGGAAAGTGGAGCAGATCCAGCTACGCCCGAACCTGTCATTTGGGAGCCGATGTATACGAATGCCTTCTGTCTTAAGCCAGGTTGAGGAGGAGTTTTTGTCACTTGCAACCAAAAGATTCCAGGCAACTACAAATCCCCGATGGTCTCCTTATCAACACTGGGGTGACATGCCCCTTTCTCGCTGAGGATCACTCTCTTGGAAGGCGCGGGAATGTGAGGACAGAGCTTCCCAGAAAGCAACACAGGAGCCGGCCCACCTGGGCGGCTGCTCTCTGCTGGCTGTCTTTCTGCACGCTGCCTGGAGGCTGGGAATCGGCTGCTGTGACTTCCTGTGTGTGCAGGGGTTGGGGGCCGTCCCGGGGCTGTTCCCTGGGGCCCACGCGGGAGGTGCATACCTGTAGCAGACATTATCAGTGCAGGGGTTGTGGGCTCGGACAATGATGAAGACGTGCTGAAAGTGTGAGCGGATGTTCTTGGGGGTGAAAGGCAGCGCCCCCGGCTCCTGGAAGATGATCGTCACAATGTCGTTTCCTATGTGCCTCTTCCTTAGTAGCTGGTGAATGGAAACAGGGGACAGGAGGGCGGCACCAGTTGGCTTGAGGGCCCTGCCTGGACCCTCATGGCAGCCTCCCACCGCCCTGTGGTTCTTGCCCCCCTCTCCCGTCTGGTCCCCACACGCAGCCAGCGAGAGCCCTGGACCTTGGTCGGATCGTGTCTCTCCTCGCTCAGAGCCCTCCAGTGGCTCCACCTCACTCGGGGGAAAAGACCGAGTCCCCACATGGCCCAGGGGGCCCCATGTCCCCCATGCCACCTGCCCCCACCGCCGCTCTGACATCTTCTCCCTCCCTCACTCTGTTCGACCACGCAGGCCTCCTGCCGCTCCTCAAACACGCCTTGTTTCCTCAAGGCCTCTGCAGTGACTGTTCCCTCGGCATGAAACATTCTTCCCAGTCAACTCCATGTGGCTCCCTCTTTCAGGTCTTTGCTGAGACACCTCCCTCCCACGGAGGCCTCCGCTGACTGTCCCCACGACATGCCCTCTCTCTACTATCCTGCCGCCGTCACTCGACATTTATCGACACTCGGCACACGGTGGCTCTTCCCTCTTCCTTCTGTTTCTGGTCTGTCCCTTCCCGCTAACACGTCAGCTCTGCGACGCCAGTGGTTTTGCCTGTTCCGTTTGCGGCCTACTGCTGTGTCCTCGGTGTGAGAGCAGTGCACGGCACACAGCTCTTACAGAATGCTCACAGGTTAACCTTATGAGTCCATGGACACCTGACCACTGCTGGTCTATAAAATCTACAACGTCACCTGTACCAATGGAAATAATATACACTTGCTGAACCACAAGTCTGTGGGGTTTCTGTTCTCTAGAAACTAGGAAGAGTTGTTTCAGGACAGAATCTGCACGGCACATCCAGGAGAGGAGCTGCAGGGAGCAGGTATTAGCTGTTCTTGCCACTTAGCACCCTTTCCTTCTTCTCCTCACAGCCACGCCCCTCCCCTGTGGGAAAGCACCTGCCTGATCTCTATCAGCGTTTCAAGTTGAGCTGACCCCGCTCACCATCCATCCCCAGGGGTGGGCACGCGCTTCTGGCTCGGCCAGTCAGCCCATTCCTTCCCTGCCCCAGGCCCCGGGGACTGGCAAGTGAATAGTCCAACAGGATTCAGCCCTGAAACGTTTCTGGGACACCAGGGAGGCACAGCTGTCTCCCCCCCTGGGGTGGCTACCTTGGTGGGATGTGAGCCGAGGGCAGCTAGGGGGCATCTCTGCCACTACCTGGGAACACCTGAAAATAAGGTCACTATGAAGAAAAGCAGAGCTGCAAAATTCAAAGGGTCCCTAACATGCTTTGAGCCCCTGGATCCAGCCGTACCTAACGCTAGCCCTGTGCTGGCACGTCAGAGTTACATAACCCAGTAAAACCCATTTATTGCTTATGCCAATTTGGTTCGTATTTCTGTTACTTCTGGTTGAAATAACATTGACTGGTTTGTTCTTCTTTCTCACAGGACCCCTGATGACTCAAGAGACCTTGAGGGGAGCTGGGGTAGCTACAGGCAAGCAGGGTGGCTAAGGAACAGCTAGGAAAAAACTGATCTCAAACGACACCTGACCTAGCCTCCATCCCCCCGGTGATGTGACCATGGTGCGGAGGGTCTCCAAGGCCACGGGCGGCAGCAGGAGAGCCCATGCCAGCCAGACAGCCAGCTAATGACCGCGGGGAGGGAGACTGCCTTGGGGTTCAGTTGTGCACCAACGGGAAATCCCACGGGACCCCTGCCCTGGGCCCCACTGACCTGCTGCCTGTTGTTGGGGGTGTAAGGGAGCAGGGTGGAGACGTGGAACATGATCTCGTAGTCCTGGTATGTCGTGTAGAGGGAGTGGGTGCCCGTAGAGTCGGCTGCAACAGAAACACCAGTTAGCACCACGTTTCCCAAACCTCTGGGCTTGTGCCACAGCCCACATGCCATCTGTGTTAGTTTTTAGCTTGATGTTTTCACTTCACTCTACTCTTTAAAATTAAATAAATTTAGGTAAAAAGGAAACCTTATGTTAGACACCCACCAGACTGGTAAAAAAAAAAATTAAAAGTCCGACCGTACCAAGGGTTGGCGGTGACGTAGAATAGAATGACTGGAGCCCTTTATGCGGCTGGTCAGGTGTGCGAATTGGTACAACCACTTTGGAAAACTTTTTCACAACATCTAGTGAACCTAAAGATCAGCTTAACTGATGACTCAACACTTCGTCTCCTGGGATCATAATCCAGAGAAAAGGTACACACGTGCCCTGGGATATGGGTACAGGCACCTTCAAATGTCAGTCACAAGAATGGATCAACCATGAAACGAGCCGCAGTCACCACACGGGCAAATCCCATATATACAATGTTGAATGAAAGATGCCAGACACAAGAGGAGCACGTAGCGTGTGATTCCATTCACGTCACGTTCAAAAACAGGCAAGACAGATGCTACTTAGAGATGCATGTATAGGTGGCAAAACTATGAATGATAATCACGAGAGTCAGGATGCTGGTTATCTCTAACGGGAGGGGGTTGTGATCAGGCAGAAGCACATCCGATTGTTGGCTCCATGTTTCCGAGGGGGAAACTGAGGCACAGGGAGGGAGGGACTTGCCTAAGGTCACACTGCAATGCGCAGTGAAGTCTGGACTGGAACTCGGGATGTGGGACTCCAGTGTTTTCTTAACAGGACTCAGTGTTGCTCTTACCCAAATCCCTAAGCTTCAGCCCTAAAGGCCCTGCACGGTGGGTCCTGCCTGCCTTCCTCACTTCATCCTCTCTCTACATGAACTTCCCTGGACAACAGCCTTTAGACCTCAGGGCTTTTGCATGTGCTGTTCCTTTACCTGGAATACTTTCGGGCTACTTCACTGCCTCTTTTATTCCAACTCACTCTTCTCAGGCCACATGCCATGTTCTCAAGGAGCCCTTCCCCACTCCAACATAAGATCAGGTGCCCCATACATGCTCCTATCATCTTGCTTGAACTGCCCAGGGAGGAAGGCTGGGAGGTTTCTGTGGAGCGCATGAATGAGCCCACGAACCATGTTGCCAGGAACTCCAGGGTGTCATGTTCACCCCGGGAAGCCCATTCTTCCAGCAAGCTTTATCTAGTTGAAGGTGCTGGGGAAACAGTGGTAGAACAGGCCCAAGAGTCCCTGTTCTTGAGGCCTCACATTTGAGGGTGGGGGGGTAGCTGTGACAGGTGAGGGCACTGAAGCCACAGCTGGTCAGTGCCAGAGCCAGGCCCGAAGCCAGAAGACCTTCAGGTGGCTGCAAGCCCAGGGCATCCCTGTCTGGTAGCTGGGGAGACTGGCCGGGAGCACTGTGCTCCTTGGGGTCCTCAGAGAAAATCCGCTTCCTGCAGAAGCCACGTGGCAGCGGCTGGTGTGCCCTCGAGTGCTGATTCTCTGTGAGGCACTGTGCCAGTATCTGACGCTCACGGCCAACTGGGGGACGGGGGGAAAGACTATGGCCGTCACTTCGTGCAGGACGCTGACCCTCAGGAGCAGGCATCTGTCTGAGAAGGCGGACAGTAAGTCTCCGCTTCCTTTTTCTGAGCGCACAGCCCCCACACTGAAGGAATCAGCAACGGAACCACTCCTGCTGCGGGCTTCCAGAGCACCAGGAGCGGACAGGATGCAGGCAGCTCGGGGAGGCCAGGCAGGTCCAGGGTCTGACACAGAGCGAGGGCTCAGTAAGATAGTTCAACACCGCGCTCCCGAGGTAAACACAACTTTACAGATGAGGAAACGGAGGCAGAGACCGCCAAAGCCACTGGTCCAACACCCCTAAACGAGCAATGGCTCATTCCTCCCACTGCTTCCTTCAACAGACAACAGCCATAAGCACCGCCTAACACTTCATTCATGTCTCTAAACGTGGTCTCATCTGGGCCTCCCTTCTCCAGATGAGGAAACTGAGGCATGGCCAGGTAAGGTGAAGAGCCAGTGATCAAGCCACAGCCCCATCACTCAGGGCCCGACTCAGCCTAAGCAACTATCCCAGCTACAGCTCACCTCTAAGGGGTCCTTCCCATAGGGAGCCGTGACGCCAATTTACAACATCACTCTTCCAACCCCCCAAAACTGCCAGGACACATTTTAATCCTATAGATCATATATAAACATATTATGCATATGGATGCATATTTATGTGTGGAAATGCCAGAATGAGTATGTTGTACCTCGCACCTGCCTTAAGAAACAGACCGCCTGCCACCAATACTCTTGTGAAAATGTGAGTATCGTTTCCTAGTTATATCCACACTCTCCCTGGAGGCAACCACTACCTTGAACGTCATGTCCATCACGGCCTTGCTTTTCTGTAGTTTTCCTACGTCAGAACAACCCCCCAGACAATACACTGTTGAATAAAAGCCATCTTTCGGCACCTGCTTTTGTGAGGCCCGCTGTCCACGCTCAACATCAAGTACATGGCCTTCGTCCAGGCTGACGCCTGCAGCTCTAGTTCACTGCTGTCATTGCCACACAGCTCTCTGCCGCACGAAATACCACAATTCTGCCCGTGCACGCTGGGCACCATCCAAGCACTGGTGGTTATGAATATTCAGGACATCTCCCAACGCACATGTGCATGAGTTCCCAGAGGACATGTCTAGGAGCGCAACTGCTGACTCACAGGGTAGGTGGGTCTTTAAACTTTACTAGAACATGCCATACTGTTTTCCAAAGCGGTCGCACTCTCTGCACCCCCGTCAGCAGAGTCTGAGAGCTCCCACGGCTCTGCGTCCTTACCCAGGTATCATCAGGCCTTGTGACGTTAGCCCCTGGGGTGGGCGTGGGGTGGTGGTCCACCGGGATCCCACTGGTTCCCCCACGAGGCCACTGTGCCACTTACTCTTGACATCCAGCTGGGCGGCGTACTTGGTGAAGCCCTTCAGGCAGACCTTCTCCCCGATCAGGGAGAGGAACTCCTCAAAGGCGGGGCCGGCCTCCTCGTTGTTGTACATCTCCTCCTCCGAGCTCTGGCCAGCCTTGCAGTAGAGGATGCCCACTTTGTGTTTCCGGCACAGCTGCAGAGGCGGGCCGGGCAGAGACGTCAGAGGGAGGGGAAAAAGGGGCTTTCTCAGGCGCGGTGCCCAAGGAGCTCCTGGGGTCACACAATAACTCGGGGCCGCAGCCAGAGAGGAGGGAGAAAGAGGTGTGGGGGGCACATCCCAGTTGTCCCTCCCCTTCCCTCCCATTCCAGAGAGGCACAACAATGTGTCACACAGCCCGCTCTCGTTCTCTCTACGGAGGGCCACGCCACTCTCAAGAATTAAGACACCGTTGCCTTGGCTGGCTGCCCACAGGAGGTGGACTGGAACTGGCTAAGACTTGGCAAAAGGAAATTCTCCAGGGCTCAGGGCTCAGGGCTCAGTGCAGTCAACTGTTTTCAGGGAGTGGGCCCTTAGTGACCACATGTTTATTTTATGTATCTCATTCTCCTGGTCACTGGTGACTGGACCTTGACAGACACCTGACCTAAGCACGGGCCAGTCAGAGGCTCTCCTGGGACCAAGAGTCAGCTAGCTGGGGTCTGCACGTGGCTGTTATTCTCCCAGAAACTCTGGGAGCTGTGGGAGGACGGAGAAGCAAAGGGAGCCAGGGTGCAGAGATGGGAACACACCCCCTAGCCTGTCCCCCACCATGAAACCTGGTGGCTGTCTCATCCCCAGACCATTTTCCTCCTGAGACCCAGTCATATTCTTGCTCTTGGCTCCCTTGGAATTTGATTAAGAGATCCCTCTTTTTACCTAAACTAGGTTAGGTGGGTTTCTATTCTTGGAAAAAAGAACAAAAAAAAAGACCAAGACAGAAAGAGGTACCAGGATGGGGCTGCAGGCTACGGTCCGAGGGGCCCCCCACCCGGAACCCTGGCTCACCCCTTGTTCGTCGAGCTTCAGCAGCTGCTCGGTCACCTTGGGCGTGTTGAGAGCCAGCCTCAGGCAGTGGATGTTGAGCTCGGGGATGACATACTCCAGGGCATCCTTCAGGGGCAGGCCCCGTCCCGTCCCATGCTTTGTGGCTGTGGGTGTGGCGTCCTCCAGGATGGATCCCCGCAGGGTGATGAGCTGTTTGAGGGAGAGAAGAGAAGGTCAGGAGGCTCTCAGGACCCAGGAAGGAACAAGAGCCCATGAGGGTGTCCTATTCTCAGAGCAACGTGTGCGATGGTCAGAGAAGCTTGGGTCCCAGAGCCAGCCCGGGGTTTGGACCAGGACTTGAGCTTGCTGCCTCCTGCTTGTGTGATCTTGAGCAAGCGCCTTCAGATCTCTGGGCCTCAGCTTCTCTTTCACGAAATGGGTACGGTGACGGCATCAAAGCCCAGAAGAGCGCCGGGAGGATTAAGTGGATGAGTCAATGAGACAACGGATGGAGCACACCTTCATCCGTCAACAAATACCGACTATGTGCCCCCGAGACCTAGCCCTGTTCTGGGTGCGGCAAACAAAACAAAGACCCAACTGGTCTTCACCCGACTGGCATTTAAGTGGGGACACAGATTATGTCAGCTAGTAAGATGTATAATGAATAAAACAGGCTCCACAAGGCAAACCCTCAATGAACACTGTCTTCATTACAACACGTGTGAACATATTATTGTACTAACACGGTTGGTCTGTGGTGGGGCCCAGGCATCTACATACATGTGCACATGCGTATTCATACTTATACCAATGTATACTTATACACACACACACACACACACACACACACACACACACACACACATATACACACACACACCTTTTCAGTGCCATTCAAATGATTCTGCTGTGTAGCCAGGATTGAAAACTTTTAGTCAGGCCAATCACGGCCAACTCATTTCACTTTCCCAGATGGTGCTTTCCATGTTTTTCCCATAGCTGGCCACATGACTAGCTACAGGTAATGAAATGTGAGGGGAATTCAGCTGGGGAAGGACTTCTTGGACACATTTGCTTCTCTTTGTTAAAGGAAAGCCCCTTTCCACCAGCCCATTTCTTCTTGCTAAGGACACTGGTGTGAGGGTAAGATGTTTGGGGCTGTGGCAGCCATCTTGTGTTTGCGAGGAAAGAGACAAGAAAACCAGAGAAATCAATCTCTGCAGCTGCCCACCTCCAGGCTTCTTGTTAGAGAATTAAAATAACCCTCTATTTGTTTTAGCTATGGTTACTCAGGTCTTCAGGTTTACTCTACAGGCAAAGCAGTTTCTAACTGATATACCTTTATAACAAAGTCGCATTTATGAAGGTGCAGTGGTACAACAGTAATTACCTAATTACGTGCACACGTCTGTTCAGGGGGAGGTTTTATCATCTCCATGTTGCAGATAAGAAAACTGAAGCTCCGAGAGGTTAGGTGCCTTCTCCAAGGTCACCACAGCTAAATGACTAAACCAGGATTCCCACGCAGCCCTGAATTTTCCAAAACTTACAGTTTTCGCCGTTGACAGTGTTTTATTTTTATTTTTGGCTGTGAGGTACATCCTCATACAGAAAAGTACTCAACACATGGAAGCATACCTAAAGGAATGATCACAGAGTGAACACCTAGGTAATCCCCACCAAATCAAAAAAGTATTTTCAGCCCTCCAAAACTCCTTCCCTCCTCCCCAAAGGCAACTCCACCCTGACTTCAAACTCCAGAATTTATTTCTGCCTGTTTTGGAGCTTCAGGCAGTTTGTATTCTTTTATATCTGGCTTGTTTCTCTCAATGCTGTGGATATGAGATTGGCCACGTTGCTGTGAGAAGCGGCTGTATTGCCACAACGGATTTATTCCATTCTACTGTTGAGCACGGAAACCACTTCCAGTGTTGGACAACTATGAACACTGCTGTTAGGAACGCTCATAGGAGCGCCTCTTATTGCACATGAACAGATTTTCTACCTAGGAGGGCAACTACCTACCTAGGAGGGCAACTGCAGAGTCACTGGGCATGTTCATCTTTAATTTTCCTGAACTGCCCAAGTATTCCAAGTGGTTGTACCAATTCATGTCCCGCTAGCCCCGAGAGTCCCTGTGGCTTCAGGTCCTCACTTGTACCAACTCAGGCTTCTCTATCCACGTGAGCTGACCATCAGGTGATGCCATGCCCAGGGCCAGGCACGCAGCTCCAGCCCCAGCAAGGCAGCATGACAGGGTATTTGCGGCAATACCAGGAAAAACATCCCCCCTCAGGGGATTGCTACAAGCACCCAAAATATACTTGAAGCTATGATATAAAGACTAAGGATGAGATGCCAGGGTGGCTCAGTTGGCTAAACATCTGACTTCAGCTCAGGTCATAATCTCGTGGTTCACGAGCCTAAGCCCCGCCTAGGGCTCTGTGCTGCAGCTCAGGGCCTGGAGCCTGCTTCAGATTCTGTGTGTCTCTCTCTCTGCTCCTCCCTGCTTGTGCTCTGTCGCTCTCTCTCAAAAAAAAAAAAAAAGAAGACTAAGAAGGATTAATCAGTAGTACCTGGAAAAACATGCCTGTCCTAAGTTAACAGACACAAGAGATGGCAAAATTAATGTGTCACGGCATTGCCTCTAAGCATACAGCTTGCCAAATAGGACCTGGGCAAGAGGCATGCATGGAAGGAATGCAATGATCTTGTGTTCTGGAGTTCCCAGCTGTAGCCTTGGTAATTAATAAAAAAACAAGTCGCTTTTATCCTAAGGACAGTAGTCTTGAAACAGATCATGAAAAGCAACCATGTTGGATGCTTTGCCCTGCCAGTCTGGGAGGCCCTGGGATTGTGGGTTTCAATCAATGCACCAACTGGATCCGTTTTTGTATCCTGCTGACACTGGCCCGCAGCGCCCTCTGCTGGGGCCAAGCAGAAGCATGGTCCTGCACCTCAGCCTTTCTCCCACTCTAGAGACAGGTGGCCTACTGTCACATTTTGGCTCTGAAGACTTGACCAAAAGCCACTACTTGAAAAGCTCCCAGCTTTGCCTTCTCTGCTGGGGAGATTAAGTAGGGCACTGGCAGGGCACAACGAGTGGCCATCTCGACTCTCCACCTGGTCCTGTCTGTCATCGTCGCCTACTTGGCCTATGATGATAGCTGCCTCCTGGTCTCCCTGCTCCCACACCACTGCCACCCCGGCCCAGGCCACTCTTCCTGCAGCAGCTTGAGTCAGACCACGCCTCTCCTCTGTGCAGAACGGGCTAGTGGCTTCCCATTTCTCTCCAAGTAAAATCTATACACCCTGCTCAGCCTGCAAGGCCCTGTGTGACCTCATCCTCAACGATACCCGGCATCATCTCGCTGAGGATAAGCAGTCACATGAGCCATAGAAAAGTCTCAAGGCCATGTATGCAGGGAGGTTTCTATTTGCACAGGTTGTTCTTTGTCGGCTCCTGACTTAGATGCATTTTTCTCTGCTGGGCGGTGGGTGCACGCGTCGGGGACTTCCCCTGGGAGGTCACTTAGGAGTCTGTCTGCCTGGATTCAAGTCCTGACTCTACCCATTCCTTAACTGTGTAACCCTGGGCAAGTTGCTTAATTTCTCCGTGCCTTTTTCCTCATCTATAAAATGCGGATAATGACTCTCTCAAAGGGCTGTAAAGATTCAATAAGATAATCCACATACAGTGCTCAGCTTTGTATCTGGCATCCAGTGAGCACTCAATACATGTTAGCCATTATTATGTATACACGTGTCAAATGTATTTGTACAAAACCATATGCATAGTTAAGAATTTACATTTCACCTTTAATAGGAAGCTATAGTTGACTTTTCTCCCCACTTAACAATATGCTTTGGAGATTATTTCCATAAACACACACACACACACACAGACGATCAGAGTTAACTACTGAATACAAACGAAGTCCTAGTCGATTCACACTATTATACTTGCTTTTTTCACTTACTAGGAGACTCTCCCTTTTCTACTTTGTACACTTACTTATATACTTAAATTGTTAAGGAGTGACTGTTACTTTTTAAATAAAAAAGAAATGACAAATCCAAACCTCTAACCCTAACAAAATCAAGGCCAGTCAAAAACTCACGTTTGCTGGGCTAAGGGGGACTTGTTGGGCTTGGAGGCCAGACTGTCCCTGGTTGCCTGGGGTTTTCCTGTGTCCTGGGAGAGACACGCCAGCAAGGGGCTCAGGCCAGGGCTCGTCCTGTCCAGGCTGGGCGGGGCGGGGGGAGGGGGCCGCTGTTCAGGCGTGTGATGCCAGAGCCCAGCTCCAAGTCTGTTTCTGCCCTGGCGGGAAGCTCAGTGCTGCCAACGCTCACAACCCATCTGCCGGGAGATATGGGCCCACTCAACTGTCTGCTCAGCGGCCGGGGGTGGCCATCTGGGGCGGGCCAGCCTGCTGGCCTGGAAAACAGCCCAAGCCCTTCACCCTGGACCCCACACCTTGGTTTACGGGAGCCTAAGATATGTACATGTGGACAGGAGGATAGAACTCTGCCCGTGAACTCCACCTTTGGTTCCTGGCATGGCCCTCGGACCCTGGCAGGGGGTGGTGGGGACAGTGACAGGCCAGGCTCATAGTAGCATCTACCACTTGGAGTACTCACTGCCTCACAGCCTCAGGCTACCACCTCATGTGTGCGAGTCCATGAGAACGTTCCCTGCCGCTCTAGGAGACAGGGAACAAACAGCACAGAGCCCATTCACAGATAAAGAAACTGAATCCAGCGGTAAAGCCAACATGATCACATGGTTAGTAAAAAACCAAGGTCACATGGTTAGTAAGTGGCAGAACTGGACTGAACCCAGGGCTGTCCATTCCCAGAGCTAGAATTCAAACTCGACCCCACAGGCAGTGTGCTGAGTGGTTAAGAGCCTGGGCCCAGGCCCCGGGAAGCTTTGGTCCATGTCCCAGCTCTGCCATTGGTGACCCTGACAAATGATGATCTCCCTGGGCTTCAGCCTCCCATCCTCATCTGTAGAATGGGAATAATGGGACCCATGTCATAAGACTGTTGAGAAGATTTGGGCTTCATGCATATAAAACATTTAGGACACTGTCTGGCAAGAATGTGTGTTAAAAGTGTTAGCTATTATTGTGGATACTGTTGTTGTTACTACTGGGGGCTGTGGACTGTCCACCTTGTCGCCACGATAGGAAGGGCTTGAGGAAGAGGCACGGCAAACCTTGCTGGCCACTGCCCGCCCTCCAACTCAGGTGATGAGGTCCTCAGGCCTGAGTGCCCAGTAGGGCAGCTCCACCAGGAGCTGGGCTCGGGGCTGAGCCTGCATGCATGTGGGGTTAGAAAAAGGCCCGGTTGTGGCTGTGAACCTCATGGTGGGCCAAAATGCACAGGGCTGCCTGGAATGTGACAAGGGGACAGTAGACTGAGACCCTTACCAATGGCTAACTTCACTGGGGTCCTTCCAAGTGCCAGGCCAAGCACTGCCTAATGGGTAACCCCACTGGATCCATGACTATAGGGATTGTAGGGACTGTGAGAAGACTGGGATTCCCAAGAGGGAAACTGAGGCTCTGAGAGGAGAAGCCAGGTGTACAGGTTCACAGCTGGTGAATGGCTGAACTAGGAATCCATACCAGGTCTCCAATGTGCCAGATGTGATCATGCCTCAGGACCTTTGCAATGGCTGTTCCCTCTGCCTGGAATGCTCTTGTTCTAGATGTCCACATGGCTGCTTCTCTCATGTCCTTCAGGTCATTACTCAAATGTTATCTTCCCAGTGATACGTCCCTTGACCATTCTGCCTAAACACTGAACCGCCCCTTACACCTATCTCTTCCTTGCTTGACTTTCTACCTTGTCTCACTTACCACATTGTGTAATTTATCAAAGTATGTGTGTATTGTCTGCCTCCCCCACAAGAGTGCAGCAGGGATGGCAGGTGGTGGTGCTGAGTGAATCTCTGCCGTGTGGATGAATCCTGGACCTGTGTCCTGGGGCCTCAAGAGCCTCATGCCGATCCTGGGGGGGGGGGACTGGAGGCTTGTTTTGTGGGTGTTGGGGCTAGGAAGTGCGTGGAAGCAGGCACAAGGCAGGAGCAGCACTGAGCCGGTTTCAAACTCACTGAATAGGAACCACAGCAGAAACAATATACCCTGACCCAACATCCCCGCACCCAAGTCTCATGACTCCCAGTACATGCAGTGCAGGCGGTATTTTAAAAATTCATTCTACATATTCCAATTTTATTAATAAGAAACAATAGCACAAAAGCGCTGGCACTAAGCTGAGTTTGTAACTCATCAATGGGTCTGCTGTGCAGCTTTGAGCCCCGTCAGTGGAATCCCAGAGGCAGCCGAGTGGGGCTAGAGAGCAGGCCGACTCTTCCCCTTGCCACTTACTGGATGCTGCTTTGGGCAAAGCCCTCAACCTCTCAGGGCCTTGTTTCGTCATCTGTCAATGAGGACAACCGTGCCTTCATCACAGAACTGTCGTGACACTTAAGTGAATGAACGTACATAAAGGGTAAAGAAAACATCCGACACAGTGTTATTAAGTAGATCTGCAATGTCACGGCAGTTGTAATAAAATATTATTTACTAGTGTTTGTTATTTCACCCAGCAGATCCCCAGATGTCGTGACACAATCTGATGCCATGTGAGCTGTCACATCACATTCTGCCCCAGCGCTCATCTGGCCAGAAAGGTGAGGAGAGGGAAGAGGGGCAAGGTGACAGAGGTGCCGGTGACGACCTGTGGGGGCGCTGTGGGACTGCCTCCTCTAAGCTGCTACAAAGCCTCTGTGTCATCCCACTCCCCCTCAGCAAGAGGGTCTTCGTGAGGGGATGGGGCTAGGGCCCTCGGTGTACCATCTGCCAGTCTGGATGACGTCCAGGCTCGGCTGGCCTCACACCCAAAGTCCTTGGCGGCAGCGGCAGGCTGCTGGGGTCCCACCAGGACCTGGGCAAAGGCCAGGAACAAGGCGGATGGGGCAATGCAGGGCTGAGGGAGACCCACTTTGGGGGGCCTGCCCAGCTGACTCCCACCCCTTTCCTGGAAAGCTCTTCCTTACTTGGGTCTTTTGGAAGTCTGCTGTTTTTGCTGGCCTAGCGCCCCTCTTGGCAGAAGGACTGCCTCCCCCAGGTGATTCCGACTGAACTGTCAATTACAGTGTGCTGCCCTGTCCCAGTGGAGCACACGTGATCCAAGCAGAGCCAGTCAGAGTCCTTCCCACAGATATGGCAGCAAGTGTCTCTTCCTTGTGGAGGAGACATACAAAGATGTAGAAGAGTTGAGCAGCCAGTCTCCATTTTCCCATGACATGGAGAGAGCTTGCTGGTGGCAGAAGAGAAGAGAATGACATTCACAATGCAAAAAAGCAGAGCTTAGAGGAACAGAGCGGTCTGGAGGCAGAATATGGTGACATCATTTGAGTGCCTGGATCCAGCTATGCCTGAAGCCAGCCCTACCCCGCCTGGATTTGCAGTTATATGAACCGAAAAATTCTATTTCTGGCTTGAACCAGTTAGAAGTAGATTTCTGTCAATTACAATTGAGAGTCCTAATTGAGCAGGATGCCCCCAGCAGGCCTTGTTCCCTAGCCACGGCTGATATTTAGTCTAGGGGAAGACCTTCTCTGCCCAAACCAGGACAACGGGTTTCTCTACTCAGACTTGAAAGCACTGCGAGTGTTTTGAGCTGAGTGGCACCAACAGCAGTGCCTGCTGTGGCTGAGATTCCCCAATTCCTGCCGTGCCTGAGGCTTGCTGCCTTAATTCTTTCCATTCTGCAGGACATCTCATGATCCTGAAAGGATCCCTTACACGTCTCCCTTTATTTCCTATTCTAACCAGAGTGAATCTCTTGTACAATGTAAGTATTGTGGGCTCTCCAAGATCCCAGTCCTGGCCTGGCCCCTTATTCACTGAGCCCATACAAGTCACTTCATTTCTCTGAGTCTTGAGTCTTCTCTTCTGTAAAATGGAGAGACGAACAGAAGTGCTCTCGGGAGGTTATTAGGAGGACTGCGTGAGGTGAAGCAGGGGAAGCACCTACCACAGAGTAAGGGCTCACAGAGGGTGAGGGGCTATCGAGCTGTAATTTACGTAAACTAATAACGGTGATGCGACTTACCTCACGGGTCCGGAAGATGATCCTGTACTGGTACTGAGGCCCGTGGTCCTTGTGGTCCTCCAACTTCTCCCGCTTGATGCTCACAGCCACTGGCCCTAGTTTCTCGTCCACACCAAAGTAATTGGCATGTTCTGAGAGGGAAGCGTTCAGAGTGAGTTCTCTGGGAAGGAGGGATGATGCCCGGGGCAGGTTCTTGGGCAACCCGCGGGATCCTGCTCACACAAACCTCCCGCCTGGTCATGGCCACACTCGACAGAGAGACTGACGGCAAGACCTGACCGTGCCACCTCAGCCAAGTCACAGAACTTTTTTGAGCCTCAGTTCCTCCATCCGAAAAACGGGCGCCCTGACACTACCCATAACTCATCGAGTCAATGTGAGGTGAGGGTGAAATGAGACTACAAATATTAAATGCTTAGCACAGTGTCTGGCACGTAAAAAACAGAGCCTATGGTTATCCCAGATTTGCAAACGTCCATCATTAGCTCAGCTGCCAACTAGCCCTGTGAAGTGGTTAAGATTCTATTCTACCGCGCTGCTCGCAGGACTCAAATCCAGGGTGTCTGCCACTAGGTCAGATGGATGGCCCAGGCCAAGGCACTCCACAGCACTTTCATCAGGAAAACGGGAGCAGTAAGGCTGGACACACCTCTCAGCACAGTTGTGAGGATCAAATAGGTTAACAGGCGTGAAGCACTTAGCACACAGCCAAGTACACAGTAACACAAAAGAAATGCTAGCTCTTATCATCCCAGGGCGTGATGTTTGTCAAGAAAAGGGACCATGATTCAAGTCCCCAAGCATCGCTTTTATCCAACCATGCTTCTACATACCTAGGATACTTAAACGCTACTCTTTTCCCTCCCTCAATAGAGCCACTGAATCATGGAGCAAGTCTCCTGTTCTCTCCCCTAAATAGCAGCTGTCTCCCCCTTTCTCTAAAACATGCTGCTGTTTTCTAATCCTTCCAGCAAACAGTTTTTTCCAATGTGTAACCCAAGTGTTTCCTGCTTGTGGTGGATACCCACCGGCAGCCTGTCTTGACTCAAGTCAACATCCACCCCTTGCCAGAAATTCCTTCCCATCCCGGTGCTCTGAATATTTAGCTGATGGTTCCTGTTCTCATGAGATGCTTTTAGTGAACCAAAAGCTTATCGAAGGCCTAAATAATGTGTTAATTAACGGTGCCAGTCAGACCAATGGCTGCACTGGGTTAAACCATCTCCCCAGCAGGTCAGAGAGCATAAGCAGTATCTGCTCCACAGATAATCGGTTCATTCCTAAACATCTGCAGGGCTTGTTCTGTTTTGTTTTCTCCCGAAGCATACCCAGCGCCCTGCATTCCTGGCATACAGCAGGCACTCACTGAACAATGACCGATGAGGAATTTATAAACTTCCAGGGCTACCAAGAAGTCCAATTTTGAAAGAAAAAAAAATTTTTTTTAAATAAAGCTCCCTAGTGAGTACTTACTATCTGCCCAATGAAGAACTAAGTGCTTTAATGTACAATCTTATTCGATCCTCACCAGTCTTATGTCGGTATTTCTATATATGAGTTGGAAACAATGTGTCCTCTGTTGGTTAGGTACAAAAATGTAGAATCAGGTTTTGACTGAGTCATTCAAATCCTCTACAGCCTGATTTCTTGACCGCTAGATGGGTGAATTTCAGAGAGACCCTGTCAGCGTCTCCCACTGATTGTTTACTTCTCCCTGTAGCCTTATCTGTTTTTCATTTATATCCCTCTAACCCAGGTTGCCAGGTGCACAAACATTCACAACTTTTCTCATTAGCAACTGTCTGGAACTTTCTTTTTCCCCATCCTTTCATTTTTAATTTCTGTGCCCTTTTGTTTTGGGACATGCGATGCTGCTACAATTGTCTCCATTCCTCATGTGAGGACAGAGTCCCAGGGGTGAAATATGTCATACAAGCTAATAAGCTATGACACAGGCACCCTGAACCCAGGGCTGTCTGGACTCCAATGCTGGAGCTCCAGAGCCTGCACGCACTCTGAGCCCTGTGGAATGACTTAGTTGAAATTTGTTAGGTTTGGCTAGGACACTGGCTGAAAACAATTTTTTTAAATAGTTGCTGTGGAGTACTAGCTGCCTATCCATTCTATTCTGCCCTTCTTTTCAAGAAAAACCCTCTATTCTTAGGGGAGGAAAAAGGGATTTGTCTAGTTGAAAACCTGTATTTCCCAGCCTGCCTTGTTGATAGGAGTGGTCAATAAGCAGCAGTGGCTGGATGGGGCTTCTGAGAAAGCTTTTTAAAGGGAGGTGATTTGACAAGAGATCTGCCTCTTTACCCTTACCCTTTCCTCTTTCTTTGCCTGGAAATATGGATGCGACAGCTGGAGCTGCAGCAGCCATCTTGGACCAGGAGACCACCTGAGGGCTGGAGGCCATGCACTAAGGATGGCATTCCACTGATGCTGAGGAGTAACCATACCAGCCCTGGGCTGCTGACCTCCAGACTTCTTTATATCATAGAAATAAGCTTCTATGTAGTTAAAGTCTGTCACTGGCAGTTATGAGCAATTCTAAACCAATACAGTTGTCAGCATTTAAAAATTAGGAGAATCCGCATTAAAAAAAAAAAAAAAAAAAGCTTCATTTCAGGAGAATCTTGAAAAATCGGAAAGGCTGGCAACACTGGGTTTGCCTGTATTTCCTGCATGACAACAGTGAGCTGGAGCTGAGCAGGAGCTGCCCTTTGCCCCAGCCCTGCCCGGCTCCTGTAGCTGCCTGGGTTCTCTGCACTATGCTGTGGTGTCTCCTCAAATTGTCCCACCAGCACTAATGAACCTAATGATGCAGGAAGCCCATGTCTCCCTGGTGCTAACACCTTCTAAACATCAATCGCTCCACCTTCAGAGGGGATCCAGAACCTGCCTGCTTAGTCCTGCACTCATGGGCTCCCAACCTGGATGTGTCCATCATCCTCTCCTGCTTGGATTACTACAGCAGCCTCCTCCCTGGCTTCCCTGCTTCCCCCTCCCCCAGCATCTGTCCCCCAGGAGGAGGCTGTGAACACCTGAGTCACTTCAGGGCCCTCTCTGCTCCTCAGAACTCTCTTGTGGCTCCATCTCACTCAGGGCAAAGACAGTGAGAGTCCTCGCCATGACTCACAAAGTCCCACACTATGTGTCTCGTCACCTCTCTCCCTCAGCTCCTGCCACACTCTCTCAGCCACTCTGTCCCAGCAACACTGGCCTCCTCCCTCCTCCTTTAATGTTTCAGGACTATTGAACTTGCTCTTCCCTGTGCGGGAACACTGTCCCCAAACTCCACACAGCTCCTTCCTTCAGCTCTGTACTCAACTACCTAGGAGGTCCTCCCAAACCATTCCCTATTGCAAGCGAAGCCTCTGACCTTGACACGATTTCCCTCTCCCTTACTTTATGTTTCTCCATAGCACTTGCCACCCTATGCTGCCTTATATATTTTGCACATTAATCAAGTTTTTTTTTTTTTTTTTGTCTTGCTCCCCGCCCCCCAAGTGCTGGGAAGACAAGATCTTGATTTTAAGCTAGTCAATACTGTATCCTCAGGCTCGAGACGGTGCCTATCACCTAGCTGAACCCAGCACACGGTTGCTAAGTACATGCGGATCTACTGTTTCCCGTGGCTCAAGGGTTTGGCGTGCTGAGCCCCAGGTGAGGCATCCAGCTAAGCGCCAGATGAGGCTCCGCTCACTGAATCCCGGGTGGGTGGGTGGGCGGCCGCACATAGGGAATGCACGAGCGGCGGGGGTCCCGGGGACAAGCTGCTGCCACCCGCCTGCCTGCCCGCCCCGCCCCCCCCCCTCCCCCCCGGTCACCTCGGCCCACGAAGTGGTCCTGGTAGTAGCGGGCGCCCAGGTCCACGTGCTCGATGCTGTACTGCCGCGGGCGGCTCTGCGTCCTCTGCTGCTCCTTGGGCACCTCCAGCACTGAGATGCTGGCGTTGGTGCGGTGCGCGCTGAGGGCGGGCTCAGCGGGGCGGCCCTCGCCACCGCCGCCGCCGCCGCCGCCCGGGGAGCCCACCGCCGCCCGCGAGAAGCTCACGTTGCGCTCGCACTCGCCGCCGATCTCGTTGCGGAAGTGCGGGCAGCTGAGCAGCAGGTCGTTGCTGTTGTCGTCGCCCAGGTCCTGCTCCAGGTTCTCCTTGCAGTTCAGGTCCTCCGTGCTGGGGAAGGCGGCGTCCAGGCCGCCCAGGCCGTGGGCCCGCGACGCCGAGAGGGCGGCCGTGGCGGAGGCGGCCGAGGCGCCCGTGGTGGTGTTGCGCCGCTGCGCCGTGGCCACCCTGTTGGCGGCCGCCTCGTTGAGGTCGAACAGCATGCTCTGCACGTCAAAGTGGGCGAAGCTCTTCTGGCAGACCCAAGGGCGGCCGGCCTCCGGGGGGCTCCGGCCCTCCTCGGCCTCCCCCGGGGCCCGGCCGGCCTCGCCGTCCGTCTTCCCGCTCCTCAGCTTCCGGAAGATGGACGAGTCGGCCGCGTCCCCGCCGCCCAGGCCGCGCGCGGGCTTCTTGCGGGCCTTCTCTTTCTCCTTGGCGGGCTGGAGCACCAGGAGGCTGTCCTTGGCGGGCTGCCCGTTGCGGAGGTCCCCCTTGGCTCCGCCGCCGCCCCCCGGGACGTGGGGCCCCGGATCAGCCTGGAGCAGCTCACTGAGGGGCTGGGGGCCCGCGGCCTCCGGCTGTTCGCTGCGGAACTCGTTGAGAATGTCGAAGAAGCTCTGCTCCGGCACGCCCTGCACATCGATGGAGGACGTGCTGCCGTACTCGCGGAAGAGGGGCAGGGCCCCTGTGTGCCGGGGTCCCCGCGGCTCCCCCGCGTCCTCCGCGTCACACTCGCTGAGGGTGATCTCGCTGCTGCTGCGGTGCCGCAGGGGGAGGAAGGCCCTGCCGGGGGACCGGGGCCACCCGTCCTGGAATTCCACATCTTTGGACCTTCTCCTGGAGAGTCTGTGGAAGGCTTTGGGCACTGAGGAAGCCGGGGTGCTGACAGGAGGCTGTCCGTTCTGTACGCTCCTCATGGAATGGGCCACCTTTGTGGCCTTCGTGCCGTCTGCGTCCTGTGAGGGGCTTGGGTTGTTCTGCTCTCTCAGGGCGTCCCGCTTGGGCGGCCAGTCAGCCACTCTTGCGCGCACACCCATCTTGGGCACTGCAGGGGTGGTGGGACTGGGGCGGGTGGTGGCGCTGACTGGGCTCTCACCAATGGGCTGCGGCATGCCCCCGTTCTGGACCCAGAATCCCATGGGAGCATAGTCCCCTGTGTGTGGCCCGGGGAGGACATCGGCCCCCCTGGCCCCACAACTGGCTGCCAGATCCACACCATCACTGGGAATGGGCCGATAGGTGGTCATAGTCCACGGGCACTGGAGTGCTACTGGCTCCTGTGAGCTGCCGAGTAACTTTATGGGGTCCCCTGGCCCTCAGCCATTGTTCAGGGCCGCCAGTCCCAGGATGAAGGATGCTGGCCCTTGAAGCCTGACGGGAAGGTTGTGAGCCTGTGGAGTCCAGTTCTCCACCATCGCTGTGGACAACCGAGCCGGGACAACCTCAGGAGGCAGGTGCTGTCCTAGGGTCTCCAGACTGGGCGGCTCAGCAGGACAAAGCAAGCAGTAGATATGGGCGAGGGCCAGCAGGCTGCTGGGCTGTCTTCCCTGCCATGCTGAAAAAGGAGAGAAGGCAAAGGTGAGATGTGATGTTACTGTTCCCAGAGAAACTTTTTGTGTGACAGCTTTATACTCATTTAAAACATTTTTTATTAGAGAAAATTTCAAACATACCCAAAGCAGGGGTGCCTGAGTGGCTCAGTCGGTTAAGAGTCTGTCTCTTGATTTTGACTCAGGTCAAGATCTCACAGTTTGTGAGTTTGAGCCCCACACTGGGCTCTGCACTGACAGTGCAGAGTCTGCTTGAGATTCTCTGTCTGCTCCTCCCCAACTTGTGCACACACACTCTCTCTCAAAATAAATAAACTTAAACATTTTAAAAAACATACCCAAAGCAGAATAGTGTATTTATTGAGCACCCGACAAGCTTTAACAACCATTAACTATTCGCCATTTCCGTTTCATCTACCCACCCACTCCTACACTTTTTTTTGTTTTTTGACAGAATATTTTAGAGTATGTCCCAGGTATCAGCTCATTTCACCTATAAATACTTAAGCTTATATTATCTAGCAGTCAAGGCCTTTATTTTATTTTTTTTAATGTTTATTTATTTTGAGAGAGAGAGAGAGAGTAAGCACACACACTTGCTTGCAAGCCAGGGAGGGGCAAAGAGAGAGGGAGAGAGAATCCCAAGCAGGCTCCACTCTGTCAGAGCAGAGCCCAATGTGGGGCTTGATCTCACCATGACATCATGACCTGAGCCAAAATCAAGAACTAGATGCTTAACCAACTGAGCCACTCCTAGTAGTTAAGCCTTTAAAAAATTAACCAAAAATACTCTCATCACACCCATCTAGATTAACAAGAATTCTTCAATATCATGTAATACCTCATATCTGTATTACATTTCCCCCAGTGTCTCAAAGTTTTCTTTTACAGTTGGTTTGCTCAAATCAGGATTCAAACAAGATCCCTACTCTAATTTGGCAGATAATATTTCTTAAGTCTCTTCTATTCTTTACTGTCCCCCTCCCTCCCCATCACCTTTATTTTGATGCTATTTACTTGTGGAAGGAATGAGGTCATGCAACCCGTGGAGTTCCCCACTTTCAGAATCTGGCTGGCTGACTTGTCCATTGTGGTGTCATTAAACACATTCCTCCACCCCCTGTGAGTACTGCAGGTAAAGGCTGGACTATTGTCTATCTGTCCTGCAATCTGCCTGACCAGCCACCCCACCAAAAAAGGAAGTAAAAATGACAGATGAGTCACCATGAGCACTGGTAGGTTTGGGACAGGGGATGGCTCTGGAACTCTATGTGATTAATAGATACCATGAATATCAGCTCCTGTCGCTTCTTGGCTGAGATCTCCCCAGTGGCTCCTTACTGAATTAGAATAAAATCTAAATTCATCTGCTCGCCCACAAGCCCCTCAGGCTCTGGTCCCTGCCAGTCTCCTGATGCCTCTCCCCATCCCTGACTTAGATGCCATCACAATGGCCTTCTTTTCTGTCCTGTTGACATATCGAACCCCACCCAGGATATCTGGATATCCTTCCTTGGTTCTTAACCAGGCTGGCTCCCTTGTATGATGTCAACTCTCCAACGAAGCCTTCCTTATGAAGGGAAGCCTACCAACGACTAACAGTGCTTTCCGAGGAAGGAGAAGGCTGTGTATGTGTGTGCGTGCGTGTGTGTAGGGGGCATTTCCTAACCCATGTCCTTAGGTATGGAGTGAGCTGGCAGAGAGAGACCCAGGGGGAAGCATGAAGCAGATTATTCATGGAGCAAAACAGGGAGGCAAGCCTGTAGCACCTGAGAAAGTGAGAACCAGAAGGGGGTGGGGGAGGAGTCGGGAGCAAGAGTTTACCCGTCTTCCTAGCTCCCAAGAGAGCATTCCTGAAGATGTAGCAGGGAGGCACACAGGGGAGGGGGCAGAGAAGGGGGAAGGAAGTGGAAAGCCCCCAGAGTCGGGTTGGTTAGGGGAGACAGGAGCAAGGCCAGGTGAGCCTGGGTGAGCTGGAGAGCAGAGATGTCTTCTAAAGAAGCAGGTGGGCCTCAGCTCTGGGGACCAAGCTTTGCAGGAATGTGGATGCCAGATCACTGGATTTTTAATTTTTTTTTAATGTTTACTTATTTTTGAGTGGGGGGGGGGAGGGAGGGAGGGTAAGAGAGAGTGAAGGAGACACAGAATCTGAAACAGGCTCTAGGCTCCGAGCTGTCAGCACAGAGCCCAACACGACATCGGGCTTGAACTTGGGAATGGCGAGATCATGACCTGAGCCAAAGTTGGATGCTTAGCTGACTGAGCCACCCAGGATCTTTAAATCCAGAAACTAGAAATCTTGAATTATATGCAACTTCTACCAGTTTGAAAACAAAAATAACAGCAGCAACAACAACGAACTACCATGCAGAGAAGATCTCTAAGAGGATGTTCAAGAAACTGCTAACATTGGTTGCCTCTGGGAAGGGGAATTAGACCTCTTTTCCCCCACTCCAAGCCCCCTCTCTGGGTTGGCCAGGGGCACTTTTTTTTTTTTTTTTAAGATTATTTATCTTGAGAGAGAGTGCCTGAAAGCAGGCAAAGGGGAGAGAGAGAGAGAGAGAGAGAGAGAGAGAGAGAGAGAGAGAATCCCAAGCAGACTCTGCACTGTCAGTGTAGAACCCAATGTGAGGCTTGAACTCCTGAACTACGAGATCATGACCTGAGCTGAAATCAAGAGCCGGATGCTTAACCTACTGACCCAGGTGCCCCTGGCCAGGGGCACTTCTTATGCTTGGCAGTGCAGTCTCACCTCTGGGTCAGTCTGGGAAAGCCTAGCAGATTAGCCCTTTGAGGCCACATTTGGGTTGGCTGGGAAAACCAGTGGCCCAGATGTGACCCCGACCTGCTTATGCAAGCACCTCCCGACAGATGGGCTTTGCTGATGGCATTTTGTTTCCAGCTCAGTCAGAAACCCCCAATCTGTTTTCCTCCCTCCTGTGAAAACACACAGATGTTCCTGAGGCCCTGGTGTCTTTCCACAGATTCCCTTCCCGAAGCAGGTGTAGCCAAGTCTCCTGGCGATGCTCGGAAGGGTGAGTGATACCCACAGCCTCTCTGGGATTCAGGGACTGGTGCACAATGGTCCCTTTCCAGCTGCCTGCTGTCAGGCTCCCCCCTCCTAAAAGCATGCCCATCTTTCTGATGGGGAACCCCCATAATGAAGGCCAGACTGCCTGGGTTCAGGTCCTGGTATGCCATGGACTGGGTACTGAAACTGTGACTCGATTTCAATCTGGAGAGAGCGGGGAGAATACCACCGATCGCACGGCCACTACTATTACCATGGTTCCTCCCTTCATATATCTTCTCCCCTCACCCCACGCCCCCAATTACTGAAGCACAGCCAGGGGCAGGCTCAGCGGCTGAGTGTTCTCTTCTGCACCTGTCTGTACAAGTTTCTTCTCTCCAGTATTCTTTGGTTCCTGCCTGTTTTCTATGCCTGCTCCTCTTGGCCTCCTGGTGGTCTGTAAGCCCCTGATAAATTCTGCTTCTGCCCAAGACTGTCAAACGTGGCTTCTGCTGCTGGCATAGGAGGACCTTGACTAATACCCACTGCTGTGTACAAGGAAGGCAGCTGGGGACGGTGGATGGGGAAAAATGGGAGACGGCAGCATGACGAGAAGCAAGTGGCAGTGGGAGAGTCAGGTGGGGATGCGTTTGGCTGCAAGTAACAGAATACCATCCAACGGTGGCTCAGGCAATGAAGGTATTTCATTATCTTATGTAACAAGCAGACCAGGTATGGCGGCTCCACTCTTGGCACACTGCGATGACATTAGGCACTTTTTTCCCCTCTGTCCCATCATCCCCTGCTCCCCTCAGCGTGCTGACGGCTTACATCTTTGGCTTTCGACCTCAGAGTGGCAAGCTGGCAGCCATAGCCCCCCTTCTCACCGAACCGTGGGCAAGGGGGAAAGCAAGGGATGAGATGAGACTGTTCTTACTTCTTACCCATCTGACCCTCATCAGGAAGGAGAATGTTTGCCAGAACATCCCCCCTACCTCAACAGACTTTCTTTTATGTCTAATTGGCCAGAATGTGGTCACATATGGCCATTCTAGGAGCAAGGAAAGCTGGGAAAGCCAAGAATCTGGGATCATTCTGATTGCCCATGGGCCAATGAGGACTTACGTCTGGGGCTGGCCACACTGGCTCCCTAAAAATGTCATGGTCTGTTAGAAGAGCAGGCATCTAATAGTGTGCCTGTGTAAATGCTCCCAGACTGTCACCTGTGAAGAAGCTGGGGAAGTCTGAGCTGAGAGGGTGCTCCCTTATCAGGTCCCCAGAACTTGGATGCTGGAACAGCAGACAAGTGGCCTCAATGTTTTGGCTCTGAAGGGCCTTGCTCTTCTGTGAAGGAGTCACGATGTCTGCAGAACCTCCCAGGGCAGAGCAGGAGGGAAAAACACAAGCTTTCCAGTGGCAGACACTTGTGGTTTGCTTCCTCTGCTGTTTTCCAAAAACAGCCCAGGTTTCCCTTGGGGAACCTGCGTTCTCTGACTCCCACCCAGTGGGCTAGAGGAGGAGATCCTTCTTGACCATGTAACCTGATCAAAACCAGTGAGAACCAGTGACATGGGTGCCAAGAGTCCTGGGGCTGAAGGCTGTGCTTTACCCTGTTACCCGGAGTTAGAGAGGATATGAGGGATGGAATCACTGCAGCTATCTTGTGACCATGAGGGAAGAAGGAAGAACCGTTTGTGAAAGGGGTTCAAAGTTAGGGGGTGGATGTGGGAGATGTAGTCATCATTTTCATCTGAGTCAAGCTGGACCCAAAGCTACCACAATTGTACTTCCCACCACTGGATGTTTTAGTTACATAACCAAACAACATCTATAACAGCAGCTACCATGAATGTGATCCTTCTAGAGTCCAGGTCCTTCTCTAAGCACTATACATTTGTTATCTCTCTTAATTCCACAACTCTATGAAGTAGATATTACCTCTGTCTTAACATAAGGAAGCTGAAGTGAACAGATCAAGTAATGTGCCCAAGACCAGGTGGCCACAAGGTGGCAGAGTTGGGACTGATCCAGCAGCTTCGTTCCTCAAGTCAGGCAGTCCTGAGTTCAAGCACGAGCCCTGCGGGTTGCCCCGTGGGCAAAGTCCTGGACCTCTAATTCTCCTTCTCACTGGTGACACAGGGCAAAATACCTCCAGATCCAACTGCTCCTCTGAGTTCCAGACTTGGGTAGCCACTACTTACTTGACATCACCACATATATATTTCACATGCACTGCAAACTGCAAACTGCACATTCCCAACCTGAACCCTTGATCTCTCCCCATCCACAAAGCCCGTTCCTTCTCAGAATAGTCAGGGTGGGCTAAGTTATGGCGTAGGAACAGAGAACCCCATGTACTAGGGGCTTACCCAACAGAGGTTTGTTTCTTGTTCATACTGCATGTCTACCAGGGGCGGGCCAAGGGCCTTTTCATGTCAGCTCTACTCCCAGGTGACAGAGCAGCGCTTACATGAGACCTGGCCAATTTCACGGGTAAGGGACATGGCCGAACTATGCGACAGTTCCTGCTCAGGAATGACACATATCACTGCTCTCACATCTCACTGGCCAAATCAAGTCATACATCGAAGACTGGTGTTGACAGAGTGGTATGCCACAATATCTATCAGAATAGGAATAGCAGAAGCTACCGGCTTCTTCCACATCTCAGGGAAAGGCACTTCCTTCCATCCAAGGACTCCAGCTGGAAACTCCCTTCACATATCCAATCCATTACCCCACATCCTGCTGACTCTCCCATGGGAGCTCTCCCATGCCAGTCTGAGCTGGGTGACTATATACCATAGCCTCCCCATTACCTCTCCTTCTGCTCCTGGTCCTGTAAGTGCCCTTTGCCATGCAGCAGGCAGAGCAATCTTAGGATTCATATTCACATTTGAATCTTAGTATAAATTCAAATCTTAGGATAAAATTCAAAATCCTCACCTCAGCCCTCAAGGCTCCTTTCCTCTTCTCCTTGCTTTGGGGGTCCCAGCCACAATGTCCTTCTTTCAGTTCCACATGCCTACGGCTTATCCACCCTGTTGCCTCAGGGCCTTTGTACATGCCATCCACGTTGCCCTTTCCCTTACCTAGATAGTTCTTTCTCAAGATTCAGGACAAATATCACTTTCTCCACATGACTTTTCCTCCTCATGAACCTTGTTCAATCCCCAACCTGAGTACTCAGAGCACTCTTTTTTTTTTTTTTTTAATGTTTATTTTTGAGAGAGACAGAGGGTGAGCAGTGGAGGGGCAGAGAGAGGGAGACACAGAATCAGAAGCTGTCTGAATCAGCCAGAATCAGAGCTGGCTCCAGGCTCCGAGCTGTCAGCACAGAGCCTGATGCGGGGCTCAAACCCACAAACTGCGAGATCATGACCTGAGCTGAAGTCGGATGCTTAACCGACTGAGCCACCCAGGTGCCCCGTGCTCAGAGCACTCTTACAGAGCATTTCGCTTTGGGGTTACCTGCCTCAGTGTATGTACATCATTTACCATGTAATTAACTGGCTGCCATACATAAGGTTTGTGAGGCACTGAAATGTGAGAATCTTTATTATTGCATGCCTCTCCCCCACAGGCCTGACATACAGTAGGTCATTAACAAATACCTGCTAAATAAATGAGTGGATGGATGACAACCTCAGACCAGGAGGAGCGCTAGCTCAGTGAGGGTCTGTGACCTGAGGGTAGATGGTGCTTGCTTGGTGACCTAGCGTGTCTGCCCCTGGGAAGAAGCGTGTTCAGGAAGCTGAAAGTAATGTGTGGAGTGTGTGTACGTGCAAGTGTGTGTGTGTGTGTGTACGTGCAAGTGTGTGTGTGTGTGTGTGTGTGTGTGTGTGTGTGTGTGTGTATACACTACCCTTGCACAGGCCTTTGGATGGGGGAGCAGGTAGGTATCCAAGGTCTCCTTCCTAAGCAGACCTCTGCGTCCAAGGGTGCCCCCATCTGCTCCAGGGATTACCTCTTCAAGGAAATGTGATCCAGTCACTGCAATGGGGACTTAGTGAGACCTAAGAGCTCTGGACACTTCAGCGTTGTGGCACCAAGTCTGAGGGCTACTCTCAGAGGCTCAGGGGGAATGATGACCCCACTGCATGCGCCTGGCAATTCAGCAGTTTCTGGGCAGGTACAAGTCGTTCATTCGTCCAGTAAGAACTAGTCCTTACAGCTTATTCATTCATACGACCAACACCTATCACATTCTTCCAAATCATTTAGTCCAAAAAGTTCACTGAGTCAAAAGAGAAAAAGCACTAAAAACTTATTCTTTTATGAACACTGACCAGGCATGTATAACTCAATCATTCATTTCACAAACACCAAGCACCAAAGATGCATTCATTTATTCACCAGACTTCTCAAGCACCTACTATGTGCTATTGTTGTAGGTGCTGAAGAAAATACAGCCCTGAGCAGGACCACACCTCCCCCTCATGGACTTACTCCCAGGAGAGGGAAGCGAGAGAAGTAAGTAAACCAAGAGAGAAAACAAGGTAACTTCAAAGGGTGGTCAGCAGTTTAAAGGAACACAACGTTGTGACAGGGTGGGGCTGGGGGCTGCTCCCAATGGGAGGGCTCATTGTGGGGTGCCAGGTGATAGGAAGAGAGGACGCCTGCCGTGCACCAGGCATGCCGATGGATGAGGCTGACACGCACGGGCAGGAAAGCTGGGAGTGGCCAGCGTATGAGGCCCCGTGGGCTTGTCCAAGGCGGCAGTGCTCATCCCCACTGTCCATTAGAGGCACCAGGGGAGCTTTGTAAAAGTATAGGTGTTCACACTCCACCCCCGGAGAGTCTGAATCAGCTGCTCTGGGGTGGGGACCAGGCCTGAGAGAGAGCCTTTTAAAAGCTCTGCAGCTGACTCTAATATGCAGCCAGGGCTGAGGACAGGGGAAGGAAGAGAGCAAAGAAATGAGGGCCTGACACCAAGCCCTGATCTGCTGCAAATGCAGGGGGCAAGCAGGGGAGCAGGTGTCCCGCAGGCCCCAACAGTGGGGGTGGTTTGGGGAGGGGCAGGTGGTCCGCAGCGCTGGATGCTGAGGGGGTCACGTATGATGATGATTACTGGTCTGAAGGGCACTGGTGACCACTGCGGGAGGTATTTCGGGGGACTGCTCCTCTGGGAAGCCTTGTCCACACCCCTTGTCCCTCAGTGCTGTTGACCTACCCCCCCCTTTTTTTTTTTTTTTTACCTACCTTCCTTCCTACCATTCCCTAGACACAATCCTCCCCATCCTCCCTTTGGTGAGTTCCCAGGGGTCTGCAAACCCCCTGGACTATCGGAGTTAGCCCACTGGAGTTTGAAGCCTCTGAGTATCTTTGGTCCCCCTTGGGACTCTGAGCAGCTCTGAGTCTGCAGTGGGATAGGGTCTACTATGTGCGTTCTTGCACAGGCAGGGTAGGGGGTGATGATGTGGTGATGACAGTAGTAACAGCAAGGCTAACACACACTCGGCGTGTATTAACAGGTGTTGTGAAACTTCACAAAGCAGGGACTTCTAGCAGGACCAGTTTAGAGATGAGGCAAAGGTCCTGTGGCCGAGTCACAACGCTGGTAGGCAGGCAGGACAGCGAGCCCCAAACCTTGTCAGTGTGGCTCCCACACCTTTGCCCCCAGCGCTCTAAAAGACGTGGCAGCCCAAATGAGCGTGTTGTGTGGATACACAAATGATCCAAGTTATCTTCAAAATCAGTTCATAAGGACAAAAACTCTAGAAAGTCAGCATCAGCTCAGCAGATTTCAGGTTAAGAATCTGTTTTCTCTCTCCATGTCTTCCTCCACTTTATTGGAAACCCGAGCATACACAGGCCCACTGTGGAGCTTCCCCCAGGAAACAAAACGGATGGGATGGAACTTCCGGACATCTCATTAGGAAGCCCTGAGGCAGAGACTGCGCCATCAGCCCCAAAACAGGAGAGCAACACCGCCCCCCTCCACAGCCCCAGGTACTACTGTGATCTGTTTTTTACTCTCAGTGTTTCTGACCCCGGATGTGTGGGTCTTCCACACCAAGCAACTCTCCAGTTCTCTGCAGACCCCAATGAGGGTCCTACAATTTAATTTAATCCCGACACTATCTAGAGTTAGCACAAACCCCACAGGCTCAGTTCCGCCAGACTGCCCCCCCCCCACCTCAGATGCTAATCACCAGTGGGGGGGGACGTTCCCAGGTTACCCACATGTCTACCTGACTTGGTTACAAATTGGGGTTCCCACAACTGCCTCCTCAGGTTCTGCTGTAACAGCTCACAGAACTGAAATACTTTACTTACTATTAGTGGTTTATTATAAAAGATAGAAATGAACAGTCACATGGAGGGATATTCAAGAAGTCCAGAAGGGTCTCGAGCGCAGGAGCTTCTGTTGCCATGGAATTTGGGGTGCACCACCCTCCCAGTGTGTGGATGTGCTCATCAACCTAGAAGCTCTCTGAACTCTGTTTAGGGTTTTACGGAGGCCGCACTGTGTGGGCATGATTGATTAAATCACTGGCCATCGGGAACTGATGCAATCTTCAGCCCCTCCCCTCTCCCCAGAGGTCAGGGGGGTGGGGCTGAAAGTTTCAAGCCTCAAATCACAGGACTGGTTTCCCTGGCAACCAGCCCCCATCCAGAAGCTATCTAGGAGTCCACAGAATCACCTCATTAGCATAAACTCAGGTATGGTTGAAAGGGTCTTATTCTAAAGAACAAAAGAGGCCCCTATCACCCAAACCACTCAGAAAATTCCAAGGGTTTTAGAAGTTCTTGGGGCCAGGAACTGGGGACAGAAGACCAAATAGGTATTTTTTATTCACGCCATAAAAACTTGCACTTTCCTATTTAAGGTCAAAGAACCCAGAGCATGCTCTCGCTTTAAATCTTACAGTCATTATACTCAAACTGGAGGGGGTCCCAGGAGTCCGAGTTCCTGAGAAGCCTGTTCTCTTTGATGTGTGTAAATCAAATGATTCTTCCCCTTCTTTGAGGGGAATAAGGGGATGAATTGTAATTATGTGCTTAAGTTTTAGGTGTGCACACTATTTTATTTATTTAAACAAAAAATTTTTTTAATGTTTATTTAGTTTTGGGAGAGGGAGAGACGAAGTGTGAGCATGGGAGGGGCAGAGAGAGAGGGAGACACAGAATCCGAAGCAGACTCCAGACCTCAAGCTGTCAGCACAGAGCCTGATGCGGGGCTTGAACTCACAAACAGCGAAATCATGACCTGAGCTGAAGTGGGACGCTTAACCGACTGAGCCACCCAGGCGCCCCAACACACTATTTTATTTTAAACTAACAATTCCATTTCTAGGAATCTGTCCCTCAGATATTCCCACCAGTGCATGCCAGAAGCCACACCGCCACACTGCCGTAAATATGCAAGAGGTGGGAGCAGCCTAAAAGCCCAGCGGCAGAGGATGGGTTAAATGCATTTGGGTACCCCAACTCCAGGGACACAATGCAGCTGTAGTAAACAGTGAGGCAGAGGTAGCGCCAGGTGTCCTGCGTACAAGATGCCCACATGCCCGGAAGTGAATGGGTACAGCTCATACTTAGAGGAGTGCTCGCTGTGTACCAGGCTAAGCGCTTTACACACATGAACTCATTTAATCCTCATGAAACCCTTTGAGGGAGAGGTTGTCTCCTCTCATTGTCTCATCCTCATTAAAAAAAATTTTTTTAATGTTTACTTATTTTTTTGGGGGGGGGGAGAGTGCAAGTGGGGGAGGGGCAGAGTAAGAGGGAGACACAGAATGTGAAGCAGGCTCCAGGTTCTGAGCTGTCAGCACAGAGCCCAAAGCATGGCTTGAACCCACAAACCACAAGATCATGACCCGAGCTGAAGTCGGACGCTTAACAGACTGAGCCACCCAAGCGCCCCACAGCATCCTCATTCTAAAGCCAATGCAACTGGGGCGCCTGGGTGGCTCAGTCAGTTAAGCATCCTTCGGCTCAGGTCATGATCTCACGGTTCCTGGGTTCCAGCCCCGCGTCAGGCTCTGTGGTGACAGCTCAGAGCCTGGAGCCTGCTTTGGATTCTGTGTCTCCCTCTCTCTCTGCCCCTCCCCTGCTTGCACCTATCTCTCTCTGTCTTTCAAAAATAAATAAATGTTAAAAAAAATTTTTTTTTAAAAAGCCAATGCAACTGAGTCCAGAGAGATTGAGTAACCTGCCCAAGTTACTCAGCAGGAAAGCAGTGTCACTGGGATTTGAACCCAGGCAATCTAGCTTCAGAGTTTCTTCTCTATGGTGCACTTGGTGGAGGGAAAGAGGCAAATTGCAGAATAAAACCAAACAAAATAATGGAGCTTAAATAAAAGATTTCATTAGAGAGAGAGAACATAAATGTCTATAAAGGAAAGGGCCTAGGAGGGCACCCACCAAACTGTTAACAGTGCTTACTTCTAAGGAGTAAAACCTGAGTGGAGATAAAAGGACAACTTTAAAAAAAAATTCTGCATGTCTGTGCTTGAATTCGTACAAGCCCGTAAGTTCAAGGCCCTCTTCAGGCTCCCCTATGAGGCCCTGCGCCGAATCCACATTCCGGAGAGAGGAGCCCTGTGAGTAGGTTTGCATGCTTTCTTCCAGACCCTTCTCTCTGTGTCTACATGGAAATGCTCACAATTGCACAGGGTAGGGGCGTCTCAGGCTTTAAGTTTTCACTTTTGGAAGTGAGCATGTGAGGAGAATCATGGGCAGGGAGAATCAAGCCACGCCCTGAAAAGCCCAGACTGTACAGGACGCAGAGTCAGAACGGATGAGGACGCACCACCTCCACAGGTGAGCCTTGCATCGGCCCCACGCTGACCTTGCCCCTAGGGCTCGTGGAGTTTGAAAACTCCCAGTGGAGATTCCTCCTTGGCCTGGCAAGCTGCTTGTACCCGGACCCACCGAGGGAAGGAAGGGGCACCCCATCTTGTATCCACATGCCCCTTGGTGAAACAGAGGCTGTACTTAAATCCTTAAACTACAATGTCGCCTTCTTTTAGTTTGCTAACTAGTATGGCTGAAGCGATGTAGGTTGAATGCTTGTATAATTACATGCTTACATAGAGAGATGAATTAAAAAAAAATAAACAGCCTTCATAGTTGCTTTTCTTACTTATTATCAGATCCTGGAGATTTCCTGATAATGGCGGCTGTAGCTCAGTGGTTGGAAGCAAAGAATACTCACGTTCAATTCCCAGCTCTGCCACTTAATTACCTAGGCCTTGGGCATGTCACTTAGCCTCCTACATCTCAGTTTTCCCATTTGTAAAATGGAGATAATAATAGGACTTAACTCTTAGCGATGTTATGAGTTAATGAACGTAGAGACTTAGAATATCCCTGGCACACGGGGACATACAAGTATTAGCTGTTAAAATTTTACTTATATAACAATAAAAAGAAAATCTCAGGCAAACAAATAGAACCAAATGTGGCCTTGGCAGGAGCCCTGGTTGCTCTGGGCTCAGGAGCCGGCTGGCCCCGGGGTGGCCTGTCTTGAGCAAGAAGCTGGGCAAGCCCCTCCTTCCTGGGAGGCCCACAGCCAGGCCCATGGAGGCGCCCCTCCCATGGAGGCGCCCCTTCTGAGTCCCTGTGGGGTCGGGTGGGTTAGGCGAGGGTGTTGCCACCTCCCCCAAAGTGCATGTGGATTAAGCATCTTGTTCCAATTCTGGGCATCGTCCTAGTCACTTCAAATGAGACTTTGAAATGCAAGTTAAAAAAGGATGCCCCCTGGAGCATGGGCACGTGCCAGGCCCACCCAGGAGTAGCAGGCCAAGCATGTGCACTGGGACGATGCGACAGAGCTGCACTGGCTGGAGGATGAGTGAGGGGCCTGGGGTCAGGGAAGCCCCTTCGGGGGAGACTTAAGCAGGGGGACAATCATTGCTCTGAGGGGCCGGGTGTGCCTACCGGGATCTCACTGGCTCTAGCCAGGCCCATTTTTAAGCCGCATGCACTGGTGTACCTGTGACATTTATTTTGATTCTGAAACTTTCTGGTAAACAGCTGCTGCCTGGAGCCCCAAGAGTCCCCACTATCACTGTGTGGGGTGATGCTTTGGGGTCCGCTCCCACGGCTGTTGCTGGTTGGGGTGGTGGTTAAGTGTTTAGTATGTCCCCCAACGGGCTCACTCCTGTGACCAGGCCGAGCCTCCTTTAGAAGAGTGTCTTGTCAGCACGGAGCCTGACTTGTGAACTAATCCCAGCTAATTGCCACCGAAGCCTGCTAAGATCACATCTGTTGGGCTTGGAGATTAAATCAATATTTGACAATCTTGATTAAATACAGCCAGGGAATCCTTGTCAGAGAACATCTGTTAAAGCCCTGTTCTTTCCATCCTGCTCTTAGGGGGCTGACCGGGGGCATCTCAGGCTCTGCTTCTCCTCACCTGAGGAGATTTGGTGGGGGTGTGGGGGGGTGGACAGAAACAGAAAGGCTCCCTGTGGTGGGAGGGGAGACGAGGGAAGGGGAGGGGAGGGGAGGGGAGGGGAGTGAACCTTGCTAGCCAAGGGGGCACCATCTGCCAGCAATAATCACCTTACCTGCCCCCGACCCTGGGGGCTGCTGAGGGCCAGTCCCCAGCCAGCGTGGAGTGCTTGCCTCAGAACACTGAACTCGTCTCCTAATGTCCCACTGAGGTAGTGCTCTCGTCACCTCCGTTTCAAAATCCGGAAGCTGAGCTTTGAGAGGAGACAGCGCTTGGCCAAGGTCACAAAGAGAATGAGAGGAGGAACGGGGGTCTGGACCCCCTGGTTCTGCTGACTCCAGGGTCTGCCCTGTGACCTCTCACAGGACCACTCCACATGAGAGACCAGTCATCAAAAGAAAGAGCAAAAATGGGCACGTGTGCCACCCGGACCCAGACTGGAGCCTGCTCCAATGTCAGGTTCCCGAAGCTATGGGTTACAATGGCGGCCCCCCTCAGCCCACAGAGCATCCCAGGGGGAGGGCCCTACTGTTTTCCCCAATTTGCAGAAGGGAACAATGAGACTCAGAGGGGCATGTTACCTGTTCCAGATCACCCAGTGAGGTTAAAGGCAGAGGTGGGGCTGGAACCAGGTGGGTGACTCTATGGCCACCATAACCACAGTCATCTCTAAAAAGCAGGGATAGGGCTGTGAGCAGGATGGGCCTCAATAAATGCCTGCTCTCCATCCCTGAGTGATTTTCAGACAGAAATCAGGCTCATGCTAGGATCCTGGGAGCAAATCCTGGTCCCAATACTCCACCTTGCTGCACTGCTGGAGAAGCCCAAGATGACCCCCCCTAAGGTACACTCCCCACGGTAATGGCACATAGTAAGCATGCACACACCCTTACTCAGGATTTTATAAACAACAATAACAACAACTCAACACTTGCATTCACAGCACCCTCGTGGGGGGAGGGGTGGGGAGTAGTGGTCAGACATCCAAATGTCCGCAGCCACTGTTCACTGCTCTTTCTCCAGATCCAAAGCAGTGCTTGGATCAGGGGAGTCCTCCACAAGTATTTTCTGAGTCTATTAAAAAGAAAGGAAAAACCAAAACCAACCAGTCAGCCACCTGGCCAGATAACCAACTAGCCAGCCAACCAGGTAAGTAACGAACCAACCAGTCATCCAGTTAACCGACCAACCAGCAAGCCAATAGCCAGTTAACTAGCCAACTGGTCTCGTGTTTCTGTGTCCTTGTCTCTACCTACATCTCTACCCCATCTCTCTGCATTGCTGTCCCATGTTTCTGTGTCCCTGTTCACATCTGTCCGTGTCCCTATGTGTGTGTGTGTGTCTGTTTCTCACGCGTGTGCATACACAGATGGCCACAGCTCCACATATTTCTGGCCCAGGAGTCACAATCCCATGTTAACTCACCATTGATGATGTGTCCCCAGTCAGGCAGCCTCTGCCTGGTCCCTCTTTTTTTTTTTTTTTTTTAATGTTTATTTATGGGGGAGAGAGAGAGAGAGAGAGAGAGAGAGAGACCGAGACCTAGTGTGAACGGGGGAGGGGCAGAGAGAGAGGTAGACACAGAATCCGAAGCAGCTCCAGGCTCTGAGCTGTCAGCACAGAGCCCAATGTGGGGCTTGAACCCACAAGCTGTGAGATCATGACCTGAGCCGAAGTCGAATGCTCAACCGACTGAGCCACCCAAGCACCCCTGCCTGGTCCCTCTTAACTCCCTCCCATATTCCAAGTTCCCGGCAATTACCAGAACGGATAGAAACTAAGGAATTGGCTAAGATTATTAAAAAGAAGAAAAAAAAAAGTCAGGAGGCAGATCCCAAACTGTCTGCTAAGTAAAAGAACCATTGCCAGGGTGCCTGGGTGGCTCAGTTGGTTGAGTGTCCAACTTTGGCTCAGGTCATGATCTCACGGTTCGTGGGTTTGAGCCCCGCATCAGGCTCTGTGCTGATGGCTCATAGCCTGGAGTCTGCTTCAGATTCTGTGTCTCCTTCTCTCTCTGCCCCATCTCCAACCACACTCCTTCTCTCTCCCTCTCTCTCTCTCTCAAATAAATAAACATTAAAAAAAAAAAAAAAAAAAAAGAACCACTGCCACGTGTGGCATTGTTAGAGCCCCTAATTTCTCATATTCCAGGAAGGATTTACGCCTGCCCTGTCCAGTCTCACCCCTACCCTGACATGGAATCTTACAAGGAAACTGGCTGCTATAATCAGAGCATCAACCCAGAAGTCCCAAGAAGAATGTATTCAGAAGAAATTCAGAAGAATGGCACACTCCCTCTTACAATTAAAAAAATTAGTATTAAAAAATTCTCTATGCTACATATTTTATACCTATATATCCACCGAGGATGATGCAGAGCAAAGATCTGGAAGGCCAACCTCTACCTGTAAGTGGTTACCCCAGGGAGGGGAGTGACAGTGTGTGTATGTGTGTGTGTGTGTGTGTGTGATCCTATCATTGACTCCGAAGCTCCAAAACTTCCCAAAGTCACGTGCCTCACCTGTACACCTGCAGACCACCTGTACTATTATTTACTTAAGTTAGTCCTTTCAACCAACTCACTTACTAAAACCTTAATAAGACCAGTGTGGGATTCGTTATATTTTTTCTAATACTCATCAAACAAAATGCACAAATATGAGCATCTGTAAAGCCTGCGTATCAATGGAAGTGAACTCTGGTACCAGAAATGTGCTGACATCAAAGCCAGAATGCAGCTTTGAGACATGACTCTGAGCAAAAGAGGCAGACACAGAACAATGTGCATAATTTACAATTCTGTTTGTATAAAGTTGAAAAACAGGCAAAATGAAACCATGTTACTTATACTCTCATCTGTGAACAAACCTTCAAAAGGCAAGAAATGGGGACATGGAAGTCTGGGAGAGGAGTGGCTTCTGGGGGTGAGAGGGGGTGTTCGATGGAGGGGTACACAGAGGCTTCTGGGCTGCTGGCAAACTTCTCTTTCTTTTTTCTTTACATTTATTGACTCTAGAGAGAAAGAGAGAGCACAAGTGGCAGAGGGGCAGAGAGAGAGGGAGACACAGAATCTGAAGCAGGCTCCAGACTCTGAGCTGTCAGTCCAGAGCCTGACGTGGGGCTCAAACTCACAAATCGTGACATCATGACTTGAGCCCAAGTCAGACGCTTAACCGACTGAGCCACCCAGGCGCTCCTAAAATTCTTTCTTGACCAGGGCGTTACATGAGTGCTTGCTTTAGAAGTGTTTCCTAAACTGTGTATTTACAATTTACATACTCCTCAGTGCAAATGTTAGGTGTCACAGTAACAAAGCTTTAAAGCCTTTTGCATTGTGTGAACTCTTTTTAAACAATGAGATTGTACTATTACATGTGTAATCTTAAAAAACAGGTAAGACCCTCTTTGAAGACCTGTGTGTGTTTGTACACACGCCCCGCCCCCACCCCCAACACATCCCAGTCATTCTCTGCTCCCCTGTCTCAAAATTCACTTTCTCTCCTTTAAAAAAGGTTTCCACTTCCCAGAACCGGCAGAGCCACTTCACCTGTCCAAGTACAAACATCCTGGGCATGCTGGGGGAGAGTGCACTTCCTCCTAGCCCTCAGGGAGGCAGGGAAGGGGGGCTACACGCACAGCAGGGGTTCGGGGACAATTCACCACACAACAGCTGGGGACAGAGGGGCAAGGGCCTGCCCCCACCCTGCAGGAGGCCTTGGGGGAGGGTGGTGTCACGGGGGCTGTGGGGCCAAGCTGCCCTTAGGAGCACGCATCCTAGCCCTGCTCCTGTAAGCGATCCCACAGTGAGCTCCAGAAAGGCTCTAGTCTTGACCCTTGACTAGGTGCAAAGCCTCTTGTCAACCGGAGGACCAGCTGGCAGATGGCAAAGGCCTGCAGCTCTGTTTGCATAACACAGTAATCAAACATCCTGCCCAGGGCCCGCATGCGGGATGGGTGCCCATGCTAACACCGAGGCAGAAGAGCTGGAAGGGGGCACCAGGCCCTCAGGAGGAGCCCAAAGCGATGGCTCCACAGGAGCCCAGGAAACTATGAAATCGGCCACTCATTGCTAGGACAACTTTCCTTCTCTTCCTTCTTTCTTTCTTTTTTATTTATTTATTTATTTTTTAATTTTTTTTTCAACTTTTATTTATTTTTGGGACAGAGAGAGACAGAGCATGAACGGGGGAGGGGCAGAGAGAGAGGGAGACACAGAATCGGAAACAGGCTCCAGGCTCTGAGCCATCAGCCCAGAGCCCGACGCGGGGCTCGAACTCACGGACCGCGAGATCGTGACCTGGCTGAAGTCGGATGCTTAACCGACTGCGCCACCCAGGCGCCCCTCTTTCTTTCTTTTTTAATGTTCACAGTTGAGGGAACCTTTCTAGAGGCAATCTGGCAATAGCTTTTAAAAATGTTCCTACCCTCTGAACCTGTAATGCTACTTCTGGGAACTGATCCCAAAGAAACAATGGAAATAAAGAAAAAATATTATGGCACTGGTTATAAATTAAAAAAAAAAAAAAAAAAAAAAAAAACCAACCTCAATGTCCAACAACCGAATGGTTAAATAAACTATGACGTTAAACATTTATACACATGTACGGAGGCAGTCATAGAAGAAAGCCTGAAAAAAATAACTCTAAAATGGGGGTGCCTGGGTGGCTCAGTGAGTTTAAGCGTCCAACTTCGACTCAGGTCATGATCTCACAGTTCAAGGGTTTGAGCCCCACATCAGGCTCTATGCTGACAGCTCACAGCCTGGAGCCTGCTTTGGATTCTGTGTCTCTGTCTGTCTCTGCCCCTCCCCTGCTTGCACTCTGTCTCTCTCTCAAAAATAAATAAACATTGAAAGAAAGAAAGAAAGAAAGAAAGAAAGAAAGAAAGAAAGAAAGAAAGAAAGAAAGAAAGAAGGAAAGAAAGAAAGAAAGAAAGAAAGAAAAAAAGAAAGAAAGAAAAAAGAAAATCTGACAACTTTCCAAACAAAAGCCAGCTCCAGCCCTCCTACGGGTGGGATGTGCCTCAAACTCCTTCCCATCAGGTTTTCATGGGCTCATGAATGCTGCTCAGGAAGCCTACGGCAAGGAATCCCACTCCCAATGGGCAGATGAAGAAACTGAGCACAAAGCGATGTCATTTCTGGACAACAAGAGCAAGGACTCAGGCCCTCAGTGTGAGAATACTGTTACCCTCACCAGGGGGCCGCTCCAGATGCTCAATGTCTCATACTTGTGGCTGCACGGACTCCAGTGTCGTTCAAATCCAAACCCGCTCTCCGTGAACTCCAGGGTTGTTCAAATCCAAACCCGCTCTCCATCCTGGAGAGAAGCCCGAATTTGTTTGGAGCAGCAGGGTGCCCATCCAAAAAGCCTGCTTCGCCAGGCTCCCTTGCAGCTTCAGCTACCTACGCGTCCCATTCTAGCCCGTGAGAGGTTAAAGGGAAGTAGGCTGGGGGTGGGTGAAGGATCTTCCGGTAAAGCCACTGCTTTCCAGCAGAAAGGAGTAGCCTCAGCCAGCACAGCCCTTCCACCCTTCTCCTTCCTGGAATGTGGATGCCATATGTGGAGGTGAGGTAGCCATCTTGTGATCATGAGGCTGAAAGCCACATGCCGAGGATGGCAGGGCAAGGAGTCAGAGGAGCCCACTCTCCCAGCCAGAGGCCCTGCCCCAGTCTACCCATCCTCCCTTGTCTTCCTTTGTACAAGAGAAAACGGTTCCCTTATTTAAGCCACCGCTTGTTGGTTTCCTGTTACTTGTATCAGAGTTCGATCTTGACTGATAGAGGTCCTACCCAGATCCTCATTTTACAGACAAAGAAACTGAAGCTCTGTGAGGGGAGGTCAGTAGCCCAAGGTCACATGGAGCCAGGAAGAGATAAGGCTGGAATGTGAGCCTGTATCCCTAACCACTTCACAGCATGGCTTTGGAGAAAGCTTGGCTTCAATTCACTTCTCTATCTAATAGTTTGCTGGTCTGTCCCCCACACCAGAAGCATGAGCTCCACAAAACTTAGACTTTCGCTGCTCACTCCCCTGCTGGTGGCAGGGGCTCAACACATCCCTGCTAAAGGAGCAATGAATGACTAAATGCACGGGAAGGTCCAGTGACTCTTCTGGAAAAGAGAAATGCCACCATTAACTTCACAGGAGGCTGGGAGGGCTCACTGAGGAATAAATATGAAGCACAGGGCATGGTGTCTAATTCAGTGATCAATTACTGACTCCATTATTTCCATCACGGAGGCTGTGGATGTCCTCTTCCAAAGACCTTTCCTCATGACCAAAAGGTTTTGCCAGCTCTAGATGATCTTTTTTTTTTTTTTTTTTTAAATTTGGATTCAGGGGCGCCTGGGTGGCGCAGTCGGTTAAGCGTCCGACTTCAGCCAGGTCACGATCTCGCGGTCCGTGAGTTCGAGCCCCGCGTCGGGCTCTGGGCTGATGGCTCGGAGCCTGGAGCCTGTTTCCGATTCTGTGTCTCCCTCTCTCTCTGCCCCTCCCCCGTTCGTGCTCTGTCTCTCTCTGTCCCAAAAGTGAATAAACGTTGAAAAAAAAAAAAATTAAAAATTTGGATTCAAAGATGATTTCTCCATGCAACTCATAGCCAAACACCCCCAGGACTCCCAACTAATTCCCAACCACACATCCCTGGAGCGGCATCCCAGCCTCCCTGCCTTGGCCTTGGGTTCCACATGCAATAATTGCCCTGCTCTTTGCACATCAACCCTACCTCTTCCTTAGACAACTTCCCAAGCCGCCTCTTGAGTGATGCCTTCCCTGACCGCTCCCCCCCACCCGCCCATCTGGCACAGCCCCCCTGGGAAGCTCTTTGTGCCCTCCCTGTCTGGCCTATTCTCTTCCCAATGTGGTGTCTGGAAAGGCCATCCACCTGGCATTCCTGTTGGGTGCTGCATGTACACGCATCTGACGAGACCAGCTCCTGTGGGCAGGCCCCACCCCTCCTCCCCTGCCTCCCAGCGAGTGCTGGCACCTACAAGGGCTGTTCAATGACATCTGGTGAACGGGAGAAAGAATGATCACACTGCCTAACGTTTCTATGGGTCTACAATGTGCCTGGTGCTGTTCTGTGCACTTTATGCACATTAACCCATTTTAGTGTTTATTTTTGAGAGACAGGCAGAGAGCGAGGAGGGGAGGGGCAGAAAGAGAGGGAGACACAGAATCAAGAGCAGGCTCTAGGCTCTGGGCTGACAGCACAGAGCCCCATGTGGGGCTTGAACCCACAAACTGTGAGACCATGACCTGAGCCGAAGCTGGACACTTAACCGACTGAGGCACCCAGGTGCCCTGCAGATTAACCCATTTGATCCGCACAACATTCCTTTGCCAGAGGTACTATTATCATTGCCATTTTATACACGAGGAAACTGAAGCTCCAGGTCATGCTGCTGGTAAGTGGCAAAGTTGGGCTCCAAGAATCCTGCTGACTGACTCCAGAGTCCATGCTCTCAACCTCTTGGCTCTCCTGCCTTGTATGAATAACTGCACAAATGTCCCTGGCACGAAGAAAAACACCTGGGGTCAGGCCTGAGCGGAATGTAAAGCTCACCTCCTAAGCCAGAGCAAACACTCACTGGCCTCCCCTTGACATTCCAATGCTATTCTCCTTTGCTTACCTGCCAATATTGATGCTGAAAAAGCCAGACACTCACTTTTCTAGCTTGGAGCCGAGAAGTCTGCTGGGGGGGTGGGGGTGGGGGTTGGGCAGAAACTGGCTCCCTGCTTCCTGCCTCATGGCTATGACAGGATGTGACACCTGGAGCCACAGCAACCATCTTGCAAACATGAGGAAAGGCTAAGAGGATTTCAGAAGCACACACCTGGGCTTCGGACATGTGAAGCTATTGAAGCATCCCAGAACTGCTGAGTATCTGTTACTTCTGTCCCAGGCTGAGATACAAAATATTTAGAAACTAGTAAGGCAAAGGCAAGAGGCAATCAGAATGGATGGCAGCTGGTGGACATTGGTCCCGCCTGAATCTGAATTCAATGACAGTTTTGTTCGCTGTTGTCCCTCAGCACTAGCACAGTGCTGGGCACAGTTGGCACAGAGCCGGCACACAGTCAGTGTTTGGTGAATGATCCAGAATGTGACCCACCAGGACCTGAGTACAGCTACGTACCTCCCAGCTCTGAACGACGGGCGTTTCACCTCCCTCAGCTCAGTTTCCTCATCTGTGAGTATTTACCTCATAGGGCATGGGAGGAAACTTCGATACCCCTATGTGGACAGGACCTGGTGGGATGCCAGGGAGGTGTGCTGGCTGCTATCACCATCAGCTTCTTTTCATCCTTGCCGTTTCCTTGCCCGTCACATGGCTACCATGATCAGTCTCCCCTTTAAGGAGACGAAATCTGAGAAAGCACGGTAGAAAGTACTCTGCAAGCAAATGTTAATTCTTGTCTGTGACTAGGTGCAGCGTAGCAGTTAAGAGCACAGATTCGGAAGGCAGGCTGCCCGGGTTTGAGTCCCAGCTCTGCCACATGACCTCGGCAAGTCACTTAGCCTCTTTGTGCCTCAGCTACCCCACTTATAAAATGGAAATAACAGATGTACCTCCCTTACGGGGCTGAAGTGAACATTAAAGGAGTCGACAGGTAAAGTTCTAGAGCAGCGCCCAGCGCAGGTGATCACTGGGAACACTGGCTTGTGCAACCTCGGGCAAGTTACTTAACTCTCTGCCTTTCTCTCCTCACAGGATTGCTGTGAGAATCCAAGAAGTGAATCTATGTGAAGCGTGAAGTACTTGAAACAGGCCTGCTTTACGAGCAGGGCCCAGTTAACGTTAGCAATCCTCGTCATCTGACTGGGGGCTCTCTTGGATGACTGACCACCTACACTTTTATTTTACCCCCACACGCTGTTTAACTCCCAGGTCTACAGAGCTGGCACCCTGCCCCTCCCCCGGCTTCTCCCACCCTCCCAAAGCCAGCAGCTCCAGGAGAATGCGCAGTATACCTCTCACCCCACGTGCCTAGAGCCTGGCTGGTGCACAAGTGCCCGCTAAATGCCAGCTGGCATTGCTCAGTGCTGGGACGTTCCTCTGGCCTCTCTCCTGGCCCGAGACATTGGCGCCTCACGCCGGGCTCCCTGCATCCCCCCACCCAGGACTCTGCAGGCAAGCAGAGCCACCCTGCCTACAGGCACAGGGTCCTCAGGAGGGTTTTCATTAGGTCACGGCACAACCCAGGCCTCTGACAGAACAAAAGGGAGTGTCTTGTGAGCACAGGGCGGGGGAAGTTTGGAAAGGATTCCTCCAGCAAAGGAAGAAAATGTAACCATGGGCAAATGGCCTTGAGCCTCTCAAGGGAGGCCTGTCCCAGGCAGCAGGGACTAGCACCAGGCAGGCAATGCCCAAAGAGATGCCTCAAGGGACCCCAGTGTCCAGGATGGTGCAGATCACTAAGCAACATACCCCTGACCAGGTCATTTAGACACTCTGGTTTTCGCAACCATTAAATGGGTATCAACTTCTCTCATTGATCCACTGCCGGTCCCGCTCTGAATCACAGGGAACTACATTTCCCAGGATTCCTGGTTAAGTTCAGCCAATGGGCGTGCTTCTCCCTCTCAACCTCCACCTTGGACAGAGTCTCAGACACTTCCACTGCCCTGGGTTCCAGTAATGCCACCTCCCCCTTGTGTCCCTCCAGCTCCGGTTCTAGTCTCAGGACTGCCTCCCCGTCCCTGTTTTGTTCCTCTGTTCCTCCATCACTCATTAACACAAGTTCTCTGTGTTGAATTCCTTCTGCCTGAAATACTTAGAGTAATCCCTAGAAATACCTTGATTCTGTTTTCTTGACAGATACACCTGTCTTGCTTGCATTTTAGGGGCATCTGAGACTGAGGGGGAGAAGACGCAGCTGGAAAGTAAAAAGCCCCACACAAACGAAGGATTATTTTATGGAAATCTCCTCCTCTCTTCCATAAGGCACAGGAACATTGTGAGCATGGAGTTTAAACCCCTCCCAAACAAAATGATCCGATGTTTGGGAACTGCTTCAAAATAATCCAAAGGCAAGGGGTTGGAGGAAGCATGCTTGGCGGGGTGCCAGTAACTACAGGCTCTAGTGACAGGTCTGCACCTGTGGGCTCTGCGTGCTCTTCTTTCTACCTCTGTAAATGTTTGAAATTTTCCATTATTAAAACAAAACCAACAGGCAAGAAAAAACAGGTCCCTATTCTGTTGGCGGGGGTACTAACTGGCAGAAACTCCTTTGAAGGCAATTTGTCAGTTAATTAAATTGAAACCATGTACATCTGTGGACCCAGTGATTCCAACACCAAGTGCAAATGGGAATATACCACTTAGCGGGTACCAGGACTTTGTACACGTTATATATCATATGTTCATAAAGCCTAATGAGGTAGACACAGTGTACTGTCTCCATTTTATGGATGAAGAAACCAAGGCACAGAATGTCAAGGTCAGATGTTGAAGCCCTAACCCCAGTACCCCGGAATGTGACTGTATTTGGAGATGAGGCCTTTATAGGGGTAAATTAAAAGGAGACCATTAGGGTGTGTCCTAATCCAATCTGACTGATGTCCTTGTAAGATGCGATCAGGACACAGACAAGACATGTGGGGCCCACGTGCGCACAGAGGAACAAGGGCAATAGGGCAGATGCCTTCCAGCCAAGGAGAGAGGCTTCAGAGGAAACCAACCTTGATGGCACCGTGGTCTTAGACTGGAGATCTCAGAACTGGAGAGCCTAAGTTTCTGTTGTTTCAGCCACCCAGTCTGCGACACTGTGTTATGACAGCAACAGCAAAGGGTAGGTCACAGAGCCAGCCAGTGCTGGAACCAAGATGTAGGCCCAGGGCATCTGGGTCCAGGGTTCACACCCTTAACAGCACGGCTGACACAGCAAACTGTTCACAATCATTATTTTATCTCCCAGAAGTAAGAGTGGAGGGGGGTGCCAGGAAAGAAGGAGCCACATTTTCAATGTTGACCTCACATACCTCTATAATGTTGAAATTTTTTAAAATTCAAATACCATGTTTTTAAACATTAAAAATACAATCACATACCTGGAAATGAATAGATACCACCTGCCCAAATGTGGGACAGAGGAGTATATCCAGGCCTGATTTGTCTTTGTACAAGTTTCACTATAATCTCTCTCATGCTCCCTAAGAAGCCAGCAGAGAGAAGCCAGAAATGCCTCCATAGGCAGACAATCTGATGTGAATTAAAAGAAAAGAGAGGGTAATGGGGCACCTGGAAGGCTCGGCCAGTTGAGCATCTTACTCTTGATTTCAGCTCAGGTCATGATCCCAGGGTCCTGGGATTGAGCCCCTAGTCGGGAATCTTGAGAGAGAATCTTAAGAGAGAATCTTAGGCTCCACCCTGATATTATGAAGCCTCCTTAAGATCCTCTTTCTCTTGGGGCGCTTGGGTGGCTCAGTCGGTTGAGCGTCTGACTTTGGCTCAGGTCATGATCCCACAGTGGAGCCCTGCGTTGGGTTCTGTGCTGACAGCTCAGAGCCTGGAGCCTGCTTTGGATTCTGTCTCCCTCTCACTCTGCCCCTTCCCTGCCCGTGCTCTGTTCTGTCTCTCAAAAATGAATAAACATTTAAAAAATTTTAAAAATAAAAAGATTCTCTCTCTCTCTCCCTGCTCCTCTTCCCTGCTCGTGTGCGTCCTCTCACGAAAATGAAAATAAGTAAATAAATAAAAAAAAAAAAAAGATAGGGTAAAAGAGAGAGTAAAATATTTGAATGTTTAGAAACTTTACAACACTCAATAATGATGACAGTGATACTAACTACTGATATTTTCATATCACATATATGCTTGATACTGTCCAAAATGCTTTATATATATTATCTCATTAAATCTGCAATATATCTTAGGATATACATACCACTATCGTTTCCATTTTCTTTTTTTTTTTTTTTCAACGTTTATTTATTTTTGGGACAGAGAGAGACAGAGCATGAACGGGGGAGGGGCAGAGAGAGAGGGAGACACAGAATCGGAAACAGGCTCCAGGCTCTGAGCCATCAGCCCAGAGCCTGACGCGGGGCTCGAACTCACGGACCGCGAGATCGTGACCTGGCTGAAGTCGGACGCTTAACCGACTGCGCCACCCAGGCGCCCCTATCATTTCCATTTTCTATTTAAGGAAACTCAGGCTCAGAGAGGTTAAGTAACTTGCCAGGTTAGATGGCAGGCTCAGGATTTGAACCCAAGCCTGGCTTGGGCTCCAGAGTTTGCCCCTAATGACCACGCCCTCCCACCTTCTTTCATCTCTGAATTGGCCACTCATGCTAAGGGAAGCCTATATCAGGGTACAGGTGCAGGAGGGGGCAGAAGGTAACACTCAGCCAGACCAGTAATAAGCGCATTGAAACCTGAGACCCCAACTTCATTGGCTTGGCACAAATTAGGAGGCAGAATAAAAGCAAACGATGACAAGTCAACGGGAGAGCTAGACTCTCCTGTACTCTGGGGAGAGTGTGGGCCAGAGCAGCCTCATGGAGGCTGGCCATTCCTGGGGGAAGAGAGATGCCTGTCTGTCTGTCTCCTGCCATAACACAACTCCTGGATATAAGCCCCAGGGACTCAGAAGGACACATGTATGTGGGTATTCACGGAATGCTGTCTGCTGGGGGTGACCTGGGTGCCAACACGGGGGACTGGAAATGTCAGGAGTCACGGATATACATCACGTTATGGCTGTTCAGAGGGCAAACAAACACACAGGAGCACACAGTGACATGGCTAATCTCAAAACATGCTGTTAGGTGAAAACCGGAAGAAATGATATACGGAGCCCAAAACCATTTCTGGAAGCTCTTATTCAAATCTCAATGTATCTTTTTGCAAGGATATGTACATAGCTATAGACCACACCACTCACACCTCAGGGTGGGGAAGGAATGGAAGGAAAAACAGAGAATGAGGGAAAAAGTAAGAAAAACTTACCCACGGGGAAAGGAGGCAACACACAGTTTTTGCCAAAAGACAAGTAGTCTATGGGAGACAAACTCTACGTGCCCCCCATTTGTGGGGTTATGTGAGGGTGGAAGGGGAGGCAGAAGGCACAAACTGGACACAAATCACTGTACTTCTTCAAAAGAAAACCAGGGGCACCTGGGTGGCTCAGTCGGTTGAACGTTTGACTCTTATCTCAGTGCAGGACATGATCTCACGGTTCGTGAGTTCGAGTCCCGCATCAGGCACTCTGTTGTCAGCGAATAGCCTGCTTCAGATCCTTTGTCCCCCTCCCCTCTCTGCCCACCCCCACCCCTCTTGCTCTTTCAAAAATAAACACTAAAAAATGAAAATCATACTTCTGTGTTCTTAAATGCCACAAACTGTTGGGCCTGACAGTTTTTTAATTTAGTGAGCCTCGGTCAGGGAGGGGTCTGGAGGCCTTTCCCAGCTGTGGCAGGTGTTTGATTGTCTACTCAGTACCCACTTCCCTCTTCTCCTGGATAATGGGCCCCAACTGGTTAAAGGCAATCAAGGTATGTCATTCCTCTGGTGATGTGATTGGCCTGGCAAGGGTGGGGGTACATGACCTAAGCTGGACCAATCACGGACTAAAGGGAGTATTTATAATCCACAAAGGATGCTTTTTTTTTCTTTCTCTCTCCTAATGTCTGTAGACAAGAAAGCTAGTAGCCCTGTCACTGGCAGCCATTTGGGGACAAAGAGGTACATCTATATCTGTATCTAGATATATCTATATATCTCTATCTATATCTCCATACTAAGGTAAGGCTAACGCTGAGAACCTGAGTCCTTGATGACAGATATTTGAACTACTGATCCCACCCACCAGACAGCCACTGCCCGATGGACATCTAAGACACATTAAACTTCTTTGCTATTTAGCCAAATGATGCCAGGGGTTTGTTACCTGCATCTAAATGCATCCTAACGGAGACCCAAAGACTAGGCAGCCGTTTTCTGACTGTTAACAAGGAGAAATCTCTGTAAGAGGACAATGGGGCATCAGAGACACCCTGAATCCCAACATAAGGAGATTACGTACAGGTCTCAAGCTGCATGTCCCCTGCCCGCCCAGATGGCACCACGCATGTGATGCCGCAGAAACAGCCAGCTGTGCTGTCCTTTGTGCACAAGGGCTCAAGAACCTCCCACAGAGGGTTACTTCCCTCATTCATCACAAGAGCCGAGCTGAGCTGCAGCAAGTTTCCTATGTTCTATTTCTCCTGAGAACAGCAGGCGGTTAATCCCCAGCTGGCTGGGGACGAGGATGAGAGAGGACAAGAAAGCCCAGCCTGGCTCTCCCGCAGCGGCTCTGTTCCTGAATCAAAGGTCGCACTTCTGGATCTGGGCTGCCTTAAGATCTGACCTCTTAGGGGGGCTCTCTGCAACAGCACATGGCCGGAGGCCCTCAGGAGGAGCCCTCCCCAGCTGCCGTGTGCCACTGGCCCATCAGAATCGGGGAAAGGCCGGGGTGAGAATACTGGGAAACCAAAGGAACCTGAGCTCCGGAGTCTGTCTGTGCCGGGTGCCAATCGCTGCTCTGCCACCAGGGACGTGTGATCTCCCTTGAGCTGCCTCATCTATAAAATGCGAGAAGTACCCATCTCACAGAATTGTTGTGCTGGTAAAATGAATTAACACGTGTCAAGTGTTTAGCATGGAGCCTGGCACAGAGAAAAGGCTTCATAAATATGAACTACGGGGCACCTGGGTGGCTTAGCTGGTTAAGTGTCCAACTCTTGGTTTTAGCTCAGGTCATGATCTCATGGTTCGTGAGTTTGAGCCCCGAGTCGGGCTCTGTGCTGACAGTGTGGTGCCTGCTTGGGATTCTCTTTCTCTCCCTCTCTCTGCCCCTCCCTTAACTCACTCTGTCTCTGTCTCTCTCAAAAAAAATAAAAACGTAAAAAAATATGAACTATTTTATCATTCTTATTTGATGGAATATATTTAATTACTGAAGTTTAATTGCATACATGTACCTATTTTGAATGTACAGGTTAATGAACTTTGACACGTCTATACTTGTGTAACCCACACCCCAAACAAGACACAGAGCCTGGCCGATGACACGTATCAATTGAGTACTTTGTTCCCTCCCATAGAGTTCCCCATCTCTGGGGGCTGGGTGGGGGGGTTGGTGAGGAGACCACAGGGACATGTATTCTTAGGGAATTGTGGTGGCCCAGGGGTTATTATAAAGCCATTTGTCCCACATGAATGAGGAGGCTGGAGCCAGGACCTCTTCCTTGTACACAAAGCCCCTTTCCAGACTTGGGTGGCCAAACACAGGAGTTAGGACCTAACTCCCAGCAAGTTAGGGTCCGGCAGTCGTCCCTGCTCCTCTCCCTGGGAGGCTGGGCAGCTGCACCCCTAAAAGGCTCTCCAGCAGGTTCACTTGTCCCCACATTCAGGTCCCCTTCTTGCAGCTCTCACTTACCAGATTCTTTCACCCCAATCTTTCCTGCAGAAATGTGGATTTGGCCAGGTCCCTCCCCTGCCTGAACCCCTTCCAGACCTGACCTCGGGATAAACTCTCAACTCCCTGGTCTAGGAGGCCCTGTGCTGTGCTCTGCCCTGCCCCTACCCTAGCCTCTCTGGCCACAGCCACCCTCTGCTCCCCCTTTGTCTCTCCTCCAGTCTCTCTGGCAACTTTTTTAAAACATAATTTTTTATTGAGATCATTGTAGACTCACATATACTTGTAAGATACCGAGAGATACCACATACAGGCACACGTAAGAGATGCTGTGGGTTCAGTTCCAGACTACCGCAATAAAGTAAGTATTGCAATAAAGTGAGTCAAATGAATTTTTGTATCCCCAGTGTGTACAAAAGTTATGTTTACACTATAGTATAGTTTACTAAGTGTGCAATAGCATGTCTTAAAAAAAAACCCCACAATAACGTATATACCTTAATTTTAAAATACTTAAAAAAATTTTTAATGTTTATTATTTGAGAGAGAGAGAGAGAGAGAGACAGAGACAGAGAGACAGAGAGCAAGCAGGGGAGGGGCAGAGAGAGAGGGAGACACAGAATTGGAAGCAGGCTCCAGGTTCTGAGCCGCCAGCACAGAGCCTGACACGGGGCTCGAACCCACAGACTGAGATCATGACCTGAGTTGAAGTCGGCCACCCAACTGACTGAGCCACCCAGGCACCCCAAAAATACTTTTTATTGGAGTGACTGAGTGGCTGAGTCAGTTAAGCGTCTGACTCTTGATTTCAGCTCAGGTTATGATCTCAGGGTCCTGGGACTGAGCCCCGCGTTGGGCTCCACACTGAGCGTGGAGACTGCTTGGAATTCTTCTCTCTTCCTTTCTCTATGCCCTCTCCTGACCACATACACACTCTCTCAAAATAAATAAATAAACACCTAAAAATCCTTTATTGATGAAAAGTGCTGACCACCAACTCTGAGCTTTCAGTGAGTGGTAATCTTTTTGTTGGTGGAGGGTCTCGCCTCGATGTCGAGGGCTGCTGACAGATCAGGGTGGTGGTTGCTGAAAGTTGGGGTGGCTGTGGCAATTTTGAAAAATAAGACAACAGAGAAGTTGGCCACACTGATTGATTCTTCCTTTCATGAATGATTACTGTGTAGCATGTGATGCTGTTTCACCCATTTTACCCACAGGAGAACTGCTTTTAAAAAAAGACAATCTTTTCAAAGCCTGCTGCTGCTTTATCAACCAAGTCTATGTAACATTCTAAATCCTTTGTTTTCATTTCAACAATCTTCACAGCATCTTCACCTGGAGTAGACTCCATCCCGAGAAACCTCTTCCTTTCTTCATCATAAGAAGTCGCTGCTCATCCATTAAAGTTTTATCATGAGATCGCAGCAATTCAGTCCCATCGCCAGGCTCCCCTTCTAATCCGAGTTCTCTTGCTGTTTCCACCACATCCGCAGTGACTTCCTCCACCGAAGTCTTGGATCTCTCAAATTCGTCCATGAGGGTTGGAATCAACTTCTTGCAAACTCCTGTTCATGTTGATATTTTGACCTCTTCCCATGAATCACAAAGGTTCTAACTTCATCTAGAATGGTGGATCCTTCTCAGAAGGTTTTCAAATTACTTTGCTCAGAGGAATCACTTCGTACGGCAGCTAGAATCTACCAAAATGTATTTCTCAAATATTAAGACCTGAAAGTTGAAATGACTCCTTGGTCCGTGGGCTGCAGAATGGACATTGTGTCAGCAGGCGTGAAAACAGCATGAATCTCCTTGTCCACCTCCATCAGAGCTACTGGGTGACCAGGTGCATGGTCAGTGAGCAGTAATATTCTGAAAAGAATCTTTTTTTCTGAGCAGTAGGCCTCAGCAGTGGGCCTAAAATATTCTGTAAACCATGTTGTAAACAGATGCGTTGTCATCCAGGCTTTGTTGTTCCATTAGAGAGCAGAGGCAGAGTAGATAGATGGAGCATTATTTCTTTTTTCTTTAATGTTTATTTATTATTTTTGAGGGGGGCAGGAGGAGAGGTAGGAGGAGGGGCAGAAAGAGAGGGGGACAGAGAATCCAAAGCAGGCTCCACCCTGACAGCAGCAGGCCCGACGTGGGGCTCGAACTCATGATCTGAGCTGAAGTTGGATGCCCAACCAACTGAGCCACCCAGGTGCCCCGAGGAAGCATAATTCTTAGGGGCCCTAGGATCTTCAGAGTGATCACTGAGCACTGGCTTCAACTTAAAGTCACCAGCTGCATTACTCCTAACTAGAGAGTCAGTCTGTCCTTTGAAGCTTAGTGGCCAGGCATTGACTTCTCTCTAGCCATGGAAGTCCTACGTGGCATGTGCATGATCCCATTTGGGACTGACTTTGTGCTCAGCACAATTTCCCCGGGTTCATCCACACTGGTGCGTGGTACCAACAGTATGTGCAACCATTCATCCGCTGAAGGACTTCGAGGCTGCTTCCAGCTTTTGACTGTTATGAGTACAGTTGCTGTGAACAACTGTGTATAGGTTTCTGTGTGGACATTAGTCTTATTTCTCTGGGACAGATAACCACCCAAGAGTGCAACGGTTGGATCATGTCACAGTCATAGATTTAATTTTTAAGACACTGCCAACCTGTATTGGCAAGCGGCTGTACCACTGGACATTCTCGTGCATGGAGTTATGAGAGATCCAGTATCTCCACATCCTTTTCACTGGCAACTTTGGTTCGTTCCTTCAACTGATACTGCCTGAGAAGCTCCCGTGTGCCTGGTACTATCCCAGATACTATTTTGGGTTTACAGTAACGAATAAGACACATCATTTGTATCATCAATCGTACATGCTAAAGGGTGTAGGCAGGTGACGCACAAGTCAACAAACTGATTCTGGTAAGTGCTAAGGAGAAAATAAACAGGGTGATGTGGTAAGGAGAGTGTGTGCAGTGTCAGGGCAGTGGGCAGGCAGTCACAGAACAGCGATCATGAAGCCTGACGGCCTGGGTTTGAGTCCTGCTCTGCCACGTTCTAGCTGTGTGGCTCAGACAAGTGACCTGGCTTACCTGTGCCTCAGTTTCCTCATCTATAAAACCGACAGTACCTACTTCATAGGGCTGTGGGAAGGATTAAATTAATCAATACCTGTGACACACTTAACAGCAAGGACCAGGCCTGGGTGGGGAACCCATCTGTTTAAGAGTCTCTAGAAGAGTCTGTCAACTACGTGGGTGGCACAGCTCCGGAGCTCAGGCTGTAAGCTTTGTGGGTTTCCTGAGACACAATGTATGCAACTGCTCTGAAGGGAGGCCCCCTCCCCCTGAGGTCACAGCCCTCCTTGCTTTGGGAGCAGGCAGCCATGGGCAAGCAGAGGAAGGACAGACAGCAGGGCCCTCCACTCACCCAGCAACCGGCAGAGGTCACTCCGCAGAAGAGCTGCTCAGGGTACCTGAGCCTCTCCACACCCCAGGAATCTGACATGATTCCCAGGCTGGAAGGTGGGTGGGGGGCAGGGGGAACGACAAAGGGGAGGTGGGCAGACTCACCTGGCTCCACCCTGAGGGGCTGGGGCACTGATATAGGGCCTCCAAAAACAAATGGCCCACAAAATAGCTATTTCCTGTGCAGTGATGAGGAGACACAGGTCATCTGGAAACTCCCCTCCCCCTCCTGTCCCACCTCTTTCCGGGGCCTGGCCCAGGAGAGGGAACTGAGACAACATATTGGTTGGCATCTGACAAAATAAACAGGGAACCGGGGAGGGAGGGTGCAGTCGGTAGCTCCAGGTGTGGGGCGAAACGAGGCAATCTTTGCGGGGAGCAGGCTGGTCTCTTTTCTGAGAGGAAGGGATCACAGGTCAGCAATGCCCAGAGACTTTCTGAGACAGAGGCGGTGCTGCTGTGATCCGCGATGCGGCGCCACCCCCACCCCCGGTGGCCGGGCAGGCACGGATCGACAAGCCGCGTCTTTCCTGAGGATCCTTGAGCCTGGACCAGGGCACCTTCTCCTGATGTAAAGCTCCTTTAAACCCTGCACACTGAGTGGCAGAAGACAGCACGCCTCAGGGTGCTGCATGCTGGGCGAGGGCTGGAGCGTCTGACCCTGACCCTGGCTTGAGCAGGCGTGACAAACGGTCCTCGAGGAAGGAGTCAGGACACCAAGACTTGAAAGTACACACAGGAGTGAAGAAACCAAACGAAACCAAACCAGATAGTATGACTGCTCTCCTTAAAACCCTTCTGTGGCTCCCAGGGTCTGTGGGAAGAAAGTCCAAATCTCTATCACTGGGCCCCATGTGTTGGGCCTGCTGACTCGACCCCTGCCCCACCCCAGGACACACCGGCCTGGGTCCCTCCAACACACTTCAGCTCTGCACCATCTCAGGGCCTCTTTACAGGCTATTCTCTCTGCTCAAAACGCCTCGCCCCTGGGTGAGTTGCTATTTATCCTTGGGGGTCACTTCTTCAGAAAAGTCTTCTCGGACCCTCCCATCCCCACCCGAGCCTCAAATAAGACCCTCACCTCCCACCCTGCTATTCTCTCAAGGCACCTTGGCTTTTCCTTAGAGTTTACTTACCACTTAAATTATGTGGTTATTTGAGTGATTACTTGATATCTATCTCCCCTACCAGAGAGGGAGTGCCATGAAGTCAGAATAATGGTAATGGTATTACTTTTAACAACAGCTCTGTGAGGTCAATACTATTATTATCCCATTTACAGATGGGGAAGCCATGTCAGTCCCGCCACGGGACCAGGCACTTATTAGTAAATGGTTAGTTTGGGGGTCCGGGTTTCATTCCCGATTATTCCTTCCCCCTAAAACCCATGGTGGGAAGAGGGAAGATACCCAGAGGAGCCAGAAGCCCAGGTCCAGAAGACTCATTTTTGTCACATTCTGGAGTGACAGCCTCTGATTGCAGGGGCTCCTTCAAGTTCTAATCCCTCCTCCATAGAAGACCTTGTGCGGCTACTGTGCGTCAGACGCGGTGGCCTCAGCACTAGCGACAGAGCAACAAAGAGAGCACGCGGGGCCATACATTCACACAGCTCATGTCTGCTGGGAAGGCGGGCACAAGGTCCTGTCTCGGAAAAAGATCGGGAGGTAGGGGAGAGCAGGAGGGACACACGGGTGGGACATCAAACTATTCTGTATTATCTTTAAGGTTGGATCCATTTCATACCTTTGTGAGATCAATTTTCTGTAAACTTGAAACTGTTCTAAAAACAAACACATGGCGTGCCTGGGTGGCTCAGTCAGTTGAGCGTCCAACTTCAGCTTAGGTCATGATCTTGGGGTTCGTGGGTTCGGGCCCCATGTCTGGCTCTGTGCTGACAGCTCGGAGCCGGGAGCCTGCTTCAGAATTCAATGTCTCCCTCTCTCTCTGCCCCTCCCCTGCTCATGCTCTGTCTCTCTCTCTCAAAAATGAATAAAACAAACAAATAAATAAAAACAAACCCAAAAGCTCTTTCTTGAACCTGCGCCCATCAACCATTTGTCTGTCATGTCCCCAGCTTTCAAGGCTGTTTCCAGGCTCCGTGCTCTCTGGGTCTCTCCCTCCTCCAGATACCTCCTTCTCAGCCTCTGACTCTTGGACAGCTTTTCTCTTCTCTATCAACACCCATCCTTCGGTGATCTCATCTGGTCTCCTGGCTTTAAATACTGTCTCTTTGCTGAGGGCTCCTACATTTCCTTCGGCAGCAGAGACCTTTCCCTTCAACTCCAGACTAGGATACCGACTGCTTCCCAGCCAGCTCGGGCAGCTGCCTACGTTTAACAGACCCAAAGGTGCATTCCTGATTCTTTACACCACCTTCGCTTTCTCCTTGCAAACCTCCGCTCAGGTGGTCCCCAACTCAATGTCTTCCTGGTGGTGAGGACAAAACCTTAGTGCCGTCTTTCGCCGGCCGCTCTCTCATCCTACACCTAGTCCGTTCATACTTACGGTTGGCCCCACCTTGAAAACATGAGGACCTGCCTACATCCCCGCATAGTGTCTCCTGACCGGACCATGGACTTATTAGCAGGAACTTCCTCCCTAGTTTCCTGGCTCCCACTCCTGCTCCCACACACAGCCAGAGGGACTCTGTTAACATGACTCAGATCACGTCCATTCTGTGTTCAGAACCCTCCCACTATACATTTAGGACAAAGCCTCAGTCCCTACAAGGCTTTGCATTAATTCTCTGACCTCATTTCCTCCTGTATCGTCTTTTATTTTAGCCATCGAGGTGGGTGTGGAATGTTATCTCACTATGGTTATCATTTGCATTTCCAAGATGATGATTAAGGAAGATGAGGCAACGCAGTTTAAATAATAATAAATGGGTACCATTTACATGGCATTTATTATGTGCTAGGCATTATGCTAAGTGCTTTCATACCTCATGAATCCTTTCCAAACCTCTTAGGCTAGATGTGTTTTGGAATTCTGGATAATTTGGATTATTTATTTATTTTAATGTTTGTTTATTTTTGAGAGAGAGAGAGAGAGAGAGAGAGAGAGCTGGAGAGGGGCAGAGAGAGAGGGGGACACAGAATCAGAAGCGGGCTCCAGGCTCTGAGCTGTCAGCACAGAGCCCGATGCAGGGCTCGCCCCGAACTCACGAACCGTGAGATCAGGACCTGAAGTCGGACGCTTAACGGAATGACCCACCCAGGTGCCCCTGGATAATTTGGATAGTCTGTTTCAATCATGTTCCACCTGGGATCATGGATCTGTATTTTAAATCCCTGACTCTCCACAAACCATTTTATGAGGTAGGTAGTATTACTACCTCTAGTTTATAGATGGGGAAGCTGAGGCACAGGAAGGTAAGTGCTTTAGCCATAGGCACACAGGTGGAACTGGAGGGCTGGGGTTCCAGCACAGGCCATTTTTACTACTGTCATCTATACCAGTTCTTAGGGTAGCTGACTGGAAATTAATCAATGCTGAATGAGTGGATGAATAAATGAATGAATGAGATTAAGCTGGGAAAGTCGGAGAGCAAGGGCTCTCCAACTATATTGCTCGTGGCAGGAAAGTCCAACACCACTGAGCTAATTCTGTGTATTTAACATAATTAATTTACTTTGATGACAAGAACTGCGCAAGTATAAAGCAAGATTTCCCCCCAAAAATGATGCTCAGAAATAAGAATTGTCTTTCAGAGTTTTCGTACTATCTTATTTTGAACAAAGTGATATTTGGGAAAGACACATTAGCACCTAAAGACTTAGATGATGCTGGTCTGGATAACGATAAAAAGGCAGCATATGTTATAATAGATTTAGAAAACATTCTCAAGGGCTCAACATCACAATCCCAAGTGTTGTGAGTCATTTAAACAGGTCCTTTAAATATTCTTTCAAAAAAGAATAGGGGCAAATAATTGTAAGCAAACCCACTTATTCTAAACAAAATACTGGATGTAAAAGTCTTATGATACAGAGAGTGGCATTAAACTAGAATTTTGAAAATGGAAAAAAAAAAAGTGTGTGTAAGGCAACCTGTCTTGAAGCAAAGTGCCGCTGTGGGGGGTGAAATTTAATTTCCTTAAATTGACATTTTTAATTCATATTGGGATGATTAGTCTGACTCAAAAACAAGTACTTATGTAATCACATAATGTATTCACATTTATTCATTCACCCATTTTCAGTAACTGTCCTTAAAAAATATATTTTCTTTTTAAATGTAACATAGCAAGTTAGTGCCTATACTTCAGAAATTACCCATACACAACTAAAAGGAAAATTAATTGGAAAAAAAAAAAAACCTGACTGATATATATGACTGGGTTCTTGAGGCTTGGGATACAGTTTCCGATGAAAACATCATACATAGGTTCAAGAAGTGCCACAATAGGGATGTCCGGGTGGCTCAGTCGGGTAAGTGTCCGACTCCAGCTCAGGTCTGTGGGTTCGAGCACCACGTTGGGCTCTGTGCTGACAGCTCGGAGCCTGGAGCCTGCTTCAGATTCTCTCTCTCTCTCTCTCTCTCTCTCTCTCCCTCCCTCCCTCCCTCCCTCCCTCTGTCCCTTCCCCGCTCACGCTCTGTCTCTGTCTCTCAAAAATAAATTAAAAAAAAAAAGTAACATTTAAACATAAATAATAAAAAAAATAAAGAAGTGCCACATCATAAACACTTCAGATGAACGTGAAAATGATGGATGCTAGAAATAAGTGTAAATGGCCCAAAAAGTGACTCTCGTCACAAGGATGTCTGTGGAGAATGTAACATTGTTTTCATGGTATGTGAGAAGATGGAAGCAACATTTAGATTTCAGCATTTTTGATATTGTGATTCTAAATGTGTCACAAAGTCAATAAACTTTAAAAATATAAGTAGACAGCTGATTATATTATTTATAATCCCTAAACATTTCAAGTAGGCCCCAAAACTTAAAAAACAACAACAACAACAACAACAAAAAAAACTCTTTGAAAAGATGGGAAACACCATGTTATAGGACACGTGGTTTTTTTAGCCCAAGTATTTAAAAAGATTTTGAAGGAACACATTAGCTTGCAATCGTGATCATCTTAGAGGATTGAGTCCTTTGATTTCTTTTTAAACAACAAGCATTACTTTGATAATCAGAGAGGCGAACAAACAATACAGGTTAATAAATGTGAAGCTCACCCAAGGATACGATAAAGTAGTAGTCCTCACCCTTGGCCGCACCCTGGAAACATCTGGGGAGATTTAAAGTAAACATCCCACGCCTGGTCCCACCCTTGGTGATTCTAATGGACTGGTCTGGGGTGGGGCCCAGGCCTTGGGGTTTCTTAAAACTCCCCACACGACTCTAATACGCGGTGAGGATGAGAACCATTAAAGCAAGATTTTTCAGATTTTTTTGTAGAACATGTTACTAAGTGTCTTTCAAAAAATAAGGTCTCGTAGGCGAAGATGCAGGATCTTTTCTGCGAGATTTCTGAGTCTGTAATGTGCAAATGTGTACCACGGCTTTCACAGGAAGAAGACAGTGCAAGGTGGACGTTTGTGTCAGTTTATGTGTGTGTGTGTTTGCTCAGCAGTCCTTCTCTTGAGCAGCCATGCCATTAGCAAGCCCTGTCCACTCCACCTCCCAAGCTGCCCCCCCTTTCCCCCCACCTTGGTCCTGTCCTCCATCGCCTCCCATCTGGACTATGGCAGCAGCCTCCCCATTGCCCTCCCACCGCCCTTACAGTTCATTACCCACAAAAGTGAGCTAGCAGAGGTCCCTGGGGCACACACAGTTTGCAGAAGCTTCTGCTCCCAAAGGAGAGTGCCCCTAGTGTCCCTAACTGCCACACTAGGACTGTGGAAGGGACCTGCCTTAAAGTGTAGGCAGCATCAGGAACAGCAGAGCTGTGGCAGAAGGAACTTGGGTCCTCAACACCACTGTTGAGCTACCATGTCACAAGCCCAAAAGACAGCCCAAAGAACCTCTGGACTTGGGAAGCCCACACATTCCCTGACTGCCTACGCCAGCATGCATGGGGTTTTCTGTCATTTACAGCCAAAAACATCCGAGCTATACACTCTCTATTACAAAGTACCCTATTTATTGGTCATACATATATATTTTTTTGACCAGGTAAAATCACCTTATTTGCTTTTCTTGTTTATTGTCTAGCTCCTCCTTCTAGAACTTCAGCTCTACAAGAGCAGGGACATTTGTCTGTCTTGTTCACTGCTCTGCCCCTAGTACCTGAAACTCTGCCTGCCAAAGGGCAGGAACTCAGTATTTGCTGAAACAATGACTGAGCTCAGTTCTTGCAACAGCTCCAAAAGGTAGGTGTTCCAAATACCCATCTCCTCCTGACTTCTCCCTGTAGTGACCCTGCAGTTACACTGGCCTTCGTCCTGTTCCTTCGCAGAGTCAAACTCTTCTAGCCCAGAGCTCCCTCGCATTCCATTAAAGTCTACTGATCCTTCAGGCCTCCTTGCAAATGTCAGTCCTCACAACAGACATCTCCTGATCTCTCCAAAACACATCAGACTCCCCTTAGATATGCCCTGCTGGTTCCTCCATCAGGGCACTTAGCACAGATGCAATCACACAGCTGTTTTTGTAATTACTTAACTTCTGTTTCCTCCACTGAGAATGAGTTCCAGGAAGGTGAGGACCCCTTTGTATTGCCAAAGCTCTAAAGGGTGTGGCCCACAGAAGGTGCTTAATAAATACCACACCTGACTGTTGTGGCCAGGACATTTACTGTTCACTGAATACCCACATACCTCCACATTTCTAGCCCCTTGCAGCTAGGCAGGGCCATGTAACTAGTTCTGGGTGCGAGCGGAAGTGAACTGTGTCACTTTGGGCCTCAGCATCTAAGTGCTGTGCTGTGGGAGTCTCTAGTTCCCTGTTCTGCCACGGTGACCCTGGAGGCTATATGTTCTAGTCATGAAGCTTCAAGACTGGAGCCCACATCGACCTGCATCTCTGAGGTACAAGGTAAAGCGCCCCCTGCCAACCTAACCTGCCTTGTGTCACAAGTAAGAAATTGACATTTGTTATTTCCAACTTCTAGGATTTCAGGGTCAACCTGTTATCGCAGCAGAAGCTTGCCTATTGCTAGCATTCCTGAGATGGAAGGAAGGCAGCTAGACGCAGAGACAAGGGTGATCACAGACTGAGAGGTGAGTATCAAGGTTGTGCGTGGCCTGTTGCCAGAACTGAACCTCAGTGAAAGGAAGGCGGTGGGGGTGGGGGGGTGGGGGGGGTGTGTGTGGACAGACCGACTATTCCCTGGGGAATTGCCACTTTCAATTCCTGATGCAAACGATGAAAGGACCCAGAGCCCCCACTCCCTTCAGAAAGAGCCCACCTCGGGGCCCTCATCAGACACAGCTCCTCAGGGATCACAGTCAAGTCTCAGCCCCTGGGGACAGGAGGAGGCTCAGAAGCCAGCAACACCCTGGAAAACCCTATTAGCTAGAGGAAGCTGAACCAGCAAGACTGCATGAAAGGACCCGGGCTAATTCGGGCTGACAACCTTCCCTCGGAATCACCCACTGGGGTTCTGCCCTTCCAGCTCCATCCCAGAGAATAAATCACGCTGTCAGGTCTAATTTGGGATTCAGCTGATGGGCTGAGCAGAGCATCCATGCGTTCTGGCCGCAGAGGTCAAGGGCAGCCCACGTGCTAGCAGCCAGTGCTGAAAGGCCCAGGGACTGGTTAGGTGGAAAAGGACTGGGAAGCCAACAACAGTGGGTTTCCAATACACAACAGAGGCACTCTGCTCTGCTCCTGTGAGATTTCTGGCCCAGGTCTCAGCTGAACGAGCCGTGTCCCCAGAGCACAGCACTGCTAATCCTGGCACCATACCAGCTTGGGCACAAGGTAAACACTCCTATTTGGTAAATAAGTAATCACAACACCACCAGCTAGTGCTTACTATCTTACGGGCTGGAGACGAAGCTGCCTAACCTGGGACACACAGTCAAGGCTAAGGCATATAAGCCACCACCATTGCCGCTGTCGCTGCGGCCACTACCACCACCATCTCATGTATTACGTCGCGACTTTGTGCCAGGCACTACTCTTAAGTATTTGAGATTCACAATCACTTTTCTTTCTTTTTTTTTTTAAGTAGGCTTCGTGCCTAGCATGGAGCCCAATGCAGGGCTTGAACTCACGGCCCTGAGATCAAGACCTGAGCTGTGATCAAGAATCAGATGCCTAACCGACTGAGCCAGCCAGGCGCCCCCATAATCACTTTTCAATTCTCAAGGGTTAGGAAGCTCCTGGGTTACACTCCCTGCTCTGCGCGTAGCTGGACTCTGAAGCTCTTGCTGTTGGCTACCACATCAAACCATTCCTGATTTCACCATTTCAATTTCAAGAAACTTGCCTTGAAATGTCAAGTTAGGGTTCGGTGTCCCCCCAAGTTCCCACAGTCCTGTGGCTTTCCCCTATTAGAACTCCCATCGCTCCAGGCTGTTTACCCAGAGATCTCTCCCACAATACTCTCTCTCCAGGAGGGCCGCCCTGTAAGCCTCGTGCCCAGCACAAGAGCAGGAAATGGGAAATGACCAATGTTTACGAGACAGATGGATGGAAACCCAAGTCCAAACCCCTAATTTTACAGAGGAAGGGATGGCGATTCAGAAAGAAGAAAGGGGAGTTTCACTGAGGACAGGGGGAGTGGAGAAGGGCAAACTGCTCCTTGATGAATCTCTCTCTTCTCTAAGGCCCAAAGCTGCTTCCAGGAGCCCCAGATGACCTCCAGGTTGGCTAGCCACCTCCAGGGTCCACCATCCCTGGGCTTCCCCCATACAGCCCTGAACTGCTCTGGGCTGTCACTGTCACTGAGGGCCTCCCTCCTTCCTGGGAGGAGGAGCCCCATTAAGTGCAGGGTCCACCAGCCATGAGGCTACTACCCCTCAGGAATAGGCACAGAGAAGGAGCACGTTAAATGTGTGTTGAATCGACCAGCAGAACCCCAAGAAAGGAACCAAGGCCTGAGCCTCATTCTAGGAAGATGCATTAAAAGCACAGGTAAAATTTCTTTGGAAAGGGGAGGCCAGGACTAGCCTTCTCAGCCATCTGCAAGCCAGGAAGATGTGCGGTGCTGGCTCACCAGGACTGGACCAGGACCAGGGAAAGGTAGAGCACAGGGCGGATGTGATTCACAAGAAAGCTTTGTAATGACCGAAACTTCCCCAAAGAAAACACGCTGCCCTGTTCCTCCCCTGCTGGAAGAATTTAAAACCGAGGTCACACAGCCAGCAGTCTGGGGACCCCAGGTTACCTCTTATGAGGTAACCAAGTGTAATGCCAAGAGCGAGGGCTCTGGAGACAGACTGCAAAGGTCCCCACCCTGGCTCCCTGACTTGGCAGGTGGCTTTACCACTCTGTGCCTCAGTTTCCAAGTCATTCCTGTGGGGAGATCATAGCAGCGACTTCACAGGGTGGGTACAAGGGGTGAATGAGATCATGCATGTAAAGTGCTCACAGAAGGGCTGGGCACAGAGTCAGTACCCATTAATGTTAATTATTATTGTTTCTCTTCCCCTGTGGAGCCAGACACTGTTGGCTGGCTAACCCGACTGACACTCTCAATTCCCTTTTCCTCTGGCTTCCTCCTCAGGAGAGGCTGAAAAAGCTAAATGAAATTTCCCACCTTCCTTGGAGCTAGGGGAGGCCACGTGACACATTGCTGGCCAGGGAGATGTAAGTGGAACCTTGTGGGAGGATTTTGGGGAGAATCCATAAGTGGTCCAGAAAAGGAAAACACGTGTGGCTGGGTGTTGGCCTTCCCCTCCTTGTTCTGACTGGAGCTACAGCACTAATCTTGTAATCGCGAGGGAAGGCCGAGTAGATCAAAGAAGCTCCAGGCTGGACACCACTCAGCCTCTGAACTAACCAAATACCTTCAGGTTTGTTGTCACGGGAAAGAAATCAATGCTCGGTTGTTTAAAATGCTGCAAGCTGGGTTTTCTGTTCTTGTAGCTAAAAGCATTCCTGGCTGATGGACCCACCATAACACAAATGGCTCTGGGCACCTGTCCGTGGTAACTGTTTGCCAACCTCTATTCAGGTCCCTGGATGAGAACCCCAGAACTAGAGGAGAAAGAGTGGGAAACTGAATTAGAATAGTGCCTACCGAGCCTCAGTCACCGTGTTCTGTTCTTCTTTTCAGCTGCATCTAGTCCCATCTATGCAATTATTTACTTAATATTTTCTTTAAACCAATGCGTTTTTATTTTTATTTATTTGTTTTAAAGTAATGTCTACACCTAATGTGGGGCTTGAACTCACGACTCCAAGATTAAGAGTTGCATGCTCCACCGACTGAGCCAGCCAGGAGCCCCAGTAAACCAATTCATTTTTAAACTTAAACACACACACACACACACACACACACACACACACACACACACACACGAGTCTACTGGGGCCCCCAGGTGGAGCAGTCAGTTGGGCATCTGACTATTGATTTCAGCTCAGGTCATAATCCCAGCGTTGTGGGACTAAGCCTCACGTTGGGCTGCATACGGAGCCCGCTTGGAATTCTTTCTCCCTCTGCCCCTCTCCCTCTCTCGTGTTCTCTTTCTCTAAAATAAAAGAAAATGGAATCTACATTACTACCAAAATGAAAAATCGGTTATCTTTATTACAAAAGTAATTTAATCAATAATAATAATAAACAAATACAAGGTAAACAAAATATGTTCACCCACAAATCACTAAAAGTTATCTGATGTAGCATAATTTGGGTTTATTGGACTAGCAAGAATTCTTCATTTTTGCTGTCTATCAGGAAAAAAAAAATGTCAGAGGATCTGGCAATGCTTTGCATTTTTACAGGGCAACAAAGGGCGAGAGCTAAGAAGGGCTGCCCCACCGAGAGGAAACAGTGTCCTGTTGCTGCAATTCCTGAAACCCTGTTTCGAAGTGAGATAATTTATTTAGATCTCCTGCTGGCTGGTGGATGAATTAGGTTGGGAGCCTTATTCTTATTCAGGGCCTCCTCAGAGAGGCCTTCCCGGATTACCTCGCCTAAAATCACTCCTGTTCCTCCTAGGCAGCCCCATTCCTGTCTTACGGACTTCTACATTCACTTGTCTGTCTGTTGTTCTATTCTCCAGTAGCATGTCAGTTCCCACAGGGAAAGGATTCTGCTTTGTTCACTCCTGAATCCCCAGTACCTAGAACACAACAGTAGGTGATCAAAGGCATATTTATTGGCATGGTCATGAAGCACAAAGGAAGACTGAGGAACCATTACAGACTGGATGAGAATAAGGAGACATGACGACTAAACACAGTGTGGCATACTGGATAGGATCTTGGAACAGAAAAGGGACATCAAGGGGGCACCTGGGTGGCTCAGTCAGTTAAGCATCTGACTTTGGCTCAGGTCATGATCACACAGCTCATGGGTTCGAGCCCTGCGTCAGGCTCGGTGCTGACAGCTCAGAGCCTGGCGCCTGCTTCAGATTCTCTGTCTCCCTGTCTCTCTGCTCCTTGCCTGCTCTCTCTCTCAAAAATAAATAAACCTTAAAAAAAATTTTTTTTAAAGAAAAGAAAAGGACATCGGTGGAAAACTGCAAAACTTGACTAAACTCTCTTAGTTCACAGTACTGGACCAGTGCTCATTTCCTGGTTTTGGTAGCTGTGCCAAGGCTGCCTAAGATGGTGACATTAGGGGATGCTGGGTGAAGGGTAGGTACATGAGCTTTCTGCACGCTTGGTGTAACTTTTCTGGGGTCTAAAATTCCTTCAAAATAAAAGAGCTAATAAAGAAATTGTGCTGAGAAGCATCCTTTGATGGAAATGCAGCCCCTTGAGACTGTTCCATGAACACGCTCCAGGTACCTGGGCAGAGCCTTGGGCCAGGATGAAGGAAGGTGAAGAGACCCAATAAGCAGCCAAGAAGAGAAGCTGCTGTCTAGATTCACTCGGTTCCCAAGGGTCAACCCGCTGGTCCCTGCAACTTAGCCAACATCATGGTTACACAAACCGGGCAGAGTCTGGACGTCAGAATCTTCTGTTCTCCACTTGCCATACCATTAGGGGCATTTGGTGCTTCGAGGATCAGACAGCGCCCTCACTCCCAAGCACCCGCATGGCATCCTGCCAACAAAGGTTGGCGCCCTCATTTTGGAATGCCCCACTGGCAACTGAGTGCCATCGCTTTGCCTATGCCAAAGACACAGAACAGGATGTTCACTAGCAAAGTCCCCAGAAACCTAATTCTAACATATTCAAAATCTTTACATCACAGCTATTCGCTATATGTACGTGTTTTAATTCTGTGTCAGTACCTACACTGTATCTTCAGCCTACAGAGGAATAGCACATCCACACAGGGTGGGTGAGGGGGCCAGTCTGTCTCTTGATGGTGGTGGGCAGTTACACAAACATTGCAATTGCTTACGCTCAGAGAACTGTACGCCAAAGAGTGAATTTTATTCTGTGTAAATTTAAAAAATTGAATTAAAAAAGAGTGTGATACACAGATGTGCGCCACGAACACAGATCTCCGAGATACTCTGCTGCTAGGGATGGTGGGAAACACACTGCGGAAGCACCCACATACAGCATGACTTCTCTTCTCTTTGTGCTGCGAAGTATGTAAGTGCGCATGTGCGTTAAGTAGGAATATTCACGGGAAGAGGTCTGTCATGACACCCACCTGACTGCTGACGTAATTAGCTCTCAGGGAAGGTGTTAGACTTGCAGGTGATGCATAGGACAGTGAAGGAGACTTTCATTTTCCCCTCAATACTTTTTCAAGTAATTTTTAAAGATAATAGAGACCTATGTGGACTAGTTATAAAATTTAAGCAAACAGCCACACTGTACTCACCCTCAGTGTGTTCTGGGCACTAGTGTCCCTTGAGGGTGCCACAAGAGCCAATGTCAAAGACCGTGCATCTGTGGAGAAGAACAACACAAGGTTATGTCTTGGCCAGTCTGAGCCTTCCTGCCGCAGTTTCTGTCATTTACAAATTCACCCCCTCAACAAATGTTTACTGAACACCTGCTCTGTGCTAGGCACCAAGGGAACACCAGTGACCAGGACAACACTGCTGTCCTCAGAGAGAAGACATTCCAGTAAAGGAGGAAGACAATAAAACAAATACATGATGCGGAGTCAGGGAGTTGTCAGCAGTCTTGATGGAAACTAAGCAGGCTGAGGAGAATGATGGGCCTGCTGTTTGCAAGAGTGGCCACAGAACAGACACCTTAATTCAGGAGGATCACAGGCTGTGTGACTTTCTGTGCAAGAGCATTCCAGGCCATGGGAATGGCCAGTGCAAAGGACCTGAGGCAGGGTATGTATATGGAGAATTTTAGGAGGAGCAAGGGGCCCATGTGCCTGGCACAGGGCGAGTGAGGGGGCGAGTGGTCGGAGACGAGGGCAGGGAGGTGATAGGGGCAGATGGAAGGCCATTATAAGGATATTTCCTTCAGACAATTTTGAATAGAGAAGTGGCAGAGATAAATAGCGCTTGTCCTGACTTGTAACTTTATAGTATTAATTTATGTTTTAAAATACTTAGTATGGTTGTTCATATTTGAATAGATATTTTATGGATGAATGAATGTCTCCACTGTCTGTATTGTTCACCCTCATGTTTCTGTTTACGCCAGGTTTACCAAGCCAGGGAGATGAGATCTGAGAGGATAATCCAGAACCTTCCTGTAAGGAATGGCCATTAAATAATGACTCTCACTCCCCATGTGCCAGGCCACATCCTAGCAGACATGTGCTAACTCATTTCACTCTCTCAATGACTCTAAGAAATAGATGTTTATGATTACATTCATGCTATAGAAAAGGAAACCGAGGCACAGAATGGATTAAAAAAAAAAAACAAAAAAAAACTCACTAGCTGAAGCTGCCCGGCCAGTCAAAAGTATATTACAGATGGGATGAACCCAGGAAGCCTGGCTCCAGAGCCTACTCACCTACTCCTGACCATGTGGCTAAGCCAGTGGCCATGGCGGTCAATGAAAAGAGAGCTAACTACAGGCAGATAATGCCTCCCTTTCCCCAATAGCACGATGCCCAAACGCTACTCAAACACCAAGGCTGAGTTCAAACTCCAGCCAGCTCTCAGGAAGGAAACCTAGCGAGTAGCTAGCCAGCTCTCCAGAATCTAGGAATCAGGATATCTTCAATAATCTTGCTCCTAGAGGTTCCTGGAGAAACCCAAAGGGGTTCTTAACTTTTCTCAGCCCTGTGGGCAGCCTGCCAAAGATGAGTGTGGACTCCTTCTCAGAATCATGTTTTTAAGTCAACAAGATACAATACCCAAGGCTATAAAGGAAACCAATTATATTAAGATATCAAAGTATCTGTAAAATAAAACCTAATCTGAGATACAGTAATATTCGTGCTTCTTTATGAATGCTTTAAATTATAAGATCCTAATGGTGTGTCCAATAACCATAGTAATTTAGAAACAGATGAGCCTAAGTGATATTTTGCAATATCTGCAACAATCGTAATGTGATATGGAAATATTTTTAATTTCTAGTGGTGACAAAGTCACAGGTACTGCAATACAACTGTAGCTTTGGCTCTCATTTTGAAGAAAAGGAAATGCTAAATTCCAGATGGCAGAGGGAATAAAGATGTAACCTTTTTCCCAGCCAACTTCACGATCCTCTAAATTCTATCCAAGGACCCTTCAAGGGTCTATGGACCCAGGATTAAGAATCCCAATAGGGAAAAGGCAGAGCAGATTCCTAGGGAAGGTAATAACTGGGAAGTGTGGGGCAGATTCAGATCCTTGTGAACACTGTATGGGAAGGGGTCCTGGAGGGCTAGTCATACAATCCAGGTCTGGCCAACAAAGCCACTAACCTCCTCTTTCCTGCTCCTTGCCTCAGAGATGGCTCGGGGTAGCCCTGGCATTGAAGCCATGGTGATTAGGTTCAATAAAAGCAGTCTCAGGACATATCCTGGGACTATAGGGAAAGAGATGGGTTTATTTCTCTTGGGGCACTGCTTAGCTGGTTGGATATATACACAGAGCTGCTTCAGAGCCTATCTGACAACAAAACCAACACAAAAGAATACAGAGCCACGAAGTACAAGGAAACAGGGTCCTGGCAACCTCATGTGAGGCTCTGGATCTAGCCACACCTGAAGCTATTCAGTGTACAATGTCCCAGGAAGTAAGTGCAAATGCTTCTTTTTACACTTAAGCAGGTTGACCTGAATTTCCATTTGTTCACAAAACCAAATGACTCAATTACACAGAAGGGCAGAGTTGAGTGCAGTTCTTGACAATTCCCATAGCTCACTACCAAGGCATTTAGGAAAGCACAAAATGAAATTAGACAGAGTTACTATACATAGAAACAGCAAATACAGAAAAACACACACTCTTTAAAAACTCAGAAATAGTCTCTTGGGTAGTTGGCTTTCCCCCAAGCTGGTCTATGAAGCCCTGACAATTGTGGTTTTCAAGATGCTTGACAGGGCATGAGGGAACCAGAAGCACCCAGAACATTTCCTTTATCACCAGACTTTCCATTAAAAAAAATTCCTGGGATGATCAGAAAGCCCCTGCAATAAAGCTCCTGTAAAATTTTAATAGCTGCCTTTTAAAATACAGCGGAAATTGCTTTTCTGCCACTCTCATTCTTTCTCCTTCCTTTCTCTAGAGTGATGTATATGGCTCTTTAAAGTCACATCAGCAGTGACGTGTGGTGGTGCCACGTCTCTCTGACTGGAGGGAGCTGTCATATCCACCAGTGTGGGTCCCTCACACATGGGAGGGGTCACAGCAGAGAGGACGATGCTGAGGGGTTGTGGAAATGGCAGCAAAGGTGGGCTACAGGGTCAGCAATTCAGCCAGGACCCCAGACCTCCCAGAGCCCCTCTTCACACCACCTGGGAAGGGAAGAGGCCCTTGGACTTGCCTCATCGATCCCAGCACACCCGCCAGAGCAACAGCCCACCTGGTCACGGGGCCATGCATCTCGATTCCCAGGGTTTATACCAAGAAACAGAATCCTAGATGACAGAAGCTGGGGTGAGGGGATAGCCTGGCCTGACTCACAGTCTGACTGGTTCCTCCCCTCAGCCACAGCAATTGGCTCTGGGAGGGACACATGATCTAAGCAGGGCCAATCAGAGTAGGCCCTGGAAAGTTTGCTGGAATTACTGGGGGGAAAGGGATGGGATGGAAGGAAGGTAGGGGCTGCTGAAGGCCTCTCTGCCACCTGGGAGGTGGGGGGGGGGGCACCGGAGAAAGAAGTCAAAGCTGACAGAGGCAGAACCCAGAAGTGGAGAAGGATAGCTTCCTGACAAGAATACCTGAGTGTTGGCTCCAGTCAGGCCAGCTCTGGGACTTTCAGGTCCCAAAGCCATTAACTTCCTTGTGCAGTTTAAGCCAGTTTGAGCTGGGAAGATTCTGTCATTTACAACAGAAATCACTGACTGATGGAACCGGAAGGGACCTCAGAAATCAATACAGCATTCCTTCATGTTTCGGTGAACATGATCCTTTCTAAGAAGCTGACAAAACAAAACTATGTCATGTCTCTCCAGAAAGAGGGGGAAAAATACCCCCACAAAGTACTGTGTTTCAAAAATCCAAAGGGCTCTGAAGCTGCTGTCCATAGGAACTGGGTAAAGAACACTCTGATCCAGTTTGAACCGTCCACTTGATGGATAAGGAGACTGAGGTTCAGAACGCTTATGTGGCTTGTTTGGGCCCAGGGGGAGGCAGAGCCAGGCCTCTCTAGAGGGTCCAGAGGTGCGGTCCCCAGGCGAGACTGCAGAGGGTAAGGGGAGGCAGCAGGCGAGGCTGCGGAACCCCATGCCCCCATTTAGCAACACAGCAGCTCCACTTTTTTTCTGCTTTAAAAATTGGGCTTTCAGGGAAGTGGCCGACAGAAGTTCTACCACTCCACAGTAACATATGGGAAGCCGATCTCTTCCATCACATTTCAAAGTATTAACATGTTACTGACCTTGGTTTTGATCCTCACTGACATCTTAATGAAGCAGGCATTATTGCCATGGCTCCGCGTGAGGTGCTTCTGCAGGGGCAACCAGCCAGGGTGCTGCTCTCTGATCCCAAAGCAGCCCGAGCACCCGGGCCTTTCTGCTTCTGTACTTCTGGGCCTCACATTTCTATCCTTCCCTTGGATTTTGATCTCAGCTCGTACAGAAAGGATCATCCGCTTACACCTCTCCACTCCCCTTGGCTTGGTCCTCCCTGCAGACCAGTCAAGAAGTGGTGGCTGATCTGACGGGTCAGAGATTACGACGGTGGCTGGCACCTGCCCTTCCAGTGGGCAGGATTACTAGCCCCAAAGGCTAGGACGAGGCACCGGCTCTTTTCTCTCCCTGTGCCCAGAGATGGTGGCTTCCTCTGGTGCTCTCTGTCTTAGAGCAGGACACACAACCCTGGCCAGTGTTCATCCACCCTCTAAGATCGCCCGGGGCACACACACTCCTCCTGACCAAGTGCTCATGGGGGCAGCCAGACCTTTCTCCTCCGTGCAGCTCGCTGTGCAAGTGGCTGATCTAGGCACTAAGACTTAAGGTAAAGGAGAACCCAGCTCACTGGGGGCTTTTGCTACAAGCTCCCTTCTCCTTTCTAGACTTTACCAGAGCTTCACATTGGGGCCACAGGGACCTACCCACCTATTAATAAAGAGGTTCAATCATCCTTCATTTAGAGAAGATTCCCATTATGCCCATCCTCATCCCACCTTTGGAATAGGGACTTAGGAAGATATCTGTTCCTTCAACTGCCTCTACCCACCTGCCAACAAAGCTGCTGTGTGAAGAAAAGACTCTGCCTTGGGAAAATCTAGGCCCTCAACTGCTACACTGTATGGCAGCCGCTGAGATCATCTTGCAATTAATCATGTTTTCTCTTATGACCTATATTCTATTAATAACACACTAACGACTTAGCACTAGTTCTTTCATTGATTGATTCAGTCCACAGATATGACTAGGGCTGGGTCACTGACTTCCAGGGTCTCACCTCCTCATTTCCTGTCCCCCACAGAGGATAAGCATCATGCTATAGGGCTCTGGGGACTTCACTGTCCCACCTCCAGCCTAGCCTAAGTAACTCCGCGGTAGAGTGGCTCAAGACAGGCCTCTGCAGAGAAACTGCTGAGGGAAAGCAGCAACGTGTGACCACTTCACGCACAGCCGACTGGCCAAAATGTCAGACTCTGACACCACCGAATGTTATTGAAGTTACAGGCTAAGGGGAACTCTCAGTCACCGCGGGTGGGAGCATACACAGGAACAGACATTTTGAGACCGCGGCTGGCAATTTCTTGTAAAGAGGAAGAGACGGTAACCTCAGTGACACACTTCACTCCCCCACTGACTGGGATTCCCTGCCGAGTTCCCAGACCCATGTGGCCTTGCAAATTCTCACTCTGGTTTAAAGCATGAGGTTTTTGCTTTGATTTGACTACATGCCAGCACTGTTTTCAGTTAACTATCAACTCGTTTGACCCTTAGAACAACCCTGTGAAGAGGGTCTGCTAGCATCCCCATTTCTAACCGACCAGCAAACTGAGGTACAGAGAGGTAACTTGCCCAAGATCACACAGCAAGTAGATGGCACAAATCCACCGGGATCTGAACCTAGTTGATCTGGCTCCAGAACTGCCAACAATGCCACTTCCCAAACACAGCAGTTAAGAGTATGGGCTCAGCCCCGAAACACATCTGATTCCACATCCAGACATCGACTTCAGATGGATCAAAATACAAGTGTGTCTGGAAGAGAACACAGGAGTGTATCTTCATGTTGGTGTAAGTGAAGATTTCTCATTCAGGAATTCTAGGAGAGTGTCCGTCTCACAAAAAGACGCATTCAGGGGCATCTGGGTGGCTCAGGCGGCTAAGCGTCTGACTCTTGGTTTCAGCTCAGGTCATGATCTCGCAGTTCGTGAGTTCGAGCCCCACACTGGGCTTCGCAATGACAGTGTGGAGACTGCTTGGGATTCTCTCTGTCTCTCTGCTCCTCCCCCACTCGCTCTTTCTGTCTCTCTCTCAAAAATAAAAAAAAAAAAATTTAAAAAGACTCATTCACACAGTCTTTGTCCCTTTCACTAGCTTGGAATGCAGGTGTGATGCTACTCAGATTTGAGAGGGTCCCACTTGTCTCCAGAACACTACTCTGCCAGAACAGAAGGACTGAATTCTCTGGGTGCTCTGGCCCCCTGGGAAAGTGGGTTCGGCAGCCATCTGTGGCCACGAGGGGGTAAGAGAGTCAGAGGAGCATTGGTGTTGACCATGCCCTCTGCCACACCATTGAGCCACATCTTCTCCCTCCAGATGTTACTTGACACATGGCATCTTATGTACTGAAATGACAATGCTGCCCGTTTCAGACCGATACTTGCAGCCAAATGCACGCCTAACTAAAACATCTTGCCGCAGCCAGGATCTGGCTGCCATGGGCTGTGGAGAGTGCGAGCAGCCACGAACACGGATTTCAAAGTGTCTCAAAAGGACTCAGAGATGAACTTTGGGAGTCAGATTTCCACTAAGCATGACTGGTCACAGGCATCCAGGGATGACGTGGTGTCTGAATTAATTCTCGGGGGACTTGAACTGCAAGCTGCCTTCTTTCTCAAGCCCAGCCTGCTGGCACAACTGCACTGAGGTCTGCTGGCCCCAGGCTCCCAGGCTGGCGAAATCCTGCAGAGCTTGTGGGTCCTTTTTCCTCCTGTCACCAGCCATTTGCTAGATGTGCCAACAGTTAAGCCCCTTCCTGCACTCCATAAAAACAGCTCGTCGATGTGGTTGACTGCTGGGTGCTTTTCCACAAAGCACTCCCACAGATCTCAGCTAATCAGATGGAAGATGAAGAGTGGTCAATCTACCAAAATAGGTCAGTCTTTATTTTTTAATCCTCTTATTCATAATATATTGAAAGGGAAGAATGAAAAAAAAAAAAACATCATTAGTAAGAACATCTAGGATTACTCAACCTGTCTGTGCCTCAGTTTGCTCACCTATAAAATGGGGATAATAAATAATAATCGGGGTGTTGTGAGGCCTAAATAAATTACTCTATGAAAAATGTTTATTTATTTATTTTTTAGGTTTTTATTTTTTATTTTGAGAGAGACAGAGAGAGAGACTGCACGTGCACGCAAACAGGGAAGGGGCAGAAAGAGAGGGAGATAGAGAATCTTAAGCAGGCTCCACGCTCAGCATAGAGCCTGATACAGGACTTGATCCCACGACCTTGGGATTATGACCTAAGATGAAATCAAGAGTTGGATGCTTAACCAACTGACCCACCCAGGCGCCCCTCTATGAAAAATATTTAGAACAAAACCTATTACATAGTGAATGTTCGATAAAGGTGAGCTGCCATTGTTCTTATTGCTGGTGACATGGTGAATTTTTTGGATGGAAGGTCTGTGAAAAGCTTCAAAACCCCACTCTCTGCTCCACTGGACACACAGAGAAAGGCACTGCTCTGATTCTGGCCCCTTAGGGAAGGAAGGAAGCTTGAAGGTCCGGGCCAGGGAGGAGAAGCTGGCTCCAGGGCCCAGGGTACTGTGGGCAGGAAACAGACCTACTGGGTGCTAGCTGCCCACCCAGTAGCCATCCTTCCCTTTCTTCTCCGAGTGCTCAGCTAATGCAAGATCTCCCAACCTGCCCTGCAGCTAGGGGTGGCCAACAAGAGGTAAGCAGAAGTTGTTGTGGGGCTTCAAGGAAAATTCCTCACCAGAAACATGGAGTGGACTACAATTTTGTAAACCCCACCCCCCACCCCCACCCCGCGGCCCAATTCCCATCTGGATTCAGACTCACTAGCTTGACACCAGGAGTCGTATTGGACCACGATGCCGCCTTTAGGATGAAAGCCTTCTGCTAGGGACGGTAAAGCAGAAAGACAGAAGGATCCTGCTTTTCCTGACGTCTGTGGAGCTGCCATACCAGCCAAGGGCTGTCAACCTCTGGACATTTTAATCACCAGAGACACCACCTTCCGTGGAATTTAAACTATTATTATTTCTGGTCTCTGCTACCGGCAGCCGAGTGTACTTTCAAAGGATATTATGGTCTTACACAGCAGACGGCCAATGGGCTACAGCGTTCCACACCAGAGAAACCCCTCAAGAAGCCTGCCACCATTTAAAGTGTCCTCATGCTTTAGAGGACCCTCAATCTCTCCTCAAGAGCAGGCAGAAAGCTAGGTACCGAATTTCTCACAGAACCGGATTACAACCATTTTGCCCTACGAGGAGGCAAAATAAGACCTATAGGAGATCTCCTGAGCCACCCACTCAGTAATTATGAAACGCTCCCCTAGGCTGGACACTGTGCACGCTAGGGTGCGAGACCTGGTAGACAAAAGCAGGCACAGTCCCTGCTCTCACAAACCTTACAGTCCAGAACAGGGGACAGAAAATAAACAAACAGGCAAACAAATACATGTATGAGTACGAATGGTGAGAAGTACCACGTAGGAAACCAGGGTAAATTTTAGCCCAGAACTGAAGAGAAAGGAGAAGGAAGTCATGTGAAAAGTGGAAGTAAGAGTCTCCAGGATGTCCATCAACTGAAGAACGGATAAACAAAAAGCAGCGCATCTACACAATGGAATATTATTCAACCATAAAAAGAATGACGCGCTGATTCATGCACAACATCGATGAACACTGAAAACATTATGCTGAGTGAAGGAAGCCAGTCGCAAAAGACCATGTATTGTATGATGCCATTTACATGAAATGTCCAGAAGAAGCAAATCCAGAGAGACAGAAAGTAGATTAGTGGTTGCCAGGGGCTGGGAGGAGGGGATGGCGGGGGGGATGGAGAATGACTGCTGATGAGTTTTGTTTTGTTTTTGGGGCCAATGAAAATGTTCTGGAATTAGATACTGGTGATGGTTGCATAGCCTTGTGAATACACCAAAACCCACTGAATTGTGTACTTCAAAAGAGTGAATTTTATGACATGTCAATTATATCTCAATTAAAAGGCACTCAAAGGGCTACTGTGATTCAATCACTATGTTGATAATAAAGTCTCTAATGAAAGTTAAGGAAAAAAAAAAAAAAAAGTATCCCAGGAGATGGAGGCGAATGTGGGAGGCTGTTCAAGGAAATTCACCGGAGGCCTGTGTGGCTAGATGGTTGCGGTGCAAGAGGGAACGCTCCAGGACGTGGCAGACATCCAGAGCACCCTGTGAGCCACAGTCATACACATGCTTTTTATTCTAAGTATGAGGGGAAGCAGGAGAGTGATGTGTTCCGATCTACATTTCTGAAAGATTTCTCTGGCTGTTGTGCAGAGATGGTCAGGGTTTAAAAGACGCAGGGAGAACAATGAGGTGGCCGCTGTAATACCCAAGGAGAGGAGGCAGCGGCTGGGACCAGGGCGAGGGCAGAGGAATGGAAAGGAGGAGGCTGGTAAAGATGTGAATTTCAAATCAAGGACACATAGGCCTCATTGACGATGGGATGGCCACGAGCGTAAGGCTGAAAAGAAAGATGCACGTGTCTCGTGAATTTTTCCAAAGTGGTTTTCTGCCAGCTTCAGATTGTGCACAGAATAACAGCAGGTCACCAAATGCCTGTTAAATGAATTAAATAAATGAACAAAACCACTGCCTGGCTTTTTTTGTGGGGCACATTTTTGTATTTTCAATAAAGATGTTAAATTCTCTCTCTCTTCACGTATATATACGCACACGGATCCTTACCTATCAACATAATATCCTTACCCATACCTGTTTCTCTCCCATCCACTGGTAGAGACTGGTCCACTAAACACCACCAGCTACCCATCTGCTCAAATCAGAAACCTCAGGGTCATCCTTTTATACATACACACACCCTAAGCAAGGTCAAGCTTCTAAGTCAGTAACAACAACGTCCTTCCATCTCTGAGGGGCACAGAGAAATAGGTAAGCCAGAAAGAAGGGAGCTCTTACTCCTGATCAACAACATGTAGGAGAGAAAACAGAGACAGAAGTGTTCTCTGTCTTTTTAGTGGGGGTGGGGAGGAGCAGGAGATATAGTCAAGAAGGGGAGGGGCGTCTGGGTGGTTTAGAGGGTTAAGAGTCTGATTCTTTCTTGGTTTCGGCTCAGGTCATGATCGTCATGGCTTCTGGGATCAAGCCCCACGTCAGGCTCTGCACTGACAGTGAGGAGCCTGCTTGGGATTTTTCTCTCCCTCTCTCCCTGCCCCTCCCTGGTTTGCACGTGTGCTCTCTCTCAAAATAGATAAATAAACATAAGAAGGAGGAGGAGGAGGAGGAGGAGGAGGAGGAGGAGGAGGAGGAGAGGGGGAGGGAGGAGAAGGAGAGAAAGCAGTGTGAATAAACATGGTTTAGTCAGGGGAGGAATTTGGGTCAATTTGACCCTTATGCCTTTCCCTTTAAGTCCCACTGCAAGTGAAGACCAGCAGAAGACAAGTTATATCCCAAAGGGGTCATTAGCCCCAAACCACTGTCAGCCACACCCATTCTGAGGGAAACACCAGAGCCCTGGAAGAATGCATCCTGGAACCAGAAGTAGGAAAGGGGAAGGAATGAAGTCTCATAGAGAACATCTACAGGGCCACCGCCATCACAAACCACAGGGCAAACAGTGCCCCTGGAGTGGTGCAATGCAACGGTCTTGTGGGGATGTGTCCACCCAGAACATTCCTTCTAGGTCCACTTTCCCCAGCAGTAGGGCTTATCTGGTTTAAGAGTGGGATGTGAGAAACATTTCACTGCATGGTTCTTGTGCAGTGGGCTTGGTTGTGGACACAAGGAAAATTATCACCTGTGTTGCCTGTCCCAAGAAGCTTCATCTGGAACATAGCCAAGGACCTGATGCCTCGACTTTACCATTTCTGTAACTCCCCTGTGTCTGCCTGCCTACCTGCCTTCCTTCCTTCCTCCCTCCCTCCCTCCCTCTTCCTTCTTTCTTTCTTTCTTTCTTTCTTTCTTTCTTTCTTTCTTTCTTTCTTTCTTTCTTTCTTTCTTTCTTTCTTTCAACATTTATTTATTTTTGAGACAGAGCATGAGTAGGGGAGGGGCAGAGAGAGAGGGAGACACAGAATCTGAGGCAGGCTCCAGGCTCCTGAGCCAAAGTCGGATGCTTAACCGACTGAGCCACCCAGATGCCCCTCCCCTGTGTCATTCTTACAAGCAGCAGATCTGGTAGCAATGAATGCTTCAAACAGCTGACCAAACGCTGCTTTATTCATTCTACAGAAAAAGGTAAGTAGGTCAAAGTGCCTGTCATGGTCAGGTAGAAGGGACTTTTCATGCAGCACCCATGTTAGCCTCTCCTAGTCTGAGGTCCAAGTGAAGGTTCACCAACACCATGGACTCTCCACCTGTGGCTGGAACACCCTCCCAAGGGATCTCTAACATTGACCAATGTATGAAGTTTGTCTGGACCACAATTAAGGATACTGCAACATCTTCCAGACAGAACTCTGGGCTAAGAAGGCCATGTGACGTGGAAGAGAAAGGGAGTGTGATACCATCACTCAAATACAACACAGATACATACACTCGTCATTGTAATTTCCATAAATGGGATATCATATTTACTTCTCTGAATCTTGCTTTCCCTTAAATATTCTCACAAAAATGCCTCCAAATCAACTAATAGTGGGTCTTACCCACCGTGGGTTTTTTTTTTTTGGCAGCTAATATTCCACAGTATGGATGTGCCATATTTTACTCAATCATTCCCTGAAAAATAGGCATTTATTTTATTTCTGGGGGTTGGTTGGTTTGCCCTTGAAAACCATACTGTAATAAACATCCTTTGGCACTGGGGCCATTTTTTTCTATAGGGTAGATTCTCAGGAGCAGGACTGCTATACTGAAGACTACTTATGGGTATTATATAGTTATATTATGGAAGGGGTTCCAAGATCAGGATGTAGAGCTGTATATGTAGCATCTGCTTGGTTTTGTATGGAGTCTCTGGAAGAACACACCTGAAATGGGTGTCCTTGCGGGAGGGGAACTAGGTTACAGTGGACGGGCAGGGGGAGACTTACTTTCTGGGTGCCATCTGAATGTTTTATCACGTGCATATTCTGCTCATTCGAAAACAAAAAAATATTTTTCAGGCTGCCTTCTAAAGAGGTTGCAATGATTCACACGTCCTCTAGCAACCTGGGAGAGTACTTAGCTGAGCTCACTAATGCCCTGTATTTTTCTCCTTCAAGACTGTCCCTCCTGCCCCCTTCTTGTTTTGACCTAGTATGAGTTGAAACATGTCAGATGTTACCTTCTTGTGATCCATAATTCCTTCTATTCACAGCCCTTGGGCAGGTAGGAAGCAGACTCCCAGAGATGCTAATTTTGACACGTCAGTCTGGCCAGCCCTTCCCCATAGCACAAAAAAGAAGCCCAAGCCATGGTGGCAGCCAGATCTTCAGGGACCTGAGGGCACGGATGGCAGAGACAGACAAGGGCAGGGGGCTCTCTCTCCTCCGATGCTTGCAGGTCACACTGTTTTAAACTCACGCTGGCTGAGCTGCCCTCTCTAGCCGAGTGGCCTTAGAGTCTCCCAAATGCCCAAAGTCTCTCAGAAAAGGGGAGAGAGGCCTGCAGCGGCTGCTGCCCGAGGGACCCACACTCTCAAGAACAAGGCCAGAGACAAGAAACAGGAGGGAACGGGGGACAGAAGACACAAAAGAATCAAGCTCATACAAACAGGAGGCCTTCTCATTCATTTCCTGCAGGCCAGGCATCCTCTACAGCTGGCCCCAAACCAAAGGCCTCGCCAGCCAATGCTTTAAGCCCCACTGTGACTCACGAGACAGGAAAACAAAGCTGACCTCGCACAGAGAGCAAGGGCCCCTCGTATGGCAGCAACTCCAATATAAACACCTGCTACTGCATTGCTGGCCGAAGTTCTGGACTAACCTGCAGAGGGGAGGGGAACAGATGAGAAAGCAGCTCTGGGGAGGGGGGGCGGGGGTTGGGAAGAGCATGGGAGAACATCTCAACACAGGCAGCAAGTCCATTTGATTCAGGTCCTCTGCTACCGTTCTGCAGCCTACGCTCCGGTCTGAGCTGGGACTGGCGTAGGGGAAGCCCCAGCCTTTGCTCGAGCAGTCCCCTCTGTCTGGATGACCTTGCCCTTGATCCTTTGAGACCCAGCTCGGCAAGGATGTGTACATGTGGGTGTTGGCTGGAGCGGCCTCTGTAAGTGAGGAAAATGGGAGACAACCTGAGTGTCTGTTAGCAGGGATGAGCCAACAAATTTTGATGCGGACACGCAACAGAATCCTTTATGTCTTCCCTTCCCTCATCCTCCATGGCCTCCGTGGCAAGTTCACTGAATGGTTCTATTGCCACTGTTTCCAAAAATATATCCTAAATCCATTTCTTTTCTCCTCTTTTCTTTATCTTTTTTTCAAGTTTATTTATTCATCTTGAGAGAGACAGAGGCAGTGGGGGCGGGGTGGGGGGGGGCAGGGAGAGAGGAAGAGAGAATCCCAAGCAGGCTCCACACGGTCAGCTTGGAGCCTGATATAGGGCTCGAACTCCCCAAACGTGAGATCATGACCTAAACTGAAACCAAGAGTCGGACGCTTAACCGACTGAGCCACCCAGGCGCCCCCTCCTCTTTTCTAAGCCAAGCTACCACCCTCATCTTTCACCTGGACAACTCCATCAGATCCCTGCTGGTGGCCTGGAGTCCCCTCTTGCCTTCTTAGATTCTATTCTCCACACACAGCCAGAGTGATCAAATCAAACAGGAATCACATCAGATTGCTTTCTTGCTTAAAAAATCCCTCGAACTTCATCTCCTTCCATTTCACCCATTGCTCAACGCTCCCACCACACTGGCCTTCTTTCCCTTACAAGCTTATTCCTACCCCAGGGCCTTTGCACATTTTGCTCTAGCTATTCTCAAGGCTGGTTTCTTCCTGCCAGTAAGGCCTCCCTGTGACTGTATACAGTGAGTAGGCATGAAATCTAACTACATGCAATGATATGGACTTCTCACAGACATAATGTTGACTAGAAAGGCCAGACACAAAGGAGCATTTACATAAAGTTCAAAGTCAGGTGTGAGACATCAAGAGAGTGGTTTTGCCTAGACGAGAGGAGTAACTGGGATAGAATAGGAAAGGGACTTCTGGGGGCTAGAAATACTGTTCTTAGAGCAGGTTACATGAGTGTGTTCAGTTTGTGAAAGTTCATCTAGCTACACACTTTCAGCATGTGCCCTTGCTTATATATCTACACACACACAAGAGCTTAATAAAATGTTTAAAGAATTAAAAACATTTTGGCTGCCCATAGTATTCCTTATGATTTGGGAATTTCCCACCTATGGGTCTTGGTGGGAGGCTGGGCCTACCTCCCATTATCAGATATTACAAAGGCCAGGAACTGGCTCTCACAGCCTCCCCTGCAGCCAGACCATGAGTTCTACCCAGCAGATACACCCTCCCTCCATGGCTTAAATGCAGCTTGGAGAACTAGGATGTATTTAGCTTGGCGTTTGGAGCGCAGCCTGGCACGAGAGGAGCTCATTGAGGCTTGATGAATGGAAACAGGACCACCCCCACACCATTTCCTCCCCCAGCACAATAATTCAAGATTGGACCATTCTGTACTTGGGAGCTCATTCATGCTTTCAAGAAATGTTTACTGAGTGCCCATTTGGTGCCAGGCACTGCTCTAGGCACTAGGAATCCAGGTGAACAGAACACTGGAGTTAATGATCCTAGTGGGGAAGATGAACAATAGAATAAGTAAGAGATAGGTTAGTTAGGTGGTACAGAGAAAAACAGAAAAGAGAGATGAGAACCTCCCTGAGGAGGTAACATATGAACAAAGACTTATAGGATGTTAGGGAGGATGTGGGTATGAGAGAAGAGCTTTCCTGGTAGCAGGAAGAGCCAGTACAAGGGCCCTGAGGTAGGCACATACCTGGGTGTCTGTGGAGCACAAAGGAGGCCCATGTGCCTGGAACAGGGCAAGTGAGGAGAACAGAAGGAGGAGATGGACCCACAGGTAATGGGGCAGATTGTGTGGGGCCTCGTTGGGCATGGTGAGGACTTTGGCTCTTACTCTGGATAAGATGGAGCCATGGGAGGGTTATCAGCAGAGGAGGGTCAGATCTGATTGGGTGACGACAGAGTTCCTCTGGCCGCTTATCCAACTCTCTCCTCTGCCCAAGATGGAAACCAATCCCAATGAGAAAGAGAAGTTTGGTCATTTGTGTAGCAAATGTCTGTCTGAAATAAGCAAAAGCTCTCCACCCGCTTCCTCCAACCCATCAAGGCCTCGTGCTGGCCAGCAGGGCTCTGCAACACAATTAACAATCCATACTCTATTATAGGAAACCAGACCCTTCCCTTCTGGTCACTGGGAGAATTCCCAAAAGCAGATGAAGAAGCAATAAGGCCACGTGGCCAGGAGAGCACCAGCTCCGTAGTCAGCCACAGCCACAATCAAGTCCCAGCACTGCCTCTTAGCACCTGTGTGACCCATGACTCCTCACTAGACCTTTCTGAGTCCCAGGCTTCCTTATCAGTACAGAGGGGAGGGGAGAGGAGGAGTAATTTCTGCCCTCGACAGGACTGTTGGGAAGATTAAATGAGCTAACAGGTATCAAGTGACTGGCAAAGTGCCTGGCACAGAGGGAGGCCTAAAAGATGTTAGCAAAGCTGTCATAGTAACTGGAATACTGAAGAAATAATAAGCGACATTCTCAGCTTCTCAAGTCTGAGGGTGTCCCTTGGGCAAACTGGACTCTGATGATATTAAGCAGAGGGCTGAAGTGAAGGGTCCTCCTGAGGAGGGACTCCTTCCAAATGGAAGTTTCTTTCTCCCTCTACCTATTCTCCATGAGGTAACTGCCCAGAACATCATCATCCAAGCTATCCACGCACGCTTCTCTGTGCTTCACAAGCAGAGGCCCCAGTGGAAGAGACCCTGGCCTGTATCCACCTCTCTCAAGGAAATGTGAGTCAATGGAGAAGCATAAATGGCAGTCCAGGGCGAATTTCTTGCCTCTTCTCCAGTCAGAATAGCAGTGGGTATTCGGTTTGTTCCATGAAAAGACAGCAAGGCCTCTGGGGGGCTTCAGGTCCACATCCGTAACATGGGGAAAACAGTCACTATTCAGACTTGCTCACATTCATTCCGCACACACTTAAAAAATACTAGGAGCCAGGCCCTGCTCTAGATGCGGAGACATAGCAATAAAACAAGGAGCTCACATGTTAAGAATGGCGCAAAAAGCAAACATAACATCAGATGGTAAGTGCTGTAAAGAAAAATAAAACAGGAGATGCAAATGACAGGAGGGTCACTTTAGGCCATTTTAGGGTGCTCGGGAAGGCCTGAGGCAGTATCCCAGCCATTCAAGCAGAGACCTGAATCAAGTAATGAAATAAGCACATGCATACGTATATTACAATTTTGGATACATCTGTCTGTATATAAAATATATACACACACAGAGCCAGGAACACAGCACCCGCTGTGGAAACCTGAAGGATCTAGTCTGAGAGTTAAGAGTGCTTGAGAGGCTCCTGCGTGGCTCAGTCGGTTAAGCGTCCGACTTGGGCTCAGGTCATGATCTCACAGTTCACGAGTTTGAGTCCCACGTTAAGCTCTATGCTGAGAGCTCGAGCTTGGAGCCTGCTTCAGATTCTGTGTTTCCCTCTCTCTGTCCCTCCCCTGCTCACGCTCTGTCTCTCTCTCTCTCTGTCAAAAATAAATAAACATTAAAAATTTTTTTTTAAAAAGTGCTCGAGGGCTGACTGGGACTGGCACCTTCATAAAACCTATGCTCTTCCCTCGGATTCTAATATAAGAATCACTATCAGAAGACATTCCTTTTTCTTTCCTTTTTCATACTTGATGGTGTACCGCAGACAGGGAAGGTACTCCCTCTCAGGACTGTGGTCCCCCTTGGTTGCCTCTGCATTCCACTGTACAGACAACTGAATTCACCCAGTCCCCTACGGATGGACATGGAGGGACAGCTCCCATCTTTGCTGACAATCGGTGCTGTAATGAGCTGCCTTGGACACAGATCACTTCCCACACTTGGAAATACCTATAGGCACGAGTCCTAGAAATGGAACTGCTGGGACAGAGGAAAGGCACGTGTGGGGGTCACAATGACAGATCCTGCCAAAGTCCCCTCCAAAGTGATGGTCCCATCTTCTCTCTGCCCAACACTAGACAAGCCTTATGCACAAATACCTTTTTACGTCAAATAACCTTTCTGCGTCTAACAGGCACTTCCTACTTCTACAGATGCTGCTAGGGGCAGTGTGGCAAACACGTCACCTCCCGGCAAGTATTCTCAAGCCAGTACTCAAAGCCCTCCTACCTCTCTCGCCCTCTTCCTGCTTTTCCTCCCCATGCCAGGAAGGAAAAAGGACTGTGCAGCACATATACTTAAAATAAAAGAAGAAGAAGAAGGAAAAAGGACTAAAGCCCAACAACTTATGTAAACTATGTTTACTACACACCTCAGCCGTGAAGTCGGGATGAGAGCAACGTGGCCTCAGAGGGCTGCCATTAGGATTCAAGGAGATGACACAGGTAAGGGACTTAGAATAATGGCTGGCACTCACTACTTGATAAGTAACTACTGTCATTATTATATTTGTTAAATGGGAGCAATCATTTAAAAGCTTTGTATGTAGGGGCACCTGAGTGGTTCAGTCGGTTGAACATTCGACTCTTGATTTTGGCTCAGGTCACGATCTCATGATTTCGTGGGTTCAGGCCCTGCATTGGGCTCTGCACTGGCAGTGGAGCCTGCTTGGGATTTTCTCTCTCTCCCTTTCTCTCTGCCCCTCCCCCACTTGCATGCAAACACTCACCCTGTCTCTCTCTCTCTCTCTCTCTCTCTCAAAATAAACTTAAAAAAAAAAAAGCTTTGTATGTAAAAGTGCTTAGCAGTATACCTTTTATGAAGTAGCCACTGCTAGCCATCACTACTGCTTTTATTACGTTACTATTATAATTTTGTTCATTTCCTCAGCAAGATTCAGTAAGATATGTATCTGGTGGAAGGTGTTACACCTTTATTTAACAAAACAGGTGTAGTCCCTGCCTTCACAGAGCTGCTATCATTGAGAGGATGACAGGCCCGAATACATCAGCTGAGCAGCTCAGGGACGAAGGGTGGAGCACAGCCTGGGCAGGCCCCTGGGAGTCAGGTTTAAGGAGAGATCTGAAAGAAGAGTCTGCATGGGCAGGCCAGAACTGGAAGGGGCGGGGGAAGACCGGGAGAAGAGGAAGCATCCCAGGGGCAGGGAACAAATGCCATGCATTGAAGGAACTGAAAGCAGGCCAGGTGGCTGGCTGGCAGATGCAGAGGGACCCGCAGGACGAGGCTAGGGGCAGGAGGCAGGCAGGGGTCATGGCATGCTGGGCTGGCCTTTCTACAGGGTACTGCTTTGGAAACATGGACACTGCATGGGACACCCCTCATCCTCTAGTGGCCCAGGAGTGAAATGAAGTTTTAGTATTCGTATAGTAAAAAGGTACAGCTTAATCACTGTCCTCAGGGTCTTGCTTAATAACTCCCAGCCCAGAGGACCTGGGAAGGGGACACAGTAGGTACCCACAAGAGGACAGAGTGAACAATGACCCCTCCCTGCCTACAGCTGATTGGCCCAAGGAGAGTGCCTGACCTCAGCGAGGCCTGTCTTGAGAAGCCCTTCCTGGTCCTGATTAATGAGTCGAAAGGGAGATATTTTCTCTTTGTTGGGTTGTTTTGGGCTTGGGCTGAGAGAATACAGGGTTATTCTCTGCAGGAGCCTGTACTGCAAGGTGTATAACTTGGTCTGTGGATAACCAGGTTTCCCAGCCATTAGAAGGAAAGGCAGACAGAGAGAAAGACAGACAGACAGACACACTAATATAAGAGAATGAATACAGCAGACACAGGCAGAGGGAAGCCATGGGGAAAGAATCCTGATAGTGACATTCGTGTTCTGGTTCCAATCCACAGGTTGGCCACTTCCCAGCACCCATTCTGTTCTTCCTCTAGGAGTTTCTGGGTGGGAGCAACCAGTCCATTGGTGATTCCACCCTGCCCAGTGATTGGTTCAGGGAAGGTCACGGGACCTGTGGTAGTCCAATCAGAGAGGAGCTCTGATGTCTCGCACTGTGACTGGAGGCAGATACCTCCCTTCTCTCTCCAGCCAGGAATAGTCTTAAACCTGGACCAGTGGGACAGCTAGTCTGCAACCTCCAGGGCAGCCAAGTTTGAGGATGACCCAATTATCAGAGGGAAGAATGGAAGGACAGAAAGAAAGTGGGTCACTGTGATGGCCCCTGAGCTCCTGGCCCAAGCAGCCCAGAAGGTGACCCCACCTCTGGACTTTCCAGTTGCCCGAGCCAATCCTTTCCCTTGGGTTTATGGTGTTTCTGTTACTTGCAACCAAGTAACTGACTAGTACACAGTCCTTCCTGAGGCTTCGCTTTCATTTTTCCGGACCATCCAGCATGCTCTGGTTAAATCCTCCTTTTTTTGCCTGAGCCGCAAAGATGACAGGCCTTAAGGTGCTCTAAGAGCAGTAACAGCAATTTGGCCAATGACTTAACTTGCCCCTGCCACAGTTTCCCCAGCTGTTAAATGGGGATAGTAATGATAAACACTTCATTGGGTTGTTAAGAGGATTAGAAATGATTTAAAGAATACCTCATGCATTGTAAATTCTCCACACATTAGCAATTATTATTCTAAAGCACTGAAGGGTAACTGAAAGGTCTCAATTAGCTACACCCCTCCCCCATCTTGTTTGCTGTTTCTTTGTTCAGGTCAGCAAGCCCTTTCTTCATAAACAGTCCCAAAGAACAGCCAGCCCAGTTTCTGTCAGGAGGGTCGCAAATCTAGCCTCAGTGGGGGATCGGAATGAAAAGAGATTGGACTCAACTTCTCCGGTAGCTGGGTGGCGGAGGAAGCCCTCATGAGCTCATTTCTCCATCAAATACAAGCTGGGGTCTAAAGTTTCAAAACACAGGCTGGGGCATGCTGGCACAGTCCCATGAGAGGACAAAGAAAAGAGAAAAGAGGCTGGATGGAAGAGAAGCCACCACACGGCAGGTTCCACAACTAACTGTCGGGAGGAGGCTCCCAGGCTGGCTTCCAGCCACATCCGCTCTCTGCACAGCTCTGAGACTGCAGGAAGAAGGGACCCCCACCATGTCTGTATTTACAGCTGGGAACTGGCATGGGCACGGGAAACTCGGAAATAAACTCCGTCAGGAAGCGAGAACTGGAAGATGCTTCCATAGCAACGCCCATCTGGAGCTCCCTGCCCGCAGCTGGAAACATTCAGAAGCGAAGCTTATCTAGAGATGTCCACCAAATTCATTTTTTCCATTTGCACCTGGAATATGTTACTTAAACTTCACTTCTCTGGGGAGCCTCTGGGAAGCCCCTATTCTTTGGCTCAAAAAAATCCTATCCTGAACATTTAGGACACAGGACTCATCAGGGTGGCTGTGTGTTTCTCCCTCTCTCTGTGGAGAGGTGGGCTGTGTCTGCCTTGCTCACTCGTACCTGGCCCAGAACAGGTCTTTAATCCATGCTTCCTGAATAAAGAAGTCAACTGGTTTGTTCTCGATTTTGTTCTTCATAACTTTAGCTACCATGTAAGCACCTGTATGCACATGGCAATGAACTGAGATGCACGACACCCCATGAGGGACTTACTACTGTTACGCCCACTTTGAAAATGAGGCTCCTTCTCAAGGTCAAAGCCACAAAAGAACTGGAGTTCTTTCATCTCAAGAGAAGGATAGGAGAGAGTGTGACTATCTATCTAAAGCAGGGCTGGACAGGTAGAGGGACATATAATGAGTCGGCTCTGACACTAAGAACTCTTTGAGTAGAAATGTTATAGAGCTGGAGTGTATCCCTCATCAAGGAACTCTGGAACACATGCTTCTTGGGACACAAACATTAAACAGCCTGCTACATCCCGGGAGAATTCTACCCAACCTTCCCAGAAACCACAGCTCACATGATTCCTTACCTTTAACATATTTTTTTCTGCTTATGAAAGCAATATATGCTTATATATGCATATAAAAAAAAACTTGGAAAATAAAGAAAGTGCAAAGAAGAATATAAAGTTACCCATCATCTTCCCACCAAGGGATAACCACTGTAAAGATGTTGGTTTATTTCCTTCCGTCTTTTTTTCTAGTGTGAACAGTGTGTGTATAGGAGAGATATGGAAAGAGAGATTTTTTTTTTCCCCTTTAAAGTCTCCTACCTGTGCTTTTCTGTGAGACTTTTAAACATCAAGTGAAAAATAATATTTTCAAATGGCAAAATTAAGCCTATTTCCTCAAACTACAGACGTGGGGAGGAAGGAGCCTTCCCTGTTCCTCTCCTCCAATTTCTGCTTCCACCTGACCCCTACTACAGACCAGCAGTTCTCAATCCTAACTGTGCCTGACCATAACAGTAACTGCCACAGTCAGCATTAACTGAGCAACTACTACAGAAGAGGCCATTTAAAACATTTTACAGATATTCTCTAATTTAATCCTTACAATCCTATGAGGCAGATATCATCATCATTTTACAGATGATGAAACTGAGGCAAAAAAGGTTAAGTGACTTTCCCAAGGTCATCTGGCTGTTAAATGGTGGTGTTGGAACTTGAACCCAGGCCATGAGGCTCAAGGCGTCCCCTTTTCCCTGGTCCACACTGCTCAAGACCTCGGCAACAGTGACACCAACCCTGAGCTTCAGGGCAAGGTTCCCAATGTTCCTACTGCCAAGCGTGTCATCATGATTATTCATACTTCTCTCCAGACTCATTCTGTTTCCTAAAGGAAATGAGAAATTGCCGAAATTCAGCACAAGTGAGAGAGCCGGAAGCTACAGCTGACCACATCCACATGTGGGTCTCCTGCGGGGCTGCCTAAGAGACATTCTTAAATGATGACCCTTCTCAAGGGTCCAGGGTCAGCCCCTGGGCTGTTGACCCTCCACTGACTGAGACTCCACCCGGCACCAGATGGGATGTGAAGGCCCCTCCCTAACTCCCAGTGCCGCAGAGGGATGGGAACAAGCCTCGCTGGAAAACTCCCAGCCCACCACCTATTTAAGAGTGAATCTGGAGAAGGGGCTGGGAGCAAAGCCTGTGTGGCAGGGACAGGCAAGGCCTTCTCTTGTGTGTTCAGAGGACTAGCGGGGCTGGACTCAGTGTCTGGTCACTGCGGAGCATCAGCCAGTTATGTTTTTGCCACCAGCACACAGATCCCTGAATGAGAGCAGCTCATGACTCCCTCCACCGAATGGCAAAACCACACCCACGTCTGAAGGGGGTTTTCCCGGGGGTTAATCACCAGGGAGTTTGTCTCCCCTCCAGGGAGGGAAGAGAAAACCCTCATTTCAGAAAAAGGTCACTGAATGCCTGGTTCACAGGAGAAATTGCTATGTTGGGCTTGAAAGCGACTATGCTTTCAGCTGCTGAGCCCAAAGGCTCTCTCCACAAAGGGGCTCCAGGCAGAGGATGAGGGGAAGATACCGAGGGCTAAGACTGTCATTTATCCAATGGGCCCTCGAACTGCCTGTGTGCAGTAGGAGCTGTTCACCACTATTCAATTTTAGGCTGTGTGTGTGTGTGTGTGTGTGTGTGTGTGTGTGTATGCTGGGGGTTGAGTGGGGCTGGGTTTGTTCTGTTAACATTCTAAAAAGCGTGCAAAGGTACAATGAACTCCCATGTACTCTAAGCCAGATTCAATAATTACCAAGATTCTGCCACACGAGCTCCGTTTATTCCTTATCTATTATTCCTCCCGTTCCTTCTTGCCGAAGTAAAGTAAATCCCAGACATCACGTCATTTTACCTTACATGTTTCAGTTTGCAGCTCTGAAAACTTTGGACGTTTTATTACGTGTCCATAACATCAGGCTGGTTTCATTACAGATTAAGAGAACAATGAATTTTTTTCTGAGAAACAAGACCCTAAAAGAGAAGTACTGACAAAGGTGTAGGGAAATGGGTCATCTCATCTACTACCGATGGAGTAATGGCTTTCTGGAGGGCCCCCTGGCAATACAAATCCAAAAAGGTCTAACAACCTGTAGGTATCTTCCAACTCAGCTTTTCCATTCGTGCACTCATCAAAAAATATTTACTGACCTCTACCATGTGCCTGGCAGTGTCCTAAGCATTTTTCTCCCTGGTTCTGATATGAAAATGGAGGCACAGAGAAGTACGATTGTTTACTCAGGCTTACACAGCTCTGATATGTGAGAGCTAATATTCAAACCCAAGCCATCTAAGTTTCAGTGTGTAATACGAGATCCTGGCGAAGTAGCAATTTAGGCTTTCCACTTAGGAAAGCCATTGCTCTGGGTTCCATGGAGGACTCCCTATCCATACTGGCGGATGCTTATTAAGTGCAATCTTCCTCAGACCCTGTGCACAAGGTAGGAATGATAACATTAGTCCCATTTTTCAGATTAGGAAACTAAAGTACGGAAGCTTGAAGGCACCTAGCACAGATACTAGTGGACATATGTGGCATGCCCAGCAGCTCTGCCTCCTCAGTCAGGAGGTGCCCCTCCACCATGCTGCCATGCCGCTCCACCGTCCTGGCAAGGCCATGGCTGTGTTCATCCTTCATCCCACTCTCAGACACCACCTTCGGGGATGGGCACATGACCGACGGCTACTGACTGAATATTTGTGTCCCCCACCAAATCTGTATGCTGGAACCTCATCTCCAGTGTGATGGTGGGACTTTTGGGAAGTGATCTGGCCAATCCCGTTTCTAAAGGAGGTCCCAGAGAGCTCCCCTGCTCCTTCTGCCACGAGTGAGGACACAGCAAAAAGATGGTCATCTATGAAGCAGGAAGCTGGCCCTGACCAGACAACAAATCTGTCGACACCTTGATCCTGGATGCCCCAAGGTTCTAGGATGGTGAGAAAGAAATTTCTGTGTTTATAAGCTACCCAATCTTTGGCATTTTTGTTATAGCGGCCCAAGTGGACGCACACACCCAACTAGAGTCTTCCCTGGGGCTTGTATAAAGATGCTGAAGACAAGAAATCCCCTTTCCACCGGCTTCATAGATCAGGAGGATTTGCACCTTGACCCAGCCTGTTTGCACAGCGAAGTCAAGTGGAGCAAGGGATAGGAGCACAGCCCCAATGACATGTCTGAGCCCCCTACTTGGGCTAGGTCTGAAGCTCCTCTCCTCTCGGCTTCCCAGTGACACAAGACAAATTCATCTGACAATGCAGAGAGCCTTGATTAATCTACCCAGCATGCACTGTCCCAATGCCCACTTCGGTTCCTTCTGGAGCCCACCCTCCTTATGCCATTTCCCGTGCACTTGGCAGGAGTCCTACTTATCTTTCAAAGGCCAGAGCAATCCCTGAGCATGATTTTCTACACACTCTTTTCTCTCCTCTCCAGCTCACTCCCCCTGACCTTGTAGCGCAGAATCTCTGTCCTCTGTGTTCCCACGGCACTCGGTGCTCACCACTCACCACTCACCACCCTGCATTATGGCCATCTGGGTGTCCCCTGCCACGAAGACAGTACTAGACGGGGGTTAAGACCACAGGCTCTGCAGGAGGAAAGATGTGGGTTCAAATCCCTGCTCTGTCATTACAAACTCTATAAAGACCCAGGCAAGCCATCTTTTCATCTATAGGATGATCTATAGGATCATCTCTCTGATCCTTGATTTTGTTCATCTATAGAGGGGAGCTAGTAATAGTATCCACCTGCAGCAGACACTTAGCTGTGTAGCTTATGGTCACTCCCGACCCTTGTCCCTTGCTGCCCCCCACTATGGAGACATCCACTTTCCCAGCCTCCCTTGTAACCAGGGGCAATCACTGGCTCCTTTATGGCTGGCCATTCAGAGATAAAGAGAAGTCTACCGGGGGTAGGAGTGTTTATGAGAGCATGTTCCCTTTGGAAAAGAAAGACACAGGAAGAAAAAGCCTCTTCCCCTGCCACTATTCCCTGCTTGGGACGCTGTGTGTAAGGATGCGATCATCAGGCCAGGGCAGTTATCCTATGACCACACAACGACCAACACCGGGATGAAACGGATGTACACAGGGGCTATGAAATAGAGAGAAAGCAGCCAGTTCTCGAAGGTGTCACTGAGCCTCTGCAACGGCCACGGAGCTTGTCTCCTCCATCCTTTGCAGCGAGAGAATTCACTGTCTCCATCACTCATGCAAGAATCACCAGGCATCTCGCTACCTGAGGCCCAACGTGTCCCAACCAGCAGTTCGTCTCATAGAGTAAGGGTTCGATGCCATCGTGCATGCAAACTGCTTAGCGTGTTGCTGGCACTCACTCAGTGTTGGTTAAAGACTGTTACCATTATCACAGTTAGCTGCTCAAGGCCATTCCACAGTGTCTACACTCCACTGCAGACAGAGAAGGTGCCAGCATCGAATACTCGGCACGTTTTATCCCCTGCCTGGCGCCTGATGGAGGGAACCACAGCCATCTGAGGTGACTGCAGTCGCACGAAAGAGCAGAAGAGGCAAGGGGCAGCGGGGGCCTGATGGCTCAGCAACCTCGCGAGGGAGCTGCTTTTTCAACCGTCATGTGTCCCAACTGCCAGGATCTATATACACTGGCACCGTTTTTGCCATGTCTATCCCCAGACCACCTGTACTATCACTTACTCTGCATTTTTCTTTAACTGTATTCACTTTTATTTTGGCTTACATACCGATGTTAGCCTCACCCAAAGCAGAAATAGCCATGGAACACTGGGTTTGATGTGCTATTGAAATTCTTTTCCTGTTACGCATTAAAATAAAAGTACAGCTATTAAAATGTTTAAAATGTTTATTCATACATCACCTCAAATTATCTAGTGTTATGATCTGACCTTGGGAAACCTGTGCCCATGGCACTAAGACATCATTCCCAGTCAGCACGCTCTCTCCCTTGCACCTTGCACCATTCTAGAAACACAAAAGCTCAAATGCCTGCTCTAAATAACCCTTCCAGAGGCTGAGATCTCTCCCAAACTCCCTCATCAGGGCGTCATTCCCCTGGGACACATCCATGGTTTATACCTTCTACTTACATTGTCTTCTAGGATGGGTTAAAGATAACAGCAATAAAGCCAACATGCATGAAGGACATTCTCTGTGCCACGTGCTGCTTTAAGGACTTTATACAGATTGACTCACGATCTTCAAATGGTACCATGTGAAGCAGGTGGTATTACTCCCACTTCAAAGATGAGGAAACTGAGGCTCAGAAGGGATTAAGTCACTTGCTCAAGGTCCCACAGCCAGGGCTGAATCCAGGTGACTGACTCTGGGGCTGCCCTTCTGACCTCTTCGCTACTCTGCTGTCCCTACAACAGCCAGCACTGACCAAGATCTACGCTGATGGACCACTGATATTGAGCGAGCCTGAGGAACTCGCCTAAAGTAGCTGGGAACACCTGAGACCCAGGTCTGTCAATTCTCGTGCTCACTCTCACCATGTACAACCGACCATGGAGCCAGTGTATAGCAGAACCTGAATGGAACCCTCCTTTACTCCTGGAGGTCACAGCACTCCTCCACTCCCTGGCTTCCTCACTGTCCCCTCTGAGCTCACGTCACTCAGCCCCAAGAGGCCAACTCTCCTCTGAAAGGAGGACAAGAGTCTCTGATACAACCAAACAGAACCTCACGTCACCATCCCTCATGCCCAAAGGAGAGCAGGCTGACCAAACTGTAGTTTTCTAAAACCAACCCATTCATAACATAATTCAGTGGAAGGTTTCTCCTCACCTAGTTGCTAGGCCTCACGTTCACATTCTTAATTGATCGCCATCATGACAGCCCGTGCTTACGGGGCTTACCATGAGTGTCAGGCCATGTGCCAACGTGTGCTAAATGCTTCACAAGTACTGACTCACTGAATGCTCACAGCATCCTTATGAGGAGGGGACTAACATTACCCTTGTTTTAGGATAAGGAAATGCAGTCGCATGGAGGCTAAAGCCAGTGGCCCAAGGCCAATGAGCTGGGAGTGGTGGTTCCAGAGGCCCTGCCTTAAGCGCTTGGTGACACTACCTCCCACAGCATAATCTCTCTTGTGTACTGAGTGCTCATGGAGTGCCAAGTTCTGGACTAAACACTTCACGTAAGATGACCTCAGTGAACTGACACCACCACTCCCATACACATACAGCTCAATAATGTAGGTATTTTAAAAACAAAGAGCCTGAAGCTCAGAGAGGGGAAGTCACCTGCCCAAGGTCACACAGCTAGTATAGGGTGGAGTCAGGAAAAAGTTACCTACAGTGTGACTCCGAAGCCATTGGCTACAAGACTTCACAGCCTCATACCCAACCTCCATCCCAGATCTCCCTGTTCCCAGCAAGCCCCTAACAGAAATCAGTCTCTAGCTCCGAGAAAATGGGGTGGACCGTCTTCTCTGTAACAGGGTAGCACAGCGCAGTACAGAGTTCAGCAGCCACACTTTTCCTGGTAACTGCTACTCTGCACGGTCTCCAGGAAGCTATCAGCACATCCCCCTCCTCAGCAATGAACCCACTGAACTCATGTTGCAGGGGGGCTCCAGGAACCAGGCCAGGTCTTTCCAGGGTGATGGTAACTGACCAGTGACACTGCTCTCTCCCTTTCCCTTCTGTTAGGTTTTGCTCCATGACCTTTGCTCTGGGGGTGTGAGGAGGTGTTTCTTCCCTGAAGGTCTGCCACGGGTGCTCCCCTTTCTGCACCAGCAGAGACTTCCTCCGGTCTCCAGACAGATGGACCAGTGAGCCATCTTGGTCCCGTCCAAATGCCTAATGCGTTCACAGAGTGCATAAGGGCAAGGACTCTAAAGACAGAGAGCTTAGGTTCAAATCCCAGCTTTGCCATTTACCAGCTGTGGGATCTCAGGTAAGTTATCTCCCCTCCCTGTGCCTCAGCTTCCTCATCTGTTAAAGGGGAATAATGATAGTACCAACATCATAAGGTTGTGGGAATTTAAAACACTTAGACTCGGCCCTGGCACTCAGAGCTATATATATAAACGTTTGCTACTATTAGTGTGAGTGACCCAATAAAACATACTCCCACCCCTTAGGTGGGTAGAGATGTCCACTGGGCCTCTGAGACCCTGCAATCACCCACCAGCTACACATCAAGAAAAAGCAGACTCTCTCAAAAGACCTGCTGACCAGCCGTGAGACAGCAGTAATTATAGCCCACTTGCAATTATTTGGCTTGTTTGGTTGTTTATATGTTTATACTTCGTCCATACCCCCAGACCAAACAGAAAGCTCCATGAAGGTGAGGCTAGTGTTCCAGACCCCCGGGACTTGGCAGGAGACGGAATTCAATAAACACTCCCTCCACGATCAGGGTCTTGTGTGAAGAGAACCCTCTGATTGTCTCAATTTGCCGCTTTCCCCTTTCATGCTGTGCCCAAGGTGGTGCCTGCCACACCAGAGGCCCCCCAAAGAGACATCCAGTGACTGAATGAGGCCCTCAGATCTATTTAACAAGAGCACCTACCACCTGCCAGACCTGACAAACCAAAAAAAGATGCCTCTATCCCTGTCCCCAGGCGTCTGGTGATCTAGTCCATCTGGTCACAGAGATCAAGATGTGGTATAAAATGACTCAGAAACACTCCAGGGTGGCTCAGCAGTGACAGAAACAGGAGCCGACACCACTCTAGAATTCTGCAGAGGACACATCAGAGAAGTTGCCTCCCTGACCCCGTCACACAGAACCCTAAGTAAACATATGAGCTCTACTCATGCAAACAGACACCAGGCCAAACAAGAGGCCAGGTGGGTGGCCCCCATGGTTGTCTTTCTAAGCAACATCAACAAACACAGCAGTGAACCCCAAATCCTCACCTCTAAGGCTGGCTCAGTAAGGACCTAGCACCTTCACTGGGTGGGTGGAAACCCAAGGCCCAGCCTGGATGTGCTGCGCCAATGAGCGGTGATGTTAACAAGTTAAAGAATGCATCCTGAGTAGGAAGGCTTGGTGTGGATCCTGACCCCACCCAGAATGAAAGTAGCCATGACCTCTGCTGCATCTGTGGGCACAGCTAGGCTTGAGGGCTTTGGACCACTGGTTCTCATCTGGGGGTGATTTGCCACCCCTACCCCAGAGAACATGTGCAGACACTTTCGATGGTCACAAGTGGGGGCAGGGCGCTGCTGCTACTCACATCCCGTGGTCAGTGGTCAGTCCCACAGTGCACAGGACAGCCCCCAGAACAAAGAATGATCCCACCCAAAAGGCCAACAGTGTTGAGGTTGAGAAACCCTGGATCTAGGCTCTCAAAGTGCAAAAAAAAAATAGTGAATCATCAAGGGATTTGGTGAAAATGCAGACTGAATTCAGTGAGAGGGGTCCAGTGGGAGGAGCCGTGGTCCAAGGAGCAGGGGCATTTGGCAGCATTGGTATCCCCTGGGAGCTCCTTGGATACACAGGTCCTCGGTCCTTCCCCAGACCTGATGAGTCAGAATCTGCATTTTAGCAAGATTCCTAGGTGGTTCTCAGGTACATTCAGTGAATGCAAATGAGGGAGCTCTGAGAAAATCTCCATTCCTGGGTCTTTGGCCCTTTGGCCCTTTGGAGGGAGCAGCCATTGTGGAGGGTGGAGGTTCCACACAGTCCTCGATCTCTAGGGACAGATATCCCATCAACCCTCAGCTTCTTGGCATCAAATAACCTGTTCCACCCCTCCACCTCCCGCCCCACCACCCAGGGGCAGAGCTGCTTCTGGCACCCGAGACCTGGCTGTCTACCAGACACCAAGCTTCTGCACAAGAATCTGGCCGATGCGGAGAAACAGGAGTCAAATCCGAGCATCGTAACTGTTCATGAACAACTAGAGGAAAGAGGACTTCATCTCACTGTGACGTAAAATCGCAAGGTGATGATAATTATAGCCAGCACTTCCTGTGTGCACTTTTCTAAGCATGAGAACTACTGTCCCCATTCTACAGACGAGAAAGCAAAGGCAAGGCACAGGTAAATCATTTGCCCAAGGTCCCATGGGTGGGGAAGTGGGGAAGTCAGAGCTGAAACCCAAGTCTAGGAGTCTACCTGCTGCTCTATTGTACCAAGCCTTGGTATTTTAATACCTTCCTTACCTCTGGCACAAAGGAAAGAGCTCATTAATCCCCGCCTCACCCCTCCCCCCCCCAAGAAACAGGCTCCATTTGGCTGCGCTGTTCTCTGGCACTTTGCCAGGGCAGCTAGCTTTCGGTTGTCCTACTTTGGGGAAGAAGAAAGTAGGCTTCAGACACAGAGCATCAAAGCACAGCTGGGCTTGGGGCGCCTGGGTGGCTCAGTCAATTAAGTGTCCAACTCTTGATTTTGGCTCAGGTCATGATCTCACGGTTCATGAGTTCGAGCCCCACATAGGGCTCTGTGCTGACAGTGTTAGAGCCTGCTTGGGATTCTCTCTCTCAAAATAAATAAATTAAAAAAAAAAAAAAAAAAAAGCACAGCTGAGCCACCACCTTTGGGATAAAAATGTAAACCACACTATTGTCTAAAAAATCAGGGAACCTAGGGGGTGCCTGAGTGGCTCAGTTGGTCGAACATCCAACTTCGGCTCAGGTCATGATCTCGTGGTTTGTGGGTTCAAGCCCCGTGTCAGGCTCTGTGCTGACAGCTCAGAGCCTGGAGCCTGCTTTGGATTCTGTGTCTCCCTCCCTCTCTGCCCCTCCCCCACTCACACTCTCTCTCTCTCAAAAGTAAATAAAACCATTAAAAAAAAATGTTTTTAGGGGCGCCTGGGTGGCGCAGTCGGTTAAGTGTCCGACTTCAGCCAGGTCACGATCTTGCGGTCTGTGAGTTCGAGCCCTGCGTCGGGCTCTGGGCTGATGGCTCGGAGCCTGGAGCCTGTTTCTGATTCTGTGTCTCCCTCTCTCTCTGCCCCTCCCCCGTTCATGCTCTGTCTCTCTCTGTCCCAAAAATAAATAAACGTTGAAAAAAAAATGTTTTTTAAATCAGGGAACCTAGCTCTGGGGTAAAGAGTCTTTTCCTCATGGACTGGAGTCTCTGAGTAAGGGCCTTCAGAAAGTTGGAGCAAGGCAGGTGCCAGGCCTCTGGTCCCCTCATACCTCTTCCCAGATGCCAAAATCAGCCTCCCACAGCCCTTTCCTCCAAATACTCTCATGGATGGAAGAAAGTGGAGGCTTCAGGGAGCAAACTCAGGGCCTACAAACTTCTCCCATCACATTCTCAATCTTGTTCATCCAACTCAAGCCATGCCAGCCTCTTCTCTATTCCTCCAACTTGCCAAACTCGTTCCTACCTCAGGGCCTTTGTACCTGCTGTCCTTTCTGCCAGGAACCCTCTTTTTTCAACATTTTGCATGGCTGGCCCCTTTTCATCCTTCAAATCTCATATCAAATGTCACTTCCTTAGACAGGTGCTTCCTAACCCCACTAAGGTACCCCTCTCACCAATTGCTCATATCACACAGTATCCTCTTTTAGTTGAGTGTCTGACACAGAGCAGAAGCCCTCTAAATATTGCTGAATGAATACATGAATCTTTATTTCTAGTCAGTTTAAGGAAATGATGACTCTCTTCGGAAGGGTTCACCAGAACAACAGGCTCTAGTTTGCTAGAGTTGTAAACTCTATTTGTGGAGTATGGGACCAGCCATATTCCACAGCAACCAAAGAACAATAAAAACAACAAAAACAATTACAATAATATTAATGCAGCTTTAATGCACACTTACTATGTGCCAGGAACCGTACAAGGTGCTTCACTAGTTCAAGGCTCACTAATAAGCCTGTGATGAACTTGTTCTTCATTTTATGGAGACAGATACCAAGGCTTGAGAAAGTGATGTCACTTGCCCAAGGTCACAATTTAGTAAAGGAGCAAATGCAGCGCAGGGCCCTTAACCATTGCCCAGGCCACCCCTGCACAGGGCTTAAGGCAGTGCTCCCTGAGACTGGAAAAACAGGGCATCTGAGAAAGTGACTCATTATTCTCAGGAGACTCAGCCCAGCTGTATCTTTCTCCCAGCTTCTCCCACAAAGAACACACAGTTGCTCACAACTCCACCAATTCCACCTCTATAACCAGATCTGTACTAAGCAAATTTGTTGATCAGAGTTGGGTATAAAATTTTATATTTTATATATAAAATACAAGATCATTGCTGGACAGCTGTTTTTGGCTGAAGTCACTGGTTGAACTGGATTGAACTTCACCTTCCCCTGGAATCGAGCTTGCTGTTACTCCACATACTTGAAGCTAAAACTCAATCACTTTTCTTGTTCAAAACTACCACATAAGGCCCACTAGCAATAGATAACTCTTACACATGTGCCTGTGAGACAGACACTTTACAATTCCAACTCTTTAAACCCTCACAGCCACCTCAGGGGTAGGTCCTATTATTATCCCCACTTCACAGATGAGAACGCTGAAGTCCCGAAAAGGGCACTGCCTTGCAAGTAAGCTGCAGATTTGAACCTCAGCCCACGGCTCGAGTCTGCTTTCAGTCACTGCCCTCCACCTCTCTAAGTGCCTCTCTAACCCTGATTTGACATCTGCCCAGAAGATACTCCATGTAAGTTTTGTTTAGCTGTTCACTGTACCACGTGCATCATTTACTTACTCATTCATTCAGAAATGTTTTTAAAACCTATCACATGGTCAGAATTGGGCTAAGGGATGTGGATGCAAGGTCCCCACCTTCCAAACATTTGGCTTAGGTGAACTAATGAATGAAAAAAAAAGTCTATGACATCTTAGTTAATTTTTTAAAAAATGTTTAATGTTTATTTATTTTTGAGAGAGTGAGTGCATGCACATGAGTGGGGAGGGGCAGAGAGAGAGGGAGACAGAGAATTCGAAGCAGGCTCTGCACTGTCAGCACAAACCCTGACACAGGGCTCGATCCCATGAACCATGAGATCATGACGTGAGCTGAAGCTGAATGCTCAACTGAACCACCCATGTGCCCCAGTAACATTGTACTTGATTTGAAAAGTTCAAAGCTTTCCCACTAACATCAGGAACAAGGCAAGGATGCCCCTTCTCACCACTACTTTTCGACATCATGCTGGAAGTCCTAGCTAATGCAATAAGACAAGAAAAGGAAATAAAAGGTATACAGATTGGAAAGGAAGAAGTAAAACTGTCTTTGTTCACAGATGACATGATCATAAGTGTAGAAAATCCTAAAGAATCAAATAAAAACCAAAAGAAAACACAAAGCTCCTGGAATAGTTGATTATAGCAAGGCTGTAGGATACAAGGTCAATATAAAAACTCAATTGCTTTCCTATACACCAGCAATGAGAAAGTGGAATTTGAAATTAAAAACTCAATACCTTGGTACATTGGCATCCCTCAAAATGAAATACTTAGGTATAAATCTAACAAAATATGTACAAGAGGAAAACTATAAAATTCTGATGGAAGATATCAAAGAACTAAATAAATGGAGAGATATTCTATGTTCATAAATAGTAAGATTCAGTGTTGTCAAGGTATCTGTTCTTTCCAGCCAGGTGTGGTGGCGCATGCCTGTAGTACTAGCTACTCGGGAGGCTGAAGCATGAGGATGCCCACTGGGTGTTAGCACTAAGTTCAGCATCAGTACAGTGACCTCCCAGGAGCAGGGGACCATTAGGTTGCCTAAGGAGGAGTGAATCAACCCAGGTTGGAAATGGAGCAGGGTCAAAATTCCTGTGCTAGTCAGTAGTGGGATCATGCCTGTGAACAGCCAGTGCCTTCAGCCTGGGCACCACAGTGAAACCTCATCTCAAAAAAAAAAAAAAAAAAAAAAAAAAAAGAAAAGAAAAGAGATATCAGTTCTTTCCCACTTAATCTGTAGATTCAATGTAATCCCAGTGATTCTGAATATTGACAAAATGATTCTAAAGTTTACATGGAGAGCAAAAGCCCTAGAATAGCCAAAACAATATTGAAGAAGAAGAACAAAGTCAGAGGACTGATAATACCCAATTACAAATCTACAGTAGTTAAGGGGCGCCTGGGTGGCTCTGTCAGTTAAGCATCCAACTTTGGCTCAGGTCATGATCTCATGGTTTGTGAGTTCGAGCCCTGAGTCGGGCTGTGTGCTGTCAGTTCAGAGCCTGGAACTTGCTTTGGATTCTGTGTCTCCCTCTCTCTCTGCCCCAACCCCACTCATGCTCTCTCAAAAAATAAATATTAAAAGAAAAATTAAACAACAACAACAAAAACCAAACCTACAGTAGTTAACACAGTGTAGTATTGGTAAAAGAACAGACAAATAGATTAATGGAACTGAAAAGACCCACATAAGTACAGTCAACTGATCTTTGACAAAAGAGCAAAGATGACACATGGAGCAAAGATAATCTTTTAGACAAATGGTGCTGGAACTGAACATCCACATGCAGAAAAACAAATCTAGACACAGACCTTACATCTTTTGCAAAAGTTAATGCAAAATGGACCGTTCACAGACTTAAATTAAAACAAAAATTCCTAAAACTCCTAGAAGATAACACAGGGGAAAACCTAGATGACCTTGGGTATAGTGATCATTTTTTAGATACAACACCAAAGGCATAATCCATGAAAAAAAAGAGTTGAGAAACTGGGCTTCACTAAAATTCAAAACTTCTGCTCTGTTAAAGACAATGTCAAGAGAATGAGAAGACAAGCCACAGATTATGAGACAATATTTGCAAAAGATTTAAAAAATGGGCCAAATATCTTTTTTTAATTTATTTTTTTACGTTTATTTATTTTTGATAGACAGAGAGAGACAGAGCACAAGTCGGGGAGGGGCAGAGAGAGAGGGACACAGAATCCAAAGCAGGCTCCATGCTCCAAGCTGTCAGCAAAGAGCCTGACGTGGGACTCGAACTCACTAACCGTGAGACCACGACCTGAACCAAAGTCGGATGCTTAACTGACCGAGCCACCCAGGCGCCCTTAATGGGCCAAATATCTTAACAGACATTTCACCAAAGAAGATACACAGATGACAAACAAGCATACGAAAAGATGCTCCACATTATATTCAACAGGGAAATGCAAATTAAAACAAGAGGGGCACCTGGTTAGCTCAATCAGTAGAGTATGTGACTCTCAGGGTCATGAGTTCAAGTCCCATGATGAGCAAATAGCTTACTTAGAAACAACAACAGCGAGATACCACCACACACCTAGTAGAATGGCCAAATCCAGAACACTGACACCAAATGCTTGTGAGGATGTGGGAAAACAGGAACTCCCATTCACTGCTAATGGTAATGCAAAATGGTACAGCCACTTTGGAAGACTATTTGGTGGTTTCTTATAAAAGTAAACATACTCTTACCATTCGATCTAGCAATCATGCTCCTTGGTATTTACCCAAAGGAGTTAGAAATTTCTGTTCATGTAAAAACCTGCACAGAGATGTGTATAGCAACTTTATTCATAATTTCCAAAAGCTGGAAGTAACCAAGACGTCCTTCAGCAGATGAACGGATAAACTCTGGTACATCCAAACAGTGGAATATTACTCACGCCGTAAAAAGACATAGAGAAACCTTAAGTGTATTTACTAAGTGAAAGAAGCCAATCTGGAAAGGCTACATACTATATTATTCCAATCATACAACATCCTGGGAAAGGCAAAACAATGGAGGCAGCAAAGAGATTGATGATTGCCAGGGGTTAGGAGGAGGAAAGGATGAACTGGTGGAGCACACAGGATTTTCAGGGCAGTGAAACTACTCTGTATGGTACTACAATGGTGGGTATGTGTCATTATACATTTGTCCAAACTCACGGAATGTACCCCAAGAGTCTGTAAACTATGAACTCTGGGTGATGACGCCATGTCTCTGTAGGTTCATCAATTGTAATAATGTACCACTTTGGTGGATGATGTTAACAGGGGAGGTCCATGCATGGGTGGGGTAAGTATGCACCCCCATACCGTGCATGGGTAGGGGGTATCCTCCATTGTGCTATGAATCTGAAAGTGCTCTGAAAAGCAAACACTATTAAAAAAAAAAAATCAGGCTAGGGGCACCTGGGTGGCTCAGTTAGGTAAGGATCCGACTTCGGCTCAGGTCATGATCTCATGTTTCAGGAGTTCTAGTCCCGCACTGGGCTCTCTCTTGTCAGCACAGAACCAGATTCAGATCCTCCGTCCCCTCTCTCTCTGCCCCTCCCTGGCTCATTCATATTCTCTCTCTCTCTCTCTCTCCCCCTCTTTCTCTCAAAATAAATAAATAAATAAATAAATAAATAAATAAATAAATAAATAAATACTAAAAAAAAAAAATTAGGCTAACAAAATAAGCCATCAATAAAAAGGTGCATGTTATTCTGAAATACCAGATATTCAATTTAAAAAAATGAACATTATGAAAAGTAAGGGTTTTATTTTGATTTTTTTAAGTTTATTTATTTTGAGAGAGAGAACAAGAGCTCAAGCTGGAGAGGGGCAGAGAAGGTGAGAATTCCAAGTAGGCTCCACACTGTCAGTACAGCACCTGACACGGGGCTCAATCCCACAAATTGTAAGATTACTACCTGAACTGAAACCAAGAGTCAGACACCCAAACAACTGAGCCACCCAGGAACCCCGTTTTTTGTTTTTTTGTTTTTTTTAATTAAGACTTGCTTTTTCACATGTCTGTAATGGGCCTAATGCAGACCCACCTCTTGGGGCTGCTGAGAGGGTTAACTGAGTTAACCAAGCACCTGCAATGCCTGGCACATGGTCGGTGCACGGTGTTACTTATTGTTATCTCCAGCACCCTGGACAGTGCCCTGACACACAGTAGGCACTCCCTGGCCCAAGGGGGCCCAGCCATCTGCAAAAAGAGGCCCAGCCCAAGGGAGGTGATGACCTGGAAGGCCTCTAGGAGCCAATGGGATGGTCCTCTAGGCAAACAGGCAAGTAGGTAAACAGACCTGCACGGAAAAAAAACCGGTTCTGCAGCCTTTCTCCAGCTGCTCTAGTCACTCTTCCCCAGAGCCTGCCTCTCGACTTTGATCTAGGAGGTAAAATTGTTGCCCTGATTAGATGGATACAACTCAAGGGGCTTTAGAACTGTGTCCCTCACAAACTTTCCTCCAGCACTTCAGGTTGGAGGCCAGGAGTTCTGCCACAGTCCATGGGTCACTTTCTGCAAATCAACCCCAACAATGTGGACGTGTGTCATATGCTGGGAGGAGAGCCCCTCCTGATGGTTAGACTTGCAAATACTTACGGAGCACCCCTGTGATAATGCATTGCTATTCTACTGGGAGAGACAATTAGGAAAATTCTAGATTTCCCAGCCGTCCTTGCAGTTAAGGGCAGTCACGTGGTTTTATACGGCCCATGACATACAAAGAGAGGTCTAGTGGAATTACCATTCTTGACAATCCTTTGCTCCAGGTATTTGTAGAAGGGTGTTTTTTGGAAGTGGTGAGGTTTAATGGTAACAAAGGGCACTGTTTCCCTGAAATGATGGTGGCACTGCTATACTGACATTAAGTTCCCCAGAGTCTAATGTAGAGACTCTGACGGAAAGCAGAGTGTGTGCAGTAACAACAACAACAATAATAATAATAATAATAGCTGGCATCCACTGATGTCACTACTTGCATGCACTATTTTAAGCGCAATACAAATGTTAACTCCTTTCCTCCTCAGCAAAGAACCAAGACGCAGGGGTTACGTTATTTGCCCAACGTAGACAGTAACTGGCATAGAGGGGTTATCAGTATCCAGGTGATCAGGCTCCCAAATCAAAAGTCTTCATTGTGAGCTATGTTAAGTGTGAGCCCAAGTCAAGCCTATAAAAATAAATGAAGCCCTCATTACCACATATTGAGCATTTACTATGTAGCAACCTCGGAACTGAGCACGGTGTGTGTGTCAGCCTCCAAAAACCCCTGTGGTTGGCATCGTGACTGTGTCTACCGAAAAGACGAGAGGTGATGGACTTGTCCTGTGTCTCATGATTAGTAAGGACCCTTGAGGCCAGAGGCACAGGCCTGCAAACCACTAGATACTAGATCACAACTCCTAGGAAGAGCTTACAAGAGAAATTTTCTTTCATTATCAACCACAGTCAATAACCTGATCTCAAGGACATTCTTGGCCTCTCCTTTGCCACACGTGATAAAGGCCACATGCACTTGGCCACAGAGAAAAGCAGGGCATGTAAGGAAACAGAGCAGAACCTCACACCCAGGTGCTCCTAGAATCAAGGCCACAGTTCCTCCCTCGACCTTCAGGCCCTGGCAGACAGAACAGGGCCCTCCTCCTTTGCTTTAGCTCACAGGCCCTCCCTCTACTTGGAGGAAGCCACACTCCCCAGGACCTCCACACATGCTGTTCATGCTGTTTTCTCAATACATGCTCTTCCTCAATACACACCTTTCTCTCTCCCCTAATTAACTCCTAGTGTTCAACCACTGGACTGGATAAACAGAGATTTAAAAAAAGAAACAAAAAACTGCAAAGTGTAGGATAGGGTGTTTGCTACATTTTGTATAAGGAAAAGGGGTATAAAAATAGATTATCAGTATTTGCATTAAAACACTTTAGAAGGATATGCAAAAACTAATACAAATGATTGCTTAAGGGGTGGAGGAACAAGGCAAGCAGGAAAAGGAGTAGCAGAGAAAGACCTGTCACTGTGTGTCCACACACACATACACACACACAGGTGGACTTTTCAAGCATATAAATGCATGGCCTAATTTTTAAAAAGGGTCACAAGTAAAAACAAAGCAGGAGTAATGGACAGAGAGGGTC